>NC_092711.1:291574304-291901209 GCF_047496885.1 Scyliorhinus torazame | reverse complement strand
TCATCAATGCCGGGCCAGTACACTGCCTCTCGGGCCCATCGGCGGCACTTCTCCACGCCAAGATGGCCCTCGTGTAGTTGTTCCAAGACGAGCTGGCACATGCTGTGTGGGATAACAATGCGGTCCAGCTTCAGGAGGACACCATCGACGACTGCCAGATCATCTCTGATATTGTAGAACTGCAGGCATTGGCCCTTGAGCCACCCGTCTGCTAGGTGGCGCATGACACGCTGTAGCAGGGGGTCAGCCGCAGTCTTGCGGCGAATTTGGACGAGGCGTTCTTCCGTGGCTGGTAGATTGGAGGCCACGAAGGCCACATGGGCGTCAACCTGGCAGACGAATCCCACTGGGTCACATGGGGTGTTGACTGCCCTGGAGAGAGCGTCGGCTATGATCAGGTCTTTACCCGGGGTGTATACCAGCTGGAAGTCGTATCGCCGGAGTTTGAGCAGAATGCGCTGGAGACGAGGCGTCATGTCGTTCAAGTCAGGGCAGCACGGTAGCATTGTGGATAGCGCAATTGCTTCACAGCTCCAGGGTCCCAGGTTCGATTCCGGCTTGGGTCACTGTCTGTGCGGAGTCTGCACGTTCTCCCGTGTCTGCGTGGGTTTCCTCCGGGTGCTCCGGTTTCCTCCCACAGTCCAAAGATGTGCAGGTTAGGTGGATTGGCCGTGATAAATTGCCCTTAGTGTCCAAAATTGCCCTTAGTGTTGGGTGGGGTTACTGGGTTATGGGGATAGGGTGGAGATGTTGACCTTGGGTAGGGTGCTCTTTCCAAGAGCCGGTGCAGACTCGATGGGCCGAATGGCATCCTTCTGCACTGTAAATTCTATGATAATCTATGATAATCTAAGTCTTTTTGTATTATATTGACCAGCAGGCGATGGTCGGTCTCGATGGTGAATTGGGGAAGGTCGTACACATAATCATGAAATTTGACGACACCGGTCAACAGGCCCCCCTTTTCTATCTGCGCGTAGCGCTGTTCCGTGGGGTCATGGCACGTGACGCATATGCAACGGTGGGGTCTCATCGCGTTGCAGGAGCACTGCCCCAATGCCAGATTGGCTGGCATCGGTCGAAATTTTTGTCTCTTTCGCTGGATCAAAAAAGGTACATACCGGGGCCGTGGTGAGTTTGGTTTTAAGTTCTCTCCATTCGCGCCCGTGGGCAGGAAGCCATTGGAAGTCTGTTGTCTTCCTGACCAGGTTCCTGAGAGCTGTGGTATGAGAGGCGAGGTTAGGGATGAACTTCCCTAGGAAGTTGACCATGCCCAGAAATGGGAGGACCGCCTTCTTGTCCTCTGGCTTTTTCATGGCTGTGATGGCAGCTACCTTGTCTGCATCCGGCCGCACACCCAACTGGGAGATGTGGTCCCCTAGGAACTTGAGTTCCGTCTGGCCGAAGGAGCATTTGGCTCTGTTGAGGCGTAGGCCCTGCTCCCGTATGCGTTTGAACACGGGCTGGAGGCGACTGACATGCTCCTGAGGGGTGGTGGACCAAATGATTATGTCGTCAACATAGATGCGAACACCTTCAATGCCTTCCATCATTTGTTCCATGATCCTGTGGAATACTTCTGACGCCGATATGATCCCAAACGGTATCCTGTTGTAACAATATCTGCCAAAAGGGGTGTTAAAGGTACAAAGTTTCCTGCTGGATCTGTCTACTTGAATTTGCCAGAATCCTTTCGAGGCGTCAAGTTTGGTGAAGAGCTTGGCCCGAGCCATCTCGCATGTGATCACTTCGCGCTTGGGGATTGGGTAATGCTCCCTCATTATGTTGCGATTCAGATCCTTTGGATCAATGCAGATTCTGAGCTCGCCATGGAACTGACCCAGTCGGTTGGTTCCGTAACTCTGGAGATCACTCCTTGGTCTTGGAGGTCCTCCAGCTGCTGCTTGAGGCGGTCCTTGAGGGGTGCTGGGACTCTGCGAGGTGCATGCATCACAGGCGTGGCGTTCTGTTTGAGTATGATCTTGTACGTATATGGGAGCGTGCCCATGCCTTCGAAGACGTCGCGGTGCTGGTCGATGATGGCGTTGAGTTGCGCCCTGAAGTCAGCAACCTGGGAGGCAGACGTGTCATCAGGCGAGAGAGAGTGAACTCTTTGAACGAGGTTTAGCAATTTGTACGCCTGTGCGCCAAACAGAGAGTCCGTCGAGGAGCCACAATCTCAAAAGGAAGGATGGCTTTTCGTGACTTGTGCGTCACTTCGAGTTGGCATGAGCCGGTAGCAGGAATGATGTTGCCATTGTAGTCCAATAGCTGGCAGACCGATGGGAGAATGGTTGGTTTGACACAAAGGCTTTGGAAAGCAGACCACGCCATGAGATTGGCGGAGGCACCAGTGTCCAGGCGGAATCGTATTTGGGACCGGTTG
Organism: Scyliorhinus torazame; assembly: GCF_047496885.1. NCBI lineage: Eukaryota > Metazoa > Chordata > Chondrichthyes > Carcharhiniformes > Scyliorhinidae > Scyliorhinus > Scyliorhinus torazame. The sequence goes on along the minus strand of NC_092711.1, from coordinate 291,898,823 downwards.
ACCGTCAGGGTGGCACACCACTCATCGTCTGGATTGATGCTGTATACCGACAGCGGCTGGTGTCTTTGCTTCGGGGACAGCCTGTTTTTCGTTACGACACCGACTCGAAAAGGCGCCTTCGGGTCCTCGGTGTCACTGCTCTGTGGGAGGTCCGGCTCAGACTCGGTGACCGTGGGTTAAATTGCCCGAACATTCCTGTGAGGCTGGCTGAAGCGATGGGAGTTGGCAGGCTGAGCTGCTCGATAGCAGGCAGCATAGTGGCCAAGTCTTCCACATCATAGGCATTGTCGAGATTTTGCGGGGCATTGCCGCTTTAAATGAGCGGAGCCACAGTTGCCGCACGTCGTGACATCAGCACGTTCGCTGCGCCACCGTGCATACGCGGTGCGGTCCTGTATGGTGCACGCCTGCGCATTACATTCCTCCATATCGCCGTCCCCTCGTTTGGTGTGTACAAGCGCGGGAGTCCGCGAAAAGCGCGCAAAATGGCTGCCCTCATCCAGGCTGAGGACCTGGAGGTGCTCAATCACTTGGATCCGTTCCGCCTCGTGGGGACCTTGCCGTGCCGTTTCAGCCGCTTGTATATGGGAGTACCGACTGGTGGCATTTTCATGTAGAACACAGGTCTCGATGGCGGTCGCTAGGGTGAGCTGCTTTACTTCGAGGAGCTGCTGACGTAGGGGGGCCGACTGAACACCGAAAACGATCTGGTCACGTATCATGGAGTCGGAGGTGGGCCCATAGCTGCAAGATTGCGCAAGGATGTGGAGGTGCGTTAAAAAGGATTGGAAAGGTTCGTCCTTACCCTGCAAACGCTGCTGGAACATGTAGCGTTCGAAACTTTCATTCACCTCTATGCTGCAGTGAGTGTCAAATTTGAACCGTTTTGAACTTTGTCTTGTCTTCGTCATCTGCAAAGGTGAGAGAGTTGAAAATGTGGATGGCATGGTCCCCGGCCCTGGAGAGGAGAAGAGCAATCTTTCTGGTGTCCGAGGCGCCCTCCCTGTCCGTGGCTTCGAGGTAGAGCTGGAAGCGCTGTTTGAAAATCTTCCAGTTGGCCCGAGGTTGCCGGCGATGCGGAGCGGCGACGGCGGGCTGATGTTGACCATGTTGCAGGATGACAGAATGCTGGTGGAAGGCAGATCACTTGCAGGTAGGTCTAAGAAGTGCTAGTATGCAACCACTCCTGGTAACATTATGTGTTGTGTGTTCTGGATCACATACAGGTCACCAACACTTGAAGTAGTGCAACACTATTTTATTAAAAGGTTAACTATTTAAACATACTTGAACTGTGGGTAAATACGATACCAGCTTTAACTAAAGACCTTTGCCTTGTCCTAACCAGTCGATGTGCTCAGCACATGGTGAATGTCTGTGTTGCAGGCTGTGAGCTCTGTCCTCCTAGCTAGCTGCTACTTGAATGAGCGGGAACTCTGATGCCCCCTGTCTTTATAGTGCGTGTGCTCTCACTAGTGATTGGCTGCGGTGTTGTGTATGTTGATTGGTCCCACTGTGTGTCCATCAGTGTGTATCTGCACCATGATATACTGGTGTATATTATGACAATGTGGTTCCCATTCATTAGACAATTTAGTAAATAGCATGTAGCTGTTAGTCATACAAACATTTCCAGGTCAGAGGGAAACAGTCAGGAAATTTCCTGCACTTAACCATGCGAGAATAGTTACACCAATATTGATACAATGCTGACAGCAGATCCATTTGTTGCAGGACACAAAGTATCAATTTTAACTTGAGATACAAGGGGATTGGTGTGGCGTTAAACTACTCACTTTGGGAAGAAAACATCATTCAGGACTCCTACTTTCTTCTGGGAATTGAGATACAGATGTCAGATGAGGACAGGATTGTGTTTGGCCTGAGGGTAAAGTGTTTGAGGACTGTCGGCACCTCTGGAACCATACTCTAAGTCCATACATCCAGGGCAGAAGGAAGAAAACACATTAAAATATAAACAGGGAAAAATATTGGGTAAGCTTCGTTAATAATTTTACAACCCTTAAAATAGTGACCTGGAGGTTGAGGATTGAGACTATAGATGATGACCATTCAAGACCAATGTCATTTTATAGATTGCCATTATGTAGTGGCCCCCATCCAGTTCCAGTTATAGAACATTCCCAACGAGTAAAAACAAAATGTCAACAACAACATTATTGGGAAAAGAAATGGAATCTTTCCCAGTAAGTAGAATGATTGTGCATCTAGTTTTGCATGGATTGGCAAGTCAATCCATGGTTTGCACTGTATGGGCGGACAGGAGCACAGTGGTTAGCGCTGTCGCTTCACAGCGCCAGGGTCCCAGGTTCGATTCCCAGCTTGGGTCACTGTCTGTGTGGAGTCTGCATGTTCTCCCTGTGTCTGCGTGGGTTTCCTCCGGGTTCTCCGGTTTCCTCCTACAAGTCGCGAAAGACGTGCTGTTAGGTAAATTGGACATTCGGATTTCTCCCTCGGTGTACCCCAACAGGCGCCGGAGTGTGGTGACTAGGGGATTTTCACAGTAACTGCATTGTAGTGTTAATGTAAGTCTACTTGTCACAATAAAGATTATTATTATCAAAGGGTTTTGCTCATTAATTTTATTCGGTGTTTTAGAATTACTCACATGCACACACCAATAAAATACCTTTTGTAATTGGTCAGTGAATGATCAGAATCCTGGGGCAGGGTTAACAGTTTAACACCAAGGCTAGTTCTAGCTTTCCTGTAAGCTTGTATCCTGGATTTCTGGTTGTGAAGTTTTGGTTGCCAGAGGTATGCTCTGGAGTGCATTTTAATTTCCTCTTCTGGGTACGAAAAAGGTGAGGGTTGGCTTCTCTGAAGCTGGATAACAGATGTTATTTTGTTTAATACTATTTATCTTGGGAGGTAGGTAACCAAGGATATGGTTCAATGGATGATCCTTTGGGATCCACCTTTTCCCTTTTTTGTTTGCAATGATTTATCACTTTACTAAATGCACAAAGGGATGCATTGTAAGAGGGGCTTTTTGTTGGACCCTGATTTTAACCCAAGCAGGAGTCTCTGTGTTGTACTGAGTGGGCTAGAAGTAAAAGTTATTACTTATGCAATTGATCACCATTTTGGTTTATCAGTAACTACTTTAAAAAAAAACTTTAATGTAAAGCACGTAAATAACCTTTCCAGAAGGAATTTCCAAAAGCATTCGATAAGATGCCACATAAATGCTACTACACAGGATAAGCAGTTCCCCAACCGGAAACCATGGCTCAATCTGAGATTGACTCCCTTCTGAAGGAAAGGTCTGAGGCGTTCAAGTCAGGGGACCCTGACCTATACAAGAAATCCAGGTACGACCTCCGCAAAGCCACTCGAGATGCCAAGAGAGAATATCAGACCAAGCTAGAGTCACAGACTAGCGTTACAGACTCTCGGCGGTTGTGGCAAGGCCTAAATAACGGGTTACAAAGCGAAGCCGAGCAGTATCTCCAGCAGCAGCGCACCCCTCCCCGATGAACTCAATGTATTCTATGCTCGGTTCGAGCAGGAAACCAACGATCCGCTGTCGAGTGCCCCAGCAGCCCATAACACACCCATACCCACCATCACAGCTTCCGAAGTCAGATTGGCTTCCCTGAAAGTTAACCCTCAGAAGGGGACGGTTCCAGACGGGATCCCTGGTTGTGCACTCAGAGCCTGCGCGGACCAGCTGGCAGATGTGTTCGCAGACATATTTAACGTGTCCCTACTCCGCTCCGAGGTTCCCACCTGCATCAAGAAGACCACCATTATACCGGTGCCAAAGGAGAACCAGGCAATGTGCCTCAATGACTACTGTCCGGTGGCCCTGACTTCAGTCAGAATGACGTGCTTCAAGAGGTTGGTCATAAAGTGCATCACCGCCATACTCCAAGAACACCTTGATCCACTGCAATTCGCATATCGACGCAACCGGTCCACAGCAGACACCATCTTCCTGGCCTTACACTCATCCCTAGAGCATCTCAACAGCAAGGACTTCTACATCACACTCCTATTTATTGACTACAGCTCCACCTTCAATACCATAATCCCAGCCAAGCTCATGTCAAAGCTCCAAAACCTAGGACTTGGCTCCTCACTCTGCAACTGGTTCCTCGACTTTCTAACCCTCAGTAAGAATAAACAACAAGACCTCCTCCACAATAGTCCTCAATACTGGGGTCCCGCAAGGCTGCATACCTAGTCCCGTACTATACTCCGTGTACACACATGACTGCGTGGCAAAATTTGGTTCCAACTACATCTACAAGTTTGCTGATGATACGACCATAGTGGGCCGGATCTCGAATAACGACGAGTCAGAAAACAGGAGGGAGATAGAGAACCTAGTGGAGTGGTGCAGCGACAATAATCTCTCCCTCAATGCCAGCAAAACTAAAGAGCTGGTCATCGACTTCAGAAAGCAAAGTACTGTACACACCCCTGTCAGCATCAACAGGGCCGAGGTGGAGATGGTTAGCAGTTTCAAATTCCTAGGGGTACACATCTCCAAAAATCTGTCCTGGTCCACCCACGTCGACGCTACCACCAAGAAAGCACAACAGCGCCTATACTTCCTCAGGAAACTAAGGAAATTTGGCGTGTCTGCATTAACTCTTACTAACTTTTACAGATGCACCATAGAAAGCATCCTACCTGGCTGCATCACAGCCTGGAAGGCAACTGCTCGGCCCAAGACCGCAAGTGACTTCAGCGAGTCGTGAACACAGCCCAGTCCATCACACAAACCTGCCTCCCATCCGTTGACTCCATCTACACCTCCCGCTGCCTGGGGAAAGCGGGCAGCATAATCAAAGACTCCTCCCACCTACTCACGCTTCCAACTTCTTCCATCGGGCAGGAGATACAAAAGTCTGAGAACACGCACGAACAGACTCAAAAACAGCTTCTTCTCCGCTGTTGCCAGACTTTCTAAACGACCCTCTTATGGACTGACCTGATTCACACTATACCCCTGTATGCTTCATCCGATGCCGGCGTTATGTAGTTACATTGTGTACTTTGTGTTGCCCTATTATGTATTTTCTTTTATTTCCTTTTCTTTTCATGTATTTAATGATCTGTTGAGCTGCTCGCAGAAAAATACTTTTCACTGTACCTCGGTACACGTGACAATAAACAAATCCAATGCAAAGAGTTCCTGGTGTTGGAGGTGATATTAGTGTGGATAGCGGATTGGCTAACTACCAGGAAACAAAGGGCAGAATTTCCAGTCCCCCACCCACTGCAGTGGTGGGGTGAGGGGGGGGGGGGGGGGGGGGAGCAACAAGTGGCAGGAGCTGACAAATCAGGTTCCCGCCAGCATAAAAGGATGACAGAAACTTGTGCTTCCGCTTGCTAAGGTGAGGTCGCCATTCCCAGTGGCCAGTGAAACAGACTGCATCCAATTAATGGAATACAGATGAAGGCCCCACTTGGAATCACCCCCACCCCCTTCCCCACCCCTCCGCTGTCCGATTATCTGCGCCGCCAACCGGAAATCACGCCAGACTAGAACATGTTTGGTTAATGTCAGCACTTATCTGAAGCAGCTCACGGAGATCTGAAGGGATGATGGAGGCTTTCAGAAACTAGGCCCTGGAGTACTTGTAGCACTGGCCGTGTGGAGCACCAACCGCATGGATCTCCTCTGCGCAGGAGGAGTACCTCCAAGCTGCAGGTGGTCGGCTGCAGGAGGCACTGTCTTTTTTTGGGGGGGCTGCACGTGATGGTCTTTGCTGGGGGTGGGAGGTGGGGATTAGGTGGGGAGGAGAGGAATGAACAGGTAGGGGCGAGTATGACATCTTGGAGCGGAGTGGGGGAGGTTGGGGTTGATGCACGATCAATTGTACAAAGACTCAGGTTGGATACAACTGTGGCTTTATTGCAGTAAGATGGGTGGCCTCCCACAGCAGCTGGCAAAATGGCTGCTGAATAGAGGACACGCATATTTATACTCCTCCTACTGGGCGGAGCCAGCAGGCAGGGGCTACCGGCGAACCTGTAGTACAGGTCCTACCTTACATCACCTAATACAGGTGTAACAGTGGTTTACCACAGGGGTGGCAGGGGATAGGGCTTTAAACTAAATACTCGGGGGTGGGGTTCGGTTGTATGGAAAATTAAAAAATATAACTTAAAGGAGAAGGTAGGAGTGCAGGTTAATGATGAGGACTTTAAACTAGTTAAGGGGTGGAGGGCTCAGGAGAGGTTAGTAATAATAATAATTGCTTCTCTTCACAAGTAGGCTTTAATGGTGTTACTGTGAAAAGCCCCGAGTAGTTTCCAGAACAAGTAATACATGAGAGGGTACGGAAAGTGGCAGGAATCTAACTTCAGGCACAGCAGATAAGCAGACAGCTATGAGCCAGACTGAGGGTGTTGTACCGAAATGCGCGCAATATACGGAACAAGGTAAATGAGCTTGTAGTGCACATTGAAATTGGCCAGTACGATGTTGTGGGCATCACAGAGATGTGGCTGCAGGGGGATCAGGGCTGGGATCTAAATATCCAAGGATATGTGTCCTGTTGAAAGCAGATGGTCACAAGGGGTGGGGTTGCATTGTTAGTAAGAAATGAAATGAAATCGATAGCAAGAAACGATATGGGGTGGGGAGGCATAACTATCTGTGTGGGTAGAATTGGGGAATCGCAAAGGAAAAAAGATCCTGATAGGCATTATGTACAGGCTTCCTAGGGGATGTGGGGCAGGAAATAATTCAGGAGATAGAGAAGGCATATAAGAAAAGCAATATTACAATAATCATGGGCGACTTCAATATGCAGGTGGACTGGGAAAATCAGGTTGGTAGTGGTCCCAAGGAAAGGAATTTGTGTAATGTCTATGAGATGGTTTTTGGAGCAGAGCCTACTAGGGAACAAGCAATTCTGGATTTGGTGATGTGTAATGAGGCAGGCTTGATTAGGGAACTTAAGGGGAAGGAACCCTTAGGGGGCAGTGACACAATATGATAGAATTTACACCGCAGTTTGTGAGGGAGAAGCTGGAATCAGATGTAACGATATTACAATTAAATAAGAGTAACTACAAAGACATGAGGGAGGAGCTGGCCAGAGTTGATTGGAAAAGGAGCCTAGCAGGGAAGACAGTGGAACAGCAATGGCAGGGTTTTTTGGGGGTTATTCGAAAGGCACAAGAGAAATTCATCCGAAAGAGGAGGAAACATGCTAAGGGGAGAACGAGGCATCCCTGGTTGATGAGGATATCAAAGACAGCATAAAAGCAAAAGAAAAAACATACAAGGCAGCGAGGATTAGGCTGAAGCTAGAGGATTGGGAAGCCTTTAAAAGCACGGAGAAGAAACGACAACAAACTTGGTAAATACAGTAACAGAGAGCAAGGAAAATACGGGCGAAAGACGGGACGAACGGCCGAAGCGGAGGTGAACGCGCGACAACGACAGCGAAAACCGTCCGGGAGAAGCAAGTAACAACACCAACACCAGATCCATTCTCGTATTGCCCTGTCTGTATTGGGCATAACTAATGTAATTGTTTCTCTGGCACCCAAATTTATATGTACCTCCCTAGTTTCCGCCCCCCTACTTATTGTTAAAAATAATATTGCTAACTGTACAGAATTGCTGTTGTTGAGCTAGTGCACAATATCTTACCAGTTTTTGGTTTTTTTTTTCTTCTCTTCTATATATACATATTTTATTCTGTGTACATAACTGTAAATATACTTTGTTCAAAAACTGAATAAAAAACATTGATAAAAAAAAGCGAGCAGAGGACATCTAGAAATAAGGGGGGAGAAGATGAAATATGAGTATACGCTAGCTAATAATACATAGCAGATTGCAAGATTTTTTTAATATGTAAAAGGTAGGAGTGAGGCAAGAATGGACCATTGGAAAATGAGGCTAATGGGTAACAAAGAAATGACAGAGGAACTGAATAGTTACTCTGCATCAGTATTCATGGTGGAAGACACCAAAGACTTACCAGAATTTCAAGAGAGTCAGAGGGCAGAGGTGTTGGGGAAATTGAAGGTGGACATATCATCCGGACTGGATGGTCTACACCCCAGGGTTATAAAAGACATAGCTGAGGAGATTGTGGGGGTATTAGTGGTGATCTTTCACGAATTATTGGGGTCAGGGAGGTTCCCAGAAGCCTGGGAAATGGCTAATGTAACACCCCTCTTTAAGAAGGCAGAAACCCACGCCGACATGGGGAGAATGTGCAGACTCCACAGACTATAAACCAAGCTGGGAATCAAACCCAGTGCTAACTACTGTGCCACAGTAGCTCTTCTGGCTTTTGGTAAGTTGGGATACATTGGGTGTGTTCAAATATGAGAATTCTGAATGTGCCCAGGTTTCCGAACAAAGAAATAGCACAGAATTAGATGGTGGAGATGGTGGATAATGATGGGGGTTGCAAATGTTTTCTTAAAGAATCAAACACACCAAAGATCTTTGTGTGAATACAGGAAATGTATACATGGGGACAGGCAGGAGAATCCCCGCGACCGATGCGAATCGCACCACGCCGCCCCGACGCCATTGGCACTGGCGTGGTTGGTGCAGCACTTGTCGGGGCCGCTCTATGCGCCCCCCCCGATTCTCGGCCCGAGCAGCCGTCGTAAAAAACCCGAGTCCCACCAGCCATCGTTCACAACTGCTCTCAGCCGACAGGACCTCGGTGTGGAAGGGTCCGGGGGCGGCCTGTGGAGGGGGAGGGGGGGGTCCGAACCTGGGGGAGGGGCCTCCGATGTGGCCTGCGATCGAGGCCCACCAAATCAGCGGGCCGGCCTCTCTGGCTGGGGGCCTCCTTTCTTCCGCGCCGGCCCCTGTAGCCCTGCGCCATGTTGCATCGGGGCCGGCTTGGCGAAGGGAGCCACTGCGCATGCGCTCGTTGGCGCCGATGCCACTGCGCATGCGCGCGTTGGCGCAGGTGCCACTGCACATGCGCGGACCCCGCGATGCCCAGTTCACGCCAGGATCAGCAGCTCGAGCGTCGTGGATCGCTCCAGTGCCGTGCTGCCCCCTTTTAGGGGCCAGAATTGCTGATCCTGGGGCCGTGTTGACGCCGTCGAGAAACGCGATGGCGTTTCCGATGGCGCCACCACTTAGCCTCAGGATCACAGAATCGCGCCCATGTCTCCTACATTAAGGGTAAAGCTGAGAGACAGCCATATTGAATAGAATTTTCCAAGAATGACCTGAGTACGTTCTCCCCCATGGACGAGTAGTTATTGCGTTTCTGAGAAGTCACTAAAAATCATATAACACACAGAAATAAGGGCTAACTAATGACATAGCATAAGTATGATAACCTAGTGGTTATCTAACTGGCCTAGAAGATCATTAGCTAAAATTCCTACGTGTCAAGATGCACAAGTGAATTCAATAAAACCTGTTCATTTTTCCGCAGATACGAATAATGCCCCAAAATACAATGATTTGCTGCATTAATCCAACCTACTCACTAATGTCTTTCAGGGAAAGGAATCGGCCATCTCTACCAGGTTGGCATAGAACCATATTACACGGTTGACCCATAATACCCTCAGGGTAGAATAGGGAAGGGTAATAAAAACTGGCCCACATCCCAAACAAAATAAATAAATGTCTTGCTTTAATACATTTCAAATGACCATATATACCAATCTGGATCAAATCTACTTGTTAGATAACAAGCAGCTGTCATTTTGAACTGAAAGAAGTCTTAAATCTGGGACTATTACCAGAAATAAATGTCTTGATCCCTTCTGTGGCACAACAATCTAAACCCTTACCAACATTACCAGATGGGAAGAGCAGTTTATTTGCTGTATAGAGAACATGGTTGAGAGGCTTTGGGGAATGCACAAATGCCAGCAAATTGCTCTCCATGTATCTCTATGGAGCCCCAGCTGTGCAGTAAGATCATCTTTGTTGGAGTAAATTAGTAATTGTAATGAAGGAGTAACTGTTCAATGAGGATTGGATTCTATCAGGACCTTATGGTTATCAGAAACCATCATGCCCCGTGCTACCCTGTTCATTTGTGGGGCCCAATAATAATACAGAATTGCAGTTGGGGAGGCTTAATGTTCTGTCTTTTAGGGCAACTTGAGTCTCTTAAATCTAATGCTTGGCTATTTGCCACTCCACACATATGTGGATGGTTTTGTCAAGATCTGCGAAAGAAAACTCTTCTGGGGCCATCTGGGCAGATTGAAGATGCATATCATTGAATTTTCAGTTCAGCTCACACTTCAAAACTCATGTGAAGAGAAATTTGTCCATTTTATATATTGTACAATTCGTTTAAGACAACTGTTGTACCTTTACACTAAAAGGACAAAAGAAATAGACTGCAGATGCACGTGGGTTAAAAGCAACATTAATAGAGGTTTATTTCATAGGTCTTCACTGTACCAAGGCTGGTACTGACTAAGGACAAACATCTGCGAAGTAGCAAATGAAGTCACACATGTCACGTGACTCCATTCTTAAAGAGACATTGCACACAAATACAATAACCCACACACCATAACAACAACTACCAATCAAGGTAACATCTAACATCAGGATATAACCCTGTGTAAGCCAAGTGCACCTAGGCAGATGTTTGCACGTACCTGTGAGTGCTCCTATGGGTCAGCTGAGGTGGAAGAAGGTTGCATCTGGAGTGGTGCCCCAGATTCTGCAGAGTGCTAAAGGGTACACTTGGCCCTCCGTGTCCACCTGAGGAGTCGTCCTCCCTGCTCACTTGACCACGGCTCCAGGTGTGTCACCTCCCTGTTGCCCAGCCTTCCAGAGCTCATGGAAGTGGCGGCGAAATGCAGGTTCAGTATCCATAGAACAGTGCATTGGATCTGGCTCATAACTGTTGCAATCCTTCAATGGAGGATGCCATGGGTAAACACACTGGAGTTGGGCTGCATGTCCATGCATAGGTGCACATTGCCTCCAGATGTTCTGCCAGATGTTCGCACACTTCATGCCGCAGCTCCAACATCTGCTGCCTTGTGGATGACTCCAGGGGTGCATCAGCAGCCTAAAGCTGAGCATCACCCTGGCTCCCAAATTCCTCCAAGTGGGACTGATTTCAGCTGTCACTGCCTCTCAATTGCTTGCGGACATCTGTGCCATACTCTTCAGAGTGTGACCCTCAGCACGAACCACATGCTGTTACCCACTGACTGGGCTGAAGGAGGGTCCGGGCAGGGATGATTGATGGTGCACACTCAGAGGTCTTCTCCTTTTTAAGAGGATAGGGGGACTGTCTCTCAGGGTCGGTAGCTGCCTGCTCTTGTGTGTGATCTGCAAGAGAGAAGATTGAGGAGAACGCAACTGTTATCAACACATCATCTGAAGCTCTACCTAAGCAATGGTGCATCACAACAACAATGCTTTGTCCTCTCCAAGGTGAATCTTACCTCGACCTATTAAGCTACTCATACTTTGGGGCTCTGCACCCATTTCAACATCTGCAATAGCCAGGCCTGCCTCCATTTCAACTAGCTCCAGTACATCATCTTCCATAGGAGTCAGGATAGCCCTGTACGGAGGACTCTGGACCTGGATCTCTCCTGGGCAATATAAGCTCTCTCCCCTTGCAAACAGATAGTTAAGTGGGACTTTCCGCGTCCTCCTGCGGTGTGTTTCATGGCAGCGTTTATAGCCCGCCATTGGCTAACGGTGAGATCTGATCCTGTCGCTGTCCCCTTCTATGCAACCCCCCCCCCCCTTTCGCTCAGCTTGGAAACCTGCGGTGGGAGTTCGCTGTAGGCGGGACCTGAAGATCCCGCCGGTGAGAATGGTCGGAAAATTCTTGCCATATTGTTAGTCACCCGTCAAAGAATTTTTGGCAGTCTGTCTACACAACATGGTACCACAGATATGTTTACTGTATGCGGATAATCGGCACTGACTGTGCAGGAGCCACCTCTGTCTGTGTGGTGTCCTGCACAGAGATAGATGCAGCTTACAGTCAATGCTGAGGTCTCTGCAACTTAATTGCCAGTGTGCACGCCCCCTACTCCTATATCCTATTCACTTTCCAATCACATTTAAGGATTCCAGCTTACTTTTATGCACCGTACTCACTTTGCCAGAATGCTTCTTCTTCGGCAATCATTTGTGAGCGAGTGACAGTTTATTAGGGGCTGGGGGCACTGTGGGGGGGTGGTCCGGGATGCGCAAGCCGGCCAAAGGGGGGGCACTATCTCGCGGGCCGGGTCAGCGACAGTGACAGTGACTGTCTACCGAAAAAATTCCATGTCACTGTTCATGGGTTCTTGCATGGATGAACCTGATCCTGGAGCTGCATCTTCGACCACACACGTGGCTGGTGTTTCCAGAAGGTGGGATTGGCATTCCTTTTTCAGGCCTCCTTTTGCCGTCAGGTGTTCACGAACAATTGAAATGAAATGAAATGAAAATCGCTTATTGTCACAAGTAGGCTTCAAATGAAGTTACTGTGGAAAGCCCCTAGTCGCCACATTCCAGCGCCTGTTCAGGGAGGCTGGTACGGGAACTGAACCGTGCTGTTGGCCTGCCTTGGTCTGCTTTAAAAGCCACCTATTTAGCCCTGTGCTAAACCAGCCCCAATTGTTTCCCTTCAATCAGGAGGTTCCTCCAAGTAAGTGTCTTCTAAGCAAGGATCTCCCAGGCATTGACATCTATGTTGCATTTCTTGAGGTAAGTCTTCCGGGTGTCTTTGAAGCATTTCCTTTGCCCTCCTCTTGAATGGAAGCGTTCCTTGAGCTGAGCGAAGAAGATTTGCTTTGGCAGTCGGGACTCTGACATCCTAAACACTTGGCCGGCCGCGCGGAATTGGTTTTGGATGATCATGCCTCAATGCTGGTGACTCCTTCAAGGACAGTGATGTTAGAACGCCTGTCTCCCAGCTATGCGGAAAGTCCGTCTCTGACAGCGTTGATGATACGTCTCCATGGCCTTATGGTGGCGTCTGTATGTAGTCCAAGATTTTGAGCTGTATGGAATAGTTGGGAGGATGACTGCCTTGTACACGAGGATCTTGGAGTCAGCATGAATGTTGCGGTCTTCAAAGACTCTTATCTTTAGCGAGTGAAGAAGGCGCTCACGGATTGGAAATTATATTGGATTGCCGCATCAATGTCAGCCTTAGATGAGAGATATATCCTCGGGTATGGGAAATGTTCCACATTTGGTCGGGTTTCTCCATTGATCTTGATGGGGGGGGGGGAAGGATCAGGGGCTGGATTCTTCGATTCTTGGGCTATGTCCCCATGCCGACGTTTTACGCAAGAAGAAATGGCTTAAAATGGCCACCGATTCCGCCTTTTGCTGGGGGCTAGCACGCCGGCAGCGTAGAGTACCCCACTCTAACTGCCCATACAGCCCGGAGAATTGCCGGGTCCATGGCCGCGCATGCGCATGGTGGCGGCCTGCAGTGACCACTCCGTGCTCCATGGCCGCTCGCTGACCCGGCCCGCGAGATAGTGCCCCCCCCTTTGGCCGGCTTGCGCATCCCGGACCACCCCCCCACAGTGCCCCCAGCCCCTAATAAAGTCGCACCCTGACTGTGGTGGCGCTGGTCTGAGTCCACAGCCGCAAGGCCGAGTTCCCAACAGAAGAGTCCGCACGCGACTGACGCCGTCGGGAACTCGGCTGGTCGTGGCGGTGCATCGGGGGGGGGGGGCGAGCCTCAGGCAATGTCCTGAGGCCGTCGATACGTGGCGCAGCCTACTCGCAGAGTACGCCGCTTTGGAGGGGGGGACATCGTAAATGCGGCGCCACCCCCGATTTGGTCAAGAACTTTGGTTCTCCGGCCGATCGCCAAACGCGATTTCGGCGTCGGCGACCAGAGAATCCAGCCCCAGATCTTTTCCTGGGGAGTGGTTTAGGGTGAAAAGGTGCAGCCAAGGCTGTACGAGGCGATAGGTTTATGGGGGAATGGTGGGGAGTGTGCGGAAGTAGGGGGCAATGTCAGCGGAAGGTGTGGGACAATTTCCGAGGAAGGGGGGTTGAGAGTTTCCATGGAACCGGGGTGGGGGGGGGGGGCGTGGGGGGGGGGGGGGGGAAGTGTTCTCGAGAGCAGAGATGGTGATACCGATGTTGGGCCCCTCGGGAAGAGAACTCAGGGTCCTGGTGATAGGAGGGAACAGTTATAGTCAGAGGGGGTAGTGGAATCTGGTAAGGTGGCAGGTCCATTGTGAGAGTCTGGGTCACATAGGGGAACAAATCAGGTAGCTCAAATAAAGCGAGGGGGTAGGTTCAGGGTGGTCATGGAGATGATAATGTGTGTTGGCTTTGTGTGTTGGGGGTGGGGGAGGTATGTGGAGTTGGATCGTGATAGGGTCCAGGATAATGGGGAATGATTCAAGGGTGACAGAGGGGCAAGGAATGGTAATACTGGCTGGGTCTATGGTGATGGGGTGAAGTTGGTGGGTAACAGGGGGAAGATAGAAAGTTGGGGAGCGAGTTTGAAAGATGATGCGCAACATCTTTTCAAACTGACCTTAACCACGTTAGTCAGTCAGTGAGATCCCTTGAGGTGGGAGGAAGGTCTTTTTAGGTGGTTGGAGTTCAAGGTGGCCTGATAACAATGGCCTAAGAATACTTCAGGTAACTGGATAAGAACCATGCTCAGTTGTCTTCTCCTCTCTATGGTGAAGCCCACACAGCAAACAGATTTGTTCCTGACTCATAGAATTTACAGTGCAGAAGGAGGCCATTTGGCCCATCAAGTCTGCACCGGCTCTTGGAAAGAGCACCCTACCCAAGGTCCACACCTCCACCCTATCCCCATAACCCAGTAACCCCACCCAACACTAAGGGCAATTTTGGACACTATGGGCAATTTATCATGGCCAATCCACCTAACCTGCACATCTTTGGACTGTGGGAGGAAACCGGAGAACCCGGAGGAAACCCACGCACACACGGGGAGGATGTGCAGACTCCGCACAGACAGTGACCCAAGCCGGGAATCGAACCTGGGACCCTGGAGCTGTGAAGCATTTGTGCTATCCACAATGCTACCGTGCTGCCCTCATAGGTCTCATAACATCGAAATCCCAAGATGAGATGAGCTGCTGTTCATTTTGTGCCATTTGCCATCTGTAACGGTCAGAGGCAGGGTTGAAGGGAGAGAGTGAGGTGGACGCCTCCAAGCTGGTGAAAGGCAGCCAACTCGCGACTCCAAGCACCCATTCTCCTGGGTCAATGGTCATGGCAGACAAGAGCTCATGTAGTAAAGGTTTCTACACTGCCAAGGCAATGGTCTCACTGTAGAGTTTCTAGGGTAGTGGAGGCAGGTGGAAGAGTATCTGCTTGAGGCTTCTTGCTGTGATGATTACTCCCCGGGCGAGGTTCCAAATTTGTAACCCTCTATCCATTCTATGGGAAAGGTCTTGTCCCGAGTCCCAACTTTTTAAATTCTGGATTCAATACCCACAAATTGTTACGCCCCCGAGGGAGGAGGGATGAACTGACTCCCCTTCTTTATTCAACCCACTCAGGAGGCAGCTGACCATTAGCCACCAGTGGGATCTTGCTGTTCTGACTACAGTGTTTTACATGGCTCGCTCATCCCGCCGCGGGGAAAGCCATGACAGTGGTTGACTTTGACGGGACCAGAAAGTCCCGCTGGGGGAGGGCGAAGGCCATAAAATCCTCCCTTTGATACACCCAACACTGGTCCATACTGACCAAGTTCACAGTTGTTTTTTAATCCCAGTGAGGCACGATCAATTTGACTGGAGATGAAATTGAATCCAAACTGAGGCTTTATTAGTATCCGATGTGTGGCCTCCCACAGCAGCTGGCGAAATGGCTGCGAGCTGGAGGCCACGCATATTTATAACCCGGCTCCTGGGCAGAGCTAGCATGCAGGGGCCCAGGTGAACCTGTAGTGCAGGTTCTACCGTACAACCCTCAATATAAGAACACAGTGGTTTACCACATTCACCCCCTGTTAAAATTGAGTCTGGCGGGGGTGGTGGAGAATATACAATTAGCAATCTTTAATATTTACAGAGCAGTAAAAGAAATGTGGTCATCCGGTGGGCCGGTCAGAGGTCCAGCCAGTCCCTTCATCAACGTGGGTGGGCAGGGTGAGGACGGGCGGTCCTGGGGGGGGTGATGGGGGCGGCGGGGAAGGGGAGGGTGACGCGGGGGCGATGGGGGTGGTGTGGGGGTGGAACCTGCTGGTGCCAGGTCCCTGAGGGAGACAGTATTCTGGCGGCCGTCGGGGAATGCCATGTAGGCGTACTGTGGGTTTGCGTGGAGCTGGTGCACCCTTTCCACCTTGTGGAGCGGCACATGTTTACGGAGAAGCACAGTTCCCGGAGCTGTGAGCCACGTTGGGAGCGATACCCCATATGTGGACTTCCTGGGGAAGGCAAAAAGGCGTTCATGCGGTGTACTGTTAGTAGCAGTGCAGAGTAATGAGTGAATGGAATGTAATGCATCAGGGAGGACCTCTTGCCAGCGGGAGGCCGGGAGATTTCAGGACCGTAGGGCCAGCTGGACGGCCCTCCATACCGTCCCATTCTCCCTTTCTACCTTTCCGTTTCCCCGGGGGTTGTAGCTCATTGTTCTGCTGGAGGCTATACCCCTGCTGAGCAGGAACTGACGTAGCTCATCACTCATGAATGAGGATCCCCTGTCACTGTGGATGTAGGCGGGAAAGCCGAACAGAGTGAACAGATAGAATTAAGGGCCTTAATGACGGTGGCAGACGTCACGTCGGGGCATGGGGTGGCAAAGGGAAAATGGGAGTATTCATCGATCACACTGAGGAAATATGTGTGTCGATCGGAGGAGGGGAGGGGGCCTTTGAAATCCACGCTGAGGGGCTTAAAGGGGCGGGAGGCCTTCACCAGGTGCGCACGGTCTGGCCGGTAGAAGTGCGTCTTGCACTCCGCACAGACCTGGCAGTCCTTGGTGATCATCCTTACTTCCTCGACGGAGTAGGGCAAATTTTGTGCCGTAATGAAGTGGTACAACCGTGTAACTCCTGGGTGACAAAGGCTGTCGTGCAGGGCCCGGAGTCGGTCTACCTGTGCGCTGGCACATGTACCTCGGGATAGGGCATCTGGGGGCTCGTTGAGTTTGCCAGGGCGATACTTAATCTCGTAATTATAGGTGGAAGAGCTCGATTCTCCACCGCAAGATTTTATCATTTTTGATCTTGCCCCGCTGTGTGTTGTTGAACATGAAGGCTACCGACCGTTGGTCAGTGAGGAGAGTGAATCTCCTGCTGGCCAGGTAATGCCTCCAAGTCGCACAGCCTCAACGATAGCCTGGGCCTCCTTTTCGACAGATGAGTGCCGAATGTCCGAGGCATGGAGGGTGCCGGAAAAGAATGCCACATGCCTGCCTGCCTGGTTGAGGGTGGCGGCAAGGGCGACGTCTGATGCGTCGCTTTCTACTTGGAAAGGAAGTGTTTCGTCTACAGCGTGCATTCCAGCTTTGGCAATATCAGCTCTGATCCGGGCGAAGCCTGTTGGGCCTCGGCCGTCAGGGGGAAATGAGTGGACTGTATGCGTGGGCGGGTCTTGTCCTTATAGTTTGGGACCCACTGTGCGCAATACGAGAAGAACCCCAGGCAGTGTTTGAGGGCCTTGGGGAAGTGGGGGAGGGGGAGCTCCATGAGGGGGCGCATGCGGTCGGGATCGGGCCCCAGAACTCCGTTCTGGACTACGTAGCCGAGGATGGCTAAGTGGTTTGTACGGAACACACACTTCTCCTTGTTATACATGAGGTTGAGAAGAGTGGCGGTGCGGAGAAATTTAGCGAGGTTGGCGTCGTGGTCCTGCTGATCATGGCCGCAGATGGTCACATTGTCTAGGTACGGAAACGTGGCACGCAAGCCGTACCGGTCGACCATTCGGTCCATCTCCTTTGGAAGACCGAAACCCCATTGGTGACGCCGAAGGGGACCCTATGGAAGTGATATAGCCGGCCGTCTGCCTCGAAGGCGGTGTATGGCCGGTCCGATTTACGGATGGGGAGCTGATGGTAAGCGGATTTCAGCTCCACCGTTGCGAAGACCCGGTAGTGTTCAATCTGGTTAACCATGAGTGGGAGGGGGTACACGTCGAGCTGCATGTACTGGCTGTAGTCCACGACCATTCGGTTTTTCTCCCCAGACTTAACCACTACCACTTGAGCTCTCCAGGGGCTGTTGCTGGCCTCACTCCCGAAGCAACCGTTGGACCTCGGACCCCATGAAGGCTTTATCCTGGGTGCTGTACCGTCTGCTCCTGGTGGCGACGGGTTTGCAATCTGGAGTTAGATTGACAAAGAGGGAATGAGGATCGACCTTTAGGGTCGCAAGGCCGCACACAGTGAGGGGTGGTAAGGGTCTGCCGAATTTAAGGGTCAGGCTCTGGAGGTTGCACTGAAAATCCAGGCCAAGGATAAATGCAGCGCAGAGGTTAGGGAGGACGTAGAGGTGAAAACCATGGAACTCTACACGTTGGACTGTGAGCGTGACCGTGCAGTACCACCGGATCGCTATACGATGGGATCCGGAGGCCAGGGAGATACTTTGATTGGTAGGGTGTACCTTATGGGAGCAGCGCCTTACCGTATTCGGGTGTACAAAGCTCTCGGTGCTCCCGGAGTCCCATAGGCAGGAGGTCACATGGCCGTTGACTTTCACACTGGTGGATGCGTTGGTCAGCGTATGTGGTCGGGACTGGTCGATTGCCATGGATGCGAGCCATGGTTGATCGTCGGGTAGTGAGGCGGCCGTTGAGTTGGGGTCCTGAAACGCCATTGGTATCCATGTGCTGCGGGGTGGACAAGATGGCAGTGCACGGATGTCCTGGGGATTACAAAATGGCGGCACCCATGGAATGCACGTTGCGGGGTGGAGCAAGATGGCGGCACCCATGAAACGCACGTGTTGTGCGGGAGAGAAGATGGCGGCGCCCATTGCTCGCACATGGCCTGGGGAGTGGAGGAGGATAGCGGCGCCCATTGTCCGTGACCGGGGGGGAGGGGTGGGGGCGACCGCGGCCGCTGAGTGGGCCTGGCACACCGCTGCTTAGTGGCCCTTCTTCCCGCAGGCCTTACAAAGGGCAGCGCGGGCCGAGCAGCGTTGGTGGGGGTGTCTTTGCTGCCGCAAAAATAGCATCGGGGCCCCCCCGGAGATCACTGGCTGGCGCGTAGCGCAGGCGTATTGGGTGGGTAGCGCCCCCGCTGGGGCGGCTGCCTGTGGGGCCCATGAAGCATAGGAGGAGTGGGCCACGCGGTTGGGGGCAAAGGACTGGACATTGCGCAGGGCGACCGTCATGGAAAGCGCTAGTATTTTAGTCTCTGCGAGGTCGCGCGTGGCCCCTTATAGGAGCCGCAGCCTGATAATATCACACCCAATCCCAGTTACAAAAGCGTCCCTCATAAGGAGATCTGAGTGCTCCTTAGCTGTAACGTCCTGGCAGTCACAGTCCCGCACTAGTGGGATCAGGGCCCTCCAGAAGTCCTCGATTGACTCACTAGGTAGTTGAGTACGCGTTGCGAGCGCGCGTCTGGCGAAGAGCGTGTTCGTCTTCTGCTAATAATTTTCTTTGAGTCGAGTCATGGCATCAGCGTAATTGGGCGCATCCTGGATCAGCGGGAAGACTTTGGAGCTGAGTCTGGAGGAAATTTTTGAATCTTCTGAGCCTCTGGAACAGGGGTCGGCACTGCGTTGAGATACGCTTCAAAACAAACTAGCCAGTGCTGGAAGTCCTTTCTGGCGTCGCTTGCGTGTGGATCCAGCTGCAGGCGATCTGGTTTAATCCGGAGGTCCATCTTCTGAATCAGATACTAATAAATTGAGGCACGATCAATTTGACTGGAGACAAAGTTGAATCCAAACTGAGGCTTTATTAGTATCAGATGTGTGGCCTCCCACAGCAGCTGACGAAATGGCTGCGAGCTGGAGGCCACGCATATTTATAACCCGGCTCCTGGGCGGAGCTCGCATGCAGGGGCCCAGGTGAACCTGTAGTGCAGGTTCTACCGTACAACCCTTAATATAAGAACACAGTGGTTTACCACACCCAGTCCCTTGTGTATTGCTGGAAGGAGGGAACCCATAAACAGATCTAGCTCATAATTTACAGGATATTATTCCTGGTGAGATAATAATCAGATTCCTTCACAGGAGATTAGTCAATTTTTGTATTGTTTCTTTCTTTGATATGCCCTGTCTGGAAAAGGGTGCGACATTCCATTGTCCCTGAAGTTTTAGTATAATCCACACAGGAGCAATTCAGACGGTCACTGAATTTGCATTCTCAGCTATCTTTGGCTTGCATATAAATTTTTAAAACCATGTCTTAAGCAAAATTTCTAAATGGTTGTATGTAATTCTGGGTTTTGGTCCATTGCCATGACATGGCACATGGCTCTCATTACCTTGATCGTAAAACATTGGGCTGGATTGTCCGCAGCCCCGCGCCAAAATCTCGTTTGGCGCAGGGGCGGAGAATCAAATTCCACGCCGAAATCGGGCCCGGCGCTGGTCCGCCGATTCTCCGGGCCCCGAT
Organism: Scyliorhinus torazame; assembly: GCF_047496885.1. NCBI lineage: Eukaryota > Metazoa > Chordata > Chondrichthyes > Carcharhiniformes > Scyliorhinidae > Scyliorhinus > Scyliorhinus torazame. The sequence continues at coordinate 291,878,327 of NC_092711.1, read as the reverse complement.
ATCTGTGCGTTCATGGGGCTGGGGGGGCCATTACACCGCGAATTACACCGCCCGGCGATCCTCCACTCCTGACTGGCCGAGTTCCCGACGGCGTGGAACTAACATGCTATGGACGGTCAGGACTCTCGCGTGGCGGCTGCAGACTCAGCGGGGGGGGATCGGGCACCGGGGGGGAGGCTTTATGGGCGGCCATAGAGAGAGATCGGGCCGGACAGATCCTCGGGTGCGTGGCCGATCGGGGGAGCTTACATCTTCCAGATGTCTCCCCGGACCGAGTCCGCCATGGCACTCGTCCTGGCCGCTGGTGGCCGCCGCCGTGCACATGCGCGGACTCGGAACCGGACGTGCGGGGGCCCGTATCCGCAGCCAAAGCTGCGTGAAGCACTCCGGGCCCCTGCTGGCCTCCTGAAGGTAAGTGAATCGGCTTGTATTTTTTTCAGGAAACTCGGGAGTGCATGCCTGATTTTGTACGCCGGTGTGGGGACATAGCCCCATTTTCTGAGAATCCAGCCCATTGTCTCTATGCACAGTCATGTATGATCGGGAGGAACAGCCATCTCTGATCCTCCAGGATGTCCTTTACCATGAAGAGATGGGGTGAGGATGCCAAGTCTAGATGGAGGTCAGGCAATGGAGGGAAACCCATAAAGGACATGCTCACTAAATGTCACTTTAATTCGTTCACACGTCCACTGAAGTTTAACAATGCAGGCTGCAGGCAACCCTGCCTTGCTAATGGTTCTCATGCAGATGAGGAGAAAGAGGGCTCATCACCATTGGCACAGTACCAGGAGGAGCAAGAGGCAGCGGGGCCTCTATAAGGTCGCGAGGCTGGCGAACATGGACCACAGCCGCGGTGAGCATTGGCTCAATCACCGATTTATCACCGGCAGTGCTTTCATCTAGAAATGAGCGAAAGGCAATACTGTAGCTATGTCCTGGGTTAAGGTTGCTCATATCTGCCAGCTTCTCCAGTGTGAGCTGTGGCCACGAGGACTCTGGAGGAGCAGTGCGGAGCTCCTGGCCTGCACCGAGTGAATGGTGTGTGTGCCATTTAAATATAGTGCCAGGACTTTCGACCCCGTGAGGGCCGGACGACATTTGCCCACCCTGCCACGAGATGAGCCGAGCTCCTTGCGGATGCGTAATTATTGAGCTGAAAAGCAGGAGATGCCGCGTGCTCACCCACCTCCACCGTCTAGCGGGAATCACTCCGACTCTCCCACACAGCAGCGGACACAGTATCCAGAGTGGAAAATTCCTCCCAGACTGTCTCCTTAACTGGAGCACAAACACACGCTAGTCCGTTGCTCGATATATTAACACGTGCACAAAGCACTTTCCTGAGGGCGAGAGTGTGATCTGCCGCCGAAGTGTAACTCACATTGTACCAACTGGTTGGTGCACTATACCTGCAGCCTAAATATTTACTTATAATAGAGATGAACATTCCTTTACTTAACTAGATTGAACTATAATTTTTGATTGCTTGATCATAGATTTTTATGGATGCTTCTGAGATATTTTCCACTTTCTTCAATGTGTGTACTCATCCCCTGATGATCAATTTTAAAATTGGTGGTATATTTTTCATAAATTATATATAATCTGTGCGGGATGGTAGCACTCATTGCAACATTTAATATTCCAAAAGAATGCTTTTGTGACCAATGAACAATGCAACAGAACCACAGGACATGGGTTATAGCTCTTTGACTCCTTCCCACACGGCAGGTTTGTGGTCGAGTTATGTGGCGTCAGGGGGCGTTAAGGTGAAAGGAGACAGAGAGTCTGTGTGAAAGAAAAGTATTTCGAATGAAGAGGTATGATGAGTGAAATCCCACAGGGCCATGTGTTGAGACCAGTATTCATCAACATTTTTATAAATGATCCGGATTCTGGAGGAAGGGCGTGATGTCTAAATAATTGCAGATTAAACTGGAATAGGAGTTTGAATTACATCTGCGGACACTGGGAACCATTACAGGAAATATTAGATTATTTGGAGAAAGGGTTTACAATTGATAGATGCAGTTTAATGTGGATAAATGCAATATATCTGGGGAGAAGAAACAGAAGGATTATGGTATTATAGAGAAAATGGCGACTAAGATGGGCTTCTAGCCCTGGTCTGTGTAATAGGTCTTAGCACCCCCGGGTTACAAAGGAGGAGAAACAGTTTGGCTTCCCTCCCAGGCCACGAACCTGTGAAAACTGCACAGGTGATGACAGGATTAAGTCACCACTGTTCGCCTCCTTTTCCGTGATGAAATAGCCCCATAAATCCTCATTATCTAGGCTCACAAGGAAGAATGCCAGTTTCAGAGAGGGACTGTCATCCATGGAGCTGAATGTCAGTACGGATCAGCACTCCTGATGAGGAGGGAAACATTGGACTCAATTAAATCGTTTAGTCAAATTGAAAGCAGGCTGAACTGCCCCTTTCAGCATAAGATCATGGTATAGGTTTTTATGGTCTGGGCTGCAAACATAGAATTCCTACAGACCATTCGGCCCATAAAGCCTGCACCGACCCTCTGAAACAGCACCCTACCTAGGCCCATGCCCCCGTCCGATCCCCATAACCCCATCTAACCTATGGTCACTAAGGGGCAATCTAGCATGGCCAATCCACCTAACCTGTACACCTTTGGACTGTGCGAGGAAACCAGTGCACCCAGAGGAAACTCACGCAGACACGGCAGAACGTCCAAATTGACACGGATAGTCACCCAAGGTCAGAATCAAACCCAGGTTCCTGGAGCTGTGAGGCAGTAGTGCTAACCACTTCACCACCATACAGCTCTTAAACATAATTAGCACTTTCTTTGGTCTCAGTGATTACTAATAATTCGCGGGGAAGAGGATTTCTGCAGAGGACCCCCCCACCAATCAGCTATTGTCATTGTGATGAAACCCTCCTGTTTCTGTGCGTACCTGCTGATTTTTTTGCCTAAGATCTGGACGTTGACACGGGAGGAAATTCCCAGCATAGATGTGCGGTGAGTCACTGTTGTGTTTATTTTAACCTTTTTTGGCCTCGAGTCAGGCATGGCTGTACATTCGTGATGTAAATGAAGCTTAAAATGTTTGCCTATAGCTGCCACTAACCACACACCAACCTCAAAGTCGTCTCTTCAAAGCAACGCATTGGCTAAATTGTGATCTTCATTATTGACAGAACCAGGTTCAGCTGCAGGGTGACAATTCATTTAACAGGCTTCCCACAGACAAGTGGTGCCTTTTAAAAAAGGTACTGAATGGTTGGTCTTTGGGGAGGGCAAACAGGAAAGTGCTTAACATGGGAAATAAACTGGTATTTAGCCTTATAAAACAATGAAGGAAGTCAGCTCAACAAACTGTCTTATCTGCTCCAAATGGCCTGTTCAAAGGGCCTAAATTCCATGGTTGGCAAGGAGTAAACTGCTATTAACTTAGAAATATTTGTTGTTTTATATTTACCTCCGATATTTTTGCCTGTAAGCTAAATGTCACACATGTTGAAAATCCTACCAGAGGGAGAGAGACACAGCTTAGGGAAGGAAGTTAGAAATCTCCCATTACCTTGATTTATGGGGCTGGATTCTCCAATAATGGGGCTATGTCCCCATGCCGGCGTGAAAAGCGGCGGCAACCACTTCGGTATCAACGGCCCCCGATAATGGGGAATGCTCCCTGATGCGCGATCAGTTACACTCAAGACGAAGTGATTTCATAACTGAAGGCTTTAATCTACTCGAACCTTTTCCCCAGCAGCTTCGGTACAGAAAGTGAAGGCTGCTGGGACGGCACCATCTCTTATACCCCGCCTTCAGGGCGGAGCTACGTAACAACAGCCAATGGTAGACTCCTGGGTCTAACCAATGGTCATCAGCCTCTCAGGTACCGCAATACCTGGTACTACCACATTCACCCCTTGTTAAAAAAGAGCCCGGCGGGGGTGGTGGCCAGCGTTAATAGTCGCCTTTAGCATGGTATGACCAGGTATGGAGGCACCGTGATGTCGAGGATATTTACAAAGTGTTCATAGTGCAGCAATCAGTCGATCGGGTGGCCTGGTTGTCCTTCTGGAGCGTCTGGGCTTCGGCGGTGATTCTGATGAGGGTCCCGGCGGTTGTGACTCCGGGAGCGTGGTGTCGTCCTCCCTGGCAGCTTCGTCACCCCTAGGCGGCGCTGTAGGGGCAAAAGGTTGACAGGGAGGGGGGCGCCTGTAGGGGGTTGGTGGGTAGTCAGCCCTAGGCAAGAGCGGCGGGAGTACTGACCCTCCAGTGAGGTGCTGTGGGGGGGGGGGGGGCAATAGTTTGGGTGCGTGTGGGGTTCCAACGGGCGTCAGGTCCCGAAGGGAGAACGTGTCTTGCCGGCTGTCAGGGAACACCATGTAGGCGTACTGGGGGTTGGCATACAGCAGGTGGACCCTCTTGACCAACGGGTCCGACTTGTGCGCCCGCACGTGCTTCCGAAACAGGATGGGTCCGGGTGCCGCTAGCCAGGTTGGGAGCGAGGTCCCGGAGGAGGACTTCCTGGGGAAAACAAGGAGACGTTCATGAGGCGTATGATTTGTGGTTGTACAGAGCAGCGACCGGATGGAGTGGAGGGTCATCGGGAGGACCTCTTGCCAGCGGGAGGCCGGGAGATTCCTGGACCATAGGGCCGTTCTCCCTCTCTACTTGCCCGTTTCGCCAGGGGTTGTAACTGGTCGTCCTGCTTGAGGCGATGCCCCTGCTGAGCAGGAATTGACGCAGTTCGTCGCTCATAAAGGAGGACCCCCTATCACTGTGTATGTATGCGGGGAAACCGAACAGTGTAAAGATACCCTGGAGGGTCTTGATGACGGTGGTTGTGGTCATGTCTAAGCAGGGGATGGCGAATGGGAACCGGGAGTACTCATCAATCACGTTCAGGAAATACGTGTTGCAGTCGGTGGAGGGGAGGGGGCCTTTGAAGTCCATGCTGAGGCGTTCAAAGGGATGGGAAGCCTTTATCAGGTGCACCCTCTCTGGCCGGTAGAAGTGCGGTTTGCACTCCCCGCAGATTTGGCAGTCCCTGGTGGCTGTCCTGACCTCTTCGATGGAGTAGGGCAGGTTGCGGGTCTTGACAAAATGGAAAAAACGAGTGACCCCCGGGGGGTGGCAGAGGTCCTCGTGGAGGGATCGGAGGCGGTCCACTTGTGCAGTGGCACAAGTGCCGCGGGACAGGGCATCAGGAGGCTCGGTTAGCTTCCCGGGACGATACAAGATCTCGTAGTTGAAGGTGGAGAGTTCTATCCTCCGCCGCAAGATCTTGTCATGTTTAATCTTTCCCAGCTGTGCATTATCGAACATGAAGGCAACCGACCGTTGGTCCGTGAGGAGAGCGAATCTTCTGCCGGCCAGGTAATGTCTCCAATGTCTCACAGCTTCAACAATGGCTTGTGCCTCTTTTTCGACCGAGGAATGGCGAATTTCGGAAGCATGGAGAGTGCGGGAGAAGAAAGCCAACGGGCCTGCCCGCTTGGTTGAGGGTGGCCGCCAGAGCGACGTCGGACGCATCGCTCTCGACCTGGAAGGGGAGGGACTCGTCGATGGCGCGCATCGTGGCCTTCGCAATGTCTGCCTTGATGCGGCTGAAGACCTGGCGGGCCTCCGTCGACAGGGGGAAGGTTGAGGACTGAATCAGGGGTCGGGCTTTGTCTGCATAATTGGGGACCCACTGTGCATAATAGCTGAAGAACCCGAGGCAGCGCTTCAGGGCCTTGGGGCAGTGAGGGAGGGGGAACTCCATGAGGGGGCGCATGCGCTCAGGGTCGGGGCCTATGGTTCCACTTCGCACTACGTAGCCTAGAATGGCTAGGCGGTCGGTGCTAAACACGCATTTATCCTTATTGTATGTCAGATTAAGGATTTTTGCGGTCTGGAGGAATTTGCGGAGGTTGGTGTCGTGGTCCTGCTGGTCATGGCCGCAGATGGTGACGTTATCCAGATACGGGAACGTTGCGCGTAAGCCGTACAGGTCAACCATTCGGTCCATCTCTCGCTGGAAGACCGAGACCCCATTAGGAACACCAAAGGGAACTCTTAAAAATTGATAGAGCCACCCATCTGCTTCGAAGGCAGTGTACTTGCGGTCACTAGTGCGGAGGGGTAGCTGGTAGTAGGTGGACTTGAGGTCCACCGTGGAGAAGACCTTGTATTGTGCGATCCTGTTTACCAGGTCGGCTATACGGGGGAGAGGGTACGCATCCAGCTGCGTAAACCTGTTGATGATCTGACTGTGGTCTATGACCATCCTCTGCTTCTCCCCGGTCTTTACCACCACTACTTGAGCTCTCCAGGGACTGTTGCTCGCTTCGATGACCCCTTCCCCCAGCAGCCTTTGGACCTCTGACCTGATGAAGGTCCGGTCCTGGGCACTGTACCGTCTGCTCCTGGTGGCGATGGGTTTCCAATCTGGGATGAAGTTCGCAAACAGGGAAGGCAGGTCGACCTTAAGGGTCGCGAGGCCGCAGACAGTAAGGGGAGGTATAGGGCCGCCGAATTTAAAAGTCAGGCTTTGCAAATGGCATTGGAAGTCCAGCCCCAGGAGGGTAGCCGTGCAGAGATGAGGCAGGACGTACAGGCGGAAATTGTTGAATTTCCTGCCTTGGACAGTGAGGTTCGCTAGGCAGAACCCCTGTATCTCCACCGAGTGTGACCTGGAGGCCAGGGAGATCCTTTGATTTACAGGGTGGGTTACAAGTGAACAGCGCCTTACCGTGTCGGGGTGAACAAAGCTTTCCGTGCTCCCAGAGTCAATCAGGCACGATGTCTCGTGGCCGGTGATGAGGACCGTCGTTGTAGCCGTTGCGAGTTTCCGGGGTCGACTTTGGTCCAGTGTCACCGAGGCCAGATGAAGCAATTGCGAGTTCTGGTCGGGCAGCGTGTAGTCAGCCGTGCTGGGGGCCTGGGGCCCCATCCAAGATGGCGTCACCCATGGGTCGCACATGGGGTCTGGGGATGAACAAGATGGCGGCGGTGATGGACAAAATGGCGGCGCCCATCCATCCAGTGTGGAGTCCGGGGGGCAAAATGGCCACGCCCGTGGGTCGCACGTGGCCCTAGGATAGGGGGGTGGCAGTGAGCGCTGGCCGGTCGGGGCCTGAAGGGGGGGGTTGCCGTGGTGGGCCATAGTCGCTGGAGACCGCGGCCATGGCGCGGGCCTGGCAGACCCCCACAAAGTAGCCCTTCTTGCCGCACCTTTTGCAGGCGGTGGTGCGGGCCGGGCAGCGCGGGCGGGGATAGTTCGCCTGCCCGCAGAAGAAACAGCGGGGCCCGGCGGCGTTAGCAGGCCGTCTCGCTGCGCAGGCCTGCGGGGTCAGGGGGAAGGTCTGAGGGGCTGACGCTGAGGGGTGCCACGCAGCCCAGGGGGCCGCCATGCGATCGGGTGCAAAGGACAGTGCGTTTTTGTAGGCAACGTCCATGGACCCTGCCGGGGCCCGTGCCTCTCTAAGTCCCAGAGTGTCCCTTTCTAGAAGTCTTCGGCGGATATCAGGGGAGCTCATACCTGCAACGAAAGCATCCCTGATTAAAAGTTCCGTGTGCTCGCTCCCCGAAACTTGTGGGCAGCCACAGTTTCGGCCCAGCACCAGTAGCGCCCGGTAGAAATCTTCCAATGTTTCCTCGGGGCTTTGCTGCCTAGTCGCAAGCAGGTGACGAGCGTAGACCTGGTTTACAGGGCGGATATAATGTCCTTCTAGCAGTTCGATAGCGGCAGCATAGTTCTCCGTCTCCTTGATAAGGGGGTAGATCCCAGGGCTGACCTGGGAGCGCAGGAGATGCATCTTCTGTCCTTCCGTGGGGGTGCCTTCGGCCGTGTCGAGGTAGCCCTTAAAGCACGCCAGCCAGTGTTTAAAAATAGCAGCAGAGTTCTCCGCGTGGGGGCTGAGCTGGAGGCACTCCGGTTTGATTCGGAGATCCATCCTTCCAACTTAAGTTGTAGTAGATTAAATTGATGCGCGATCAATTACTCTCAAGACAAAGTGATTTCATAACTGAAGGCTTTAATCTACTAGAACCTTTTCCCCAGCAGCTTCGATACAGAAAGTGAAGGCTGCTGGGACGGCACTATCTCTTATATTACATAGATTACATAGAACATACAGTGCAGAAGGAGGCCATTCGGCCCATCGAGTCTGCACCGACCCACATTAATCCCTCACTTCCACCTTATCCCCGCAACCCAATAACCCCTCCCAACCCTTATGGACACTACGGGTAATTTAGCATGGCCAATCCACCTAACCTGCACGTCTTTGGACTGTGGGAGGAAACCGGAGCACCCGGAGGAAACCCACGCACACACGGGGAGAACGTGCAAACTCCGCACAGACAGTGACCCAGCGGGGAATCGAACCTGGGACCCTGGCGCTGTGAAGCCACAGTGCTAATCACTTGTGCTACCGTGCTGCCGTGTCTTCAAGGCGGAGCCACGTAATACAGCCAATGGTAGACTCCTGGGTCTAACTAATGGTCATCAGCCTCTCAGGTAGCGCAATACGTGGTACTACCACATTACCACACTCCCCTTCCTAGGGGGCTAGGTTGGCGCCGGGGTGGTCCCCACAGCTCCAGCCGGCGCGAACGGGCGGCGTGATTTCATGCATGCGCGGAATGGCCAGCGCGATTCCGCGCATGCGCGCTACGGCCGGCGTGATTCCGCACATGCACTGCGGTTCCCTTCTCCGCGCTGGCCCCTGGGTAATTTGGCGGAGCCCTGCAGGCGCCCGGCGCGGAGAAACCAGCCCACCCACCGATCGGTAGGCCCCGATCGCGGGCCAGCCCACCGTGAGTCCCCTCCTCCAGTACGGCCCCGCAGACACACCTTCCAGGTCCCGCTGTGTGGGACCTGAGTAACCCATGCCGACGGAAGTCGGCCGAACGCGGCGGCCACTCGGCCCGTCGGGGCCCGGAAAATCGCCAGGGGGGGGGGGTACTTTCAATGGCGCGGGGTGAGAGAATCCAGGCCATGGTCTTTCAGTTTTACATTTATTGCTGTGTTACCTGGCACTGAAGCACACATTGTTATTTGTCTGTGTTATAGAGATTTTGCAGCAAATTTCAAAAGTGCTCAAAATAAAAGCAGTGAGGAAGAAGCCAGAAGCATGTTACACCTTTCCCCACTGAATTCCAATCTGAGTGGTAGAATACGATAAAGAATCTATGTTGCAGGTAACGCAAAATATATCAAAGGGTTCATGGCATCAAGCAGAGGACATATTGGTCACTGTTGTGGGCCAGGGATTAGAGAACCCCAAAGTGTATCATGGAGTTCACCAGAACCACAACTTTTAATAGATTGTGGTATGGGGAGCACAAGGCCCACTCTACTGGTGTGGTACAGCAGAAATGGAAAACTATTTTTTAAAAGCAAAACAATGTTTATTCTATGAACTCAAGGTAACCTTTTTAAAACATACAGTGAACACCTTAGCAACCATTAATTCAAATACAACCCCCAAAGACTACAAAATTAAGTAATCCTTTAAGCTTTCCTTTCAACATCCATACAAAAGAAACACCTTTTAACAGAAGCACATTAGGTTTACATTCACTACTGAGAACATTTATAATTCTGAATTCACCAAATGATCAAGAGATAGTCTTTTGATGGCAGAGAGATCAACAGTGCATCTGCTCTGTCTGGCTTCAGCTCCAACACTGCAAACGAAACTAAATCACTCCCTGCAGCCTGCTCACAAACGAAAGTAAAAAGCTGACAGACAGCCCAGCTCCACCAACTCTCTGACATCACTGCAGTAATAAACACCCATTTCGTAAAGGTACTCTCACTGCAGATATTTATATACACACCATTTATTAACATCCATTTCTTAAAGGTACTCTCACATGACAATCACGTCATCAATATTTCCAGACTCTGCAGATTTATTATTTTTTATCTATTGGTTTTTGGTAGCATTGAAGACCAAATTCAGTAAGTGCATGGGAAAAATTAATAACACAACACGATTTTACCACAATTGGCAACAGTGTGCTTGGCTCACTTCCCTTTAAATCCAAAATTCTATTTGCTTCACAGTGGTACTTACATACAAGACATTTGTGATATTCTGGAATAAACTTTCCAATAGATTTTTAGCTAACTTCAAAAGCTTCGTCAACTGAAAAGGCAGGGGCTGGCAAATTAGTTCTGTGACAATGTTTTACAATAAGCCCAGAACTGGATTTTCACAGCGTCCTGCCCCCGCATTTCTGACAAATCCCATTTTTTGCCAGCAGGGAAAAGGGGGAGGGGCAGGATTCACACAAGCATGGAACCTGAACTCGGCATGGCCATTTCAACCTAGTGCTGAGTTCAAGCAAACCCCATTTTGGCTGTTGCATTGGTCTTCGCCTGCAAATATATGGAGCAAAAGCTCTTGAAGGACGGTGTCATTGTCTGACTTTTTTTTTCTCCTGCTCTTCAAACTGTTAAACAAAATGGCTGTAACTATCATGATTGTTAAACAATACTGCTGTTGGACTGCTTTGATCGATAAGCCAGCTGGGTCGGTTCAAGCTGTTTCAATGGAGTTATTAGTTGACATTTCCCTCAGGACTATTCATTGTGAATGCTTGGCTGAGTTTCTCAATTAGCTCAGCAATGGGTTTTGCGTTCTCAGTTTAAGAGTTACCATTATCTCAGTAGAGGGCTTTGAGTTCACAGGTCGATTGACAGCTTAAACTGTCAATTAAAAGATTAGGGGAATGAACAGAAGTTTGTTTTTATAAGAGATTAACCACTTGGGATTTAAAAGCATTGATACTTCAGTGAATGGGAGTTTCATCACTATTAAATTTGTATAGTGGGAGCTGTATTAGATTTTAGAAGTTCAATTTATTTTCTCTCCACATGGCCCTCGAGGTCCGCCCATTGGATCAGTTGGCATTGAGTAAGCATGGAGGTATGAGGGGCTATGTTGGCTTGGGTGGGGTTAGTAGTTGGCATTGAGTTGCCATGGAGGATATCAGGGGACCTGGAGGTGGGTGTAGAAGTAATCATTGGCATTGGTTTGCATGGTGGGTATGAGGATTCATGTGACATTGGTGGGGGAACACGGCATGTGAGCGATGTGAGCTGGAGGGTCTAAAATCTTCTAAAATAATGGAGAACAAATAAATTTGATCAAGCCTTGTAACCAGTCTGCTTTGGTATTCGCCTGCCCCTATATCCTTCATGCATCTGCTTCCAGAATGGACAGTCTCATCTTCATCCCTACCCCATCCCTCCTTAGTGTACTTTTTACTGCAACGGATACAGCAATTTGGGAAATTTTTAAACTCGAGCTAACCAAACTCAGTAACCAAACTGAGTCCCTGCAATGCAATTCTGCATTAAAACATCAAAGAATTACACAGGAGGAGACAATTCGGCCTCTCGAATCCATGCATGCTCTCTGTAGAGAAACCCAATCCATTCCATTTCCTTGCTCTTTTCCCCTCGCCCTGTGCATTTATTTTGCACAAATACCCATTGAATTTTCTCTTGAAATCATTGATCATCTCCACGTCCACCACCTTCGTGGGCAGCAAGTTCCAGGCCATTGCCACTTGCTGCATAAAAAAGAAGCTCTCCATCCTCCCCCCCCCCCGTCCAAAATCTTAAAATCTGTATCCCCCAGAATGTATTTGTAAATTAATCTTGTCAGTATGTTCACCTCTCCTGCTGTAACTGAATTCTTCACTCCAAGCAGCAAGGAATCATCAGGTTCTAATTTGGTAAGGAGTAAGAAATTCCTGACAGTTTTAAGAAAGCACTTGTTATAGAACCATAGAATTCCTACAGCGCAGAAGGAGACCATTTGGCCCATCAAGCCTGCACTGACCCTCTGAAAAAGCATCCTACCTAGGTCCACTCCCCCACCCCATCCACGTAACTGTATATCCCCATAACCTGCACATCTTTGGACACTAAGGGGCAGTTTTATCATGGTCAATCCACCTATCAAGCACATCTTTGGATTGTTGGAGGAAACAGGAGCATCCAAAGGAAACCCATGCTGACACGGGAAGAACGGGCAACCTCCACACAGTCATCCAAAGCCGGAATTGAACCCAGGGGCGGGATTCTCCGACCCCCCACTGGGTCGGAGAATCGCCGGGTGGTGGCGTGAATCCCGCCCCCGCAAGCTGCCGAATTCTCCGGTGCTGTGGTTTTGGCGGGGGCGGGAATCACTCGCGCCGGTCAGCAGCCGCTGGCAGCGCCCCCCCCCCCCCCCCCCCCCCGGCGATTCTCCGGCCCGCAATGGGCCGAGTGTCCGCCCGTTTTCGGCGGGTCCCACCGGCGTAAATCACAACAGGTCCTTACCGGTGGGACCTGGCTCCACGCGCTGCGGGGGGCGCGGGGGGATCTGGCCCCGGGGGGGTGCCCCCACGGTGGCCTGCGATCTGGGCCCACCAATCCCCAGGCGGGCCTGTGCTGTGGGGGCACTCTTCCCCTCCGCACCGGCCGCTGTCAACCTCCACCATGGCTGGTGCAGAGAAGAACCCCCCTGCGCATGCGCTGGGGTGATGGCAGCACACGCTGGCGCTCCCGCGCACGCGCCAACTCGCGCCGGCCGGCGGAGGCCCTTTGGCACCGGTTGGCATGGCGCCAGGCCCTTCTGCGCTGGCTGGCTCAGCGCCAAACACTCCGGCGCCGGCCTAGCCTCTGAAGTTGCGGAGGATTCCGCACCTTCGGGGCGGCCCGACGCCGGAGTGGTTCACGCCGCTCCTTGGCGCCGGAGTGGCCCACCCCGCCGGTTCACGGAGAATCCCGCCCCAGGTCCCTGGCGCTGTGAGGCAGCAGTAGCAACCACTGTAATACCCTGCCGCCCTATATCTATACACCAATTATTTTCATGTTAAAGAAATTTTAAAATGACATTGTTTTCATTAAAAAAAACAAGTTTTCCTCAGCTTCCTCTCCACCTCACGTGATGACAGTGAGTTGCCGGGGAATTGTTCCATGAGAGCTGGTAATCCTCTGGTACATCACCCAAGTGATCACCCTCAGTACTCGGCAGACTGTCATAGATATTCAGTAACGTCAAGTGCCTTGGGACATTTCAAAACTTTAAGCGCAATATATAAATACAAGTTGTAGTTGTGGCGGACTATTCAAACCTGGCAGCATCATAATCTTATCCTCGCCTGATGCCCGTCTATATGCAATCTGATCAGTTATCCTCCCCGTCTTACTCAATAGGCAACGACCCAGATTTTGCAATTGTAATGACTGCAAAACTGTCAGCACTTGTCATCATTACAACTGTGCCCAGGTTCGATCCTGGCTCTGGGTCACTGTCCATGTGGAGTTTGCACATTCTCCCGGTGTTTGCGTGGGTTTTGCCCCTGTGGTATTATCAGGTATTGCAGTACCCGAGAGGCTGAAGTTCCATTGTTAAAACCTGGGGGTTTACCATTGGCTGTATAGTATGTAGCTCCGCCCTGATAGGCAGGGTATAAGAGTCAGTGCCTTCCCAGCAGCCCTCATTCTGTACCTGAGCTGCTGGGGAACAGTTCTAGTCTGTTAAAGCCTTCAGTTGTGCTACAACCTCGTTTTAGTAGTTATTGATCGTGCATCAATTTAATAGACTAGACTTAAGTAGAAATGATGGATCTCTGAATCAAGCCGGAGTGTCTACAACTCAGCCCCCACGCGGCGAACTCTGCGGCGATTTTCAAGCACTGGCTGGCGTGTTTCAAAGACTACCTTGAGACGGCTGGAGGCACACCCTCGGGGGAGCAGAAACTGCATCTCCTTCACTCAAGGGATCTACACCCTCATCGAGGAGGCGGAAGAATTTGGTGCAGCAATTGAACTTTTAAAAGGACATTATATCCGCCCAGTAAATCAAGTCTACGCACGTCACAAAGCCCCGGGGAATCGTTGGAGGAGTTCTACCGCGTGCTACTGGTGCTGGGCAGAGGCTGTGGCTGCCCGCAAGTTTCGGCGAGCGACTACACGGAACTCCTAATCCGGGATCCCTTCGTAGCAGGTATGAGCTCCTCAGAGATCCGCCAGCGTCCTTTAGAGAAAGACACCCTGGGACTGAGGGAGGCACGGGCCCTGGCAGGGTCCATTGACGTTGCCTCCAGGAACGCACAATCCTACGTGCCCGACCACGCGGCGGCCCCCTGGGCAGCGTGTAATCCCGCAGCGGCTGCCCCACAGACATTCCCCGTGTTCCCGCAGGCCTGCGCTGTAAGGTGGCCCGCCAACTCCGATGGGCCCCGCTGTTTGTTCTGCGGGCAGGAAAAGCACCCCCGTCAGCGCTGCCCGGCCCGCACATCCACCTGCAAAGAGTGCGGCAAGAAGGGCCATTTTGTGGGGGTCTGCCAGGCATGAGCGGTGGCCACGGTCTCCAGCGGCGACTCCGGACTGCCACAGCGAACTTCTCCTCGGGCCCCAGGCGGCCAGCAGTCACCGCCACCCCCGTATCCTAGGGCCACTTGCGGCCCACGGGCGCCGCCATCTTGTTCCCCGGACACCGCGCTTGTCGGAAGGGGGCCGCCATTTTGTCCATCTCCGACCACCATGTGCGACCCATGGGAGATGCCATCTTGGATGGGGCCCCAGGACCCCAACCCGGCCGACTACACACTGCCCGAACAAATTTCACAACTACTGCGTCTGGCCTCGGTGACTCTGGACCAAACTCGACATTGAACACTCTCAACAGCAACGACGACGGTCTTCATCAACGGCCACGAGACGTCCTGCCTGATCGACTCTGGGAGCATGGAGAGCTTTATACACCCCGGTAAGGCGCTGTTCACTTTTTACCCACCCTGTAAATCAAAGAATCTCCCTGGCCTCCGGTTCCCACTCAGTGGAGATAAACGGGTTCTGTCTAGCAAACCTCACCGTCCAAGGAAGGAAATTCAACAATTTCCGCCTTTATGTCCTGCCGCACCTCTGCGTGGCTACACTCCTGGGGTTGGACTTCCAATGTAACCTGCAAAGTCTGACCTTCCAATTCGGCGGCACTATACCCCCCCTTACTGTCTGCGGCCTCGCAACCCTCAAGGTCGACCCGCCTTCCCTGTTTGCGAACCTCACCCCGGATTGCAAACCCGTCGCCACCAGGAGCAGACGGTACAGTGCCCAGGACCGGACCTTCATTAGGTCGGAGGTCCAAAGGCTACTGAGGGAAGGGGTTATTGAAGCTAGCAACAGTCCCTGGAGAGCCCAAGTAGTGGTGGTAAAGACCGGGGAGAAACATAGGATGGTCATTGACGACAGCCAGACCATCAACCGGTTTACGCAGCTGGACGTGTACCGTCTCCCCCGCATATCCGACCTGGTAAACAGGATCGCGCATTATAAGGTCTTCTCCACGATGGATCTCAAGTCCGCTTACCACCAGCTACCCCCCCGCACTAGTGACTGCAAATACACTGCCTTCGAAGCAGATGGGTGGCTCTATCATTTTTTAAGGGTTCCCTTCGGTGTCACTAACGGGGTCTTGGTCTTCCAACGCGAGATGGACCGAATGGTTGACCGGTACGGCTTACGCGCAACGTTTCCGTATCTCGATAATGTCACCATCTGCGGCCACGACCAGCAGGACCACGGCACCAACCTCCGAAAATTTCTCCAGACTGCTAAAATCCTTAACTTAATGTACAATGAGGATAAATGCGTGTTTAGCACCGACCGTCTAGCCATTCTCGGCTACGTAGTGCGAAATGGAGTTATAGGCCCCGACCCTGAATGCATGCGCCCCTCATGGAGTTCACCCTCCCTCACAGCCCCAAGGCCCTGAAGCGCTGCCTCGGGTTTTTTAGCTACTATGCCCAGTGGGTCCCTAACTATGCAGACAAAGCCCGTCCCCTGATCCAGTCCACAACCTTCCCCCTGTCGATGGAAGCCCGCCAGGCCTTCAGCCGCATCAAAGTAGACATTGCAAAGGCCACGATGCACGCCATCAACGAGTTCCTCCCCTTCCAGGTCGTGAGCGATGCGTCCGATGTAGCTCTGGCGGCCACCCTCAACCAAGCGGGCAGACCCGTGGCCTTCTTCTCCCGTACCCTCCATGCTCCCGAAATCTGCCACTCCTCAGTCGAAAAGGAGGCCCAAGCCATAGTGGAAGCTGTGTGACATTGGAGGCATTACCTGGCCGGCAGGAGATTCATTCTCCTCACTGACCAACAGTGGCATTCATGTTCAATAATGCACAGCGGCCAAGATAAAAAACGACAAGATCTTGCAGTGGAGGATAGAACTCTCCACCTGCAACTGCGAGATCTTGTATCGTCCCGGGAAGCAAAACGAGCCTCCTGACGCCCTGTCGCGGCACATGTGCCACTGCACAAGTGGACCGCCTCTGAGCCCTCCACGAGGACCTCTGCCACCCGGGGGTCACTCGCTTTTTCCACTTTGTTAAGACCCGCAACCTGCCCTACTCCATCGAGGAGGTCAGGACAGCCACCAGGGACTGCCAAATCTGCGGGGAGTGCAAACCGCACTTCTACCGGCCAGAGAGGGCGCACCTGATAAAGGCTTCCCATCCCTTTGAACGCCTCAGCATAGACTTCAAAGGCCTCCTCCCTTCCACCGACCGCAACACGTACTTCCTGAACGTGATTAACGAGTACTCCCGGTTCCCATTCGCCATCCCCTGCCCAGACATGACCGCAACCACCGTCATCACGGCCCTCCATAGTATCTTTACACTGTTCGGTTTCCCCGCGTACATACACAGTGATACGGGGTCCTCCTTTATGAGCGACAAACTGCGTCAATTCCTGCTCAGCAGGGGCATTGCCTCAAGCAGGACGACCAGTTACAACCCCCGGGGTAACTGACAGGTAGAGAGGGAGAACGGAACGGTCTGGAAGACTGTTCTACTGGCCCTACGGTCCAGGAACCTCCCAGTCTCCCGCTGGCAAGAAGTTCTCCAGGAGGCCCTCCACTCCATCCGGTCACTGCTCTGTACGACCACCAATCAGACACCTCACGAACATCTCCTTGTCTTCCCCAGGAAGTCCTCCTCCGGGACCTCGCTCCTGACCTGGCTGGCAGCACCCGGACCCATCCTGCTCCGAAAACACGTGCTGGTGCACAAGTCGGACCTTTTGGTCGAGAGGGTCCATCTGCTGCACGCTAACCCCCAGTACGCCTACGTGGCGTTCCCTGACGGCCGACACGATACGGTCTCCCTACGGGACCTAGCTCCCGCCGGAACCCCACGCGCACCCCAACCACCACCCCCCTCCACAGCACCTCACAGGAGGGTCAGTCCTCCCGTCGCCCCTGCCTGGGCCCTCCCACCCACCGACACCCCTACAGGCGCCCCCCTCTCAGGTCAACCGCTTTCCCCACCAGCGCCGTCTTGGGGTGACGAAGCTGCCATGGAGGCCGAAGCCACGCTCCCGGAATCGCAGATGCCCGGACCCCCACCAGAATCACCACCGAGGCCCAGACGATCCCAGAGGACGACCAGTGCACCCGACCGACTGATTGCTTCATCTTAACCGATCTGTAACTGTAAATAATAAACACTGACTGTAGATATCTGCCATGACTGTAAATATCCTCTAAACACTGTAAGGAGGTATCACGGTACCTCCATATCTGATCATACCATGTTGAATACAGTTGTAGCCGCTGGCCACCACCCCCGCTGGACTCCTTTTTAACAGGGGGTGAATGTGGTATTATCAGGTATTGCAGTACCCGAGAGGCTGAAGTTCCATTGGTTAAACCTGGGGGTTTACCATTGGCTGTATAGTATGTAGCTCCGCCCTGATAGGCGGGGTATAAGAGTCAGTGCCGTCCCAGCAGCCCTCATTCTGTACCTGAGCTGCTGGGGAACAGTTCTAGTCTAGTAAAGCCTTCAGTTGTGCTACAACCTCATTTTAGTAGTTATTGATCGTGCATCAGCCCCCACAACCCAAAAGATGTGCAGGGCAGGTGGATTGGGCACGCTAAATTGCCCCTTAATTGGAAAAAATGAATTGGGTAGACTAAATTTATTTAAAAAATTAAAAAATCATTACAGCTGTGATACAGACAGAAACATCTGGCATCTGGACATGTATAGTTAAATGTGCAAATCCAGTAGTTGCTGTCAGTGAATCTGCATTCCTACACAGGGTGTGCTGTCGAATGTCCACAGATGGAAATCTTTAGAAGCCACTGGAATCAAATTCCACCTTCAGTCTCACTGGCAAAACTCTTGAAAATGGTATATTTGTCGAATCAGGTTCAAAGAATAGATACAGTATTATAATTATTGCTGAACAACCTCTCTAGCCCTGAAAAACTGGTTTCAAATTTGTAGAATGTCAACTTTCTCCATTATGACCAACAAAATTCCATAGACTGTTAAAATAATAATAAAGAATTTGTTTATGATATCTAAGTTTCTGTCTTAGTCCCATGTGTATAATCCCAGATGGCTGTAACATGCTTAAAAAATGAAGGACAGTCAGTGATTTTCTGACTATGAGAATTCTTCAAGATAATTGGCTGCTTAGCTTGCTTGATGACATGGTTATTGCTGAATGCTGGAGGTGCCCTTGAGCTGACCCCAGAACAAAATTAATGTCAGGTGAAATCTATGTTAGAGATTGCAGGATTTTTGTGGACAACTATTTTTCGTGTGAGCGACGTGCAGCATTACTTCACCACTGACTACAAAATCCCAGCCATGGGGTAAATGTGATGGGCATCAGGGGAGACGAGGAATGGGCTTGGCTGTTTCTGTCTCCCATAGATGCTGATATTTACCTTCTCATGGTCACTTGGGGATATGGTTGAATAACCTGTCACTGTTTGCGGTCATAAACCTGTAGTTGAACAATGGGGGAGTTATCAGAGGTCACTGGTGCTCCTGGAAATGTACCAAGCACGAGTCACCATCTAGAGGAGAAAGTTTGTCATCCAATAATTCTACATGTCGCAGAATTTTACTCTCGCCGGATCTGTAAAAGTTTTTTTTTTGCCATGAATCCATTCATTGGAATAACATTGATCAGGAAACTTGAATGTGTTCTTGTTACTAGCTGACAGCTCTGCGAATAGCTGGAAGGAGATTAAACAGCCTGGGTTATAGTGAAATGGATACGAGTCCAGTTTATCTCTGACTTACCGTAGACTATTTATAAAATCAAACATTCCAAATCTGCCCATTTATAACAGGCATTCCTTGTTGGTACAATTTTCTCATGTAACTTATGGCTGAGCTGAGCTTCCACACCACAAATAGCTCAAAGGAAGTTCAGTAACAGTAGTGCTATTAATGGTCAAACTTTTTCAGGGAAGGGATAATCGAGAACAATGTGTAACTATATATAGATACTGGTTGGAATTCACCGGTCGTTGTGATTCAAATCCCCCCCCCCCCACCCCCCGCCGGCAGCGCACCCCGCCAGTGGGCTTTGCGGCGGTGTGGGGTGGTTACGATGGGAAATCCCTTTGGCAATCGTCAGGAAGATAGAATCCCGCCACCGGCAAACGGCTCGCTGCCGGTAACACGCAGCTTGGGGAACCGAGGAATCCTGCCCACTGTGTCTGTCCAGGGGCTGGTTTAGCACACTGGGCTAAATCGCTGGCTTTTAAAGCAGACCAAGCAGGCCAGCAGCACGGTTCAATTCCCGTACCAGCCTCCCCGAACAGGCGCCGGGATGTGGCTTTTCACAGTAACTTCATTGAAGCCTACTTGGGACAATAAGCAATTTTCATTTCATTTTCCTTTTTGTGTGGATATAGGTTTCACTTAACTCAATAATTCAGAATTGGGCAGCATGGTGGTACAGTGGTTAGCATTGCTGCCTCACTGCACCAGCGTTGGTTCAGTTCCGACCTCGGGTGACTGTCTGTGTGGGATTTGCACTTTTTCCCCATGTTTGCGTGGGTTTCCTCCGGGTGCTCCGGTTTTCTCCCACAGTCCAAAGATGTGCAAGTTCGGTGGATTGGACATGCTAAACTCCCCGTAGATGGGGTTACGGGGAATAGGGTGAGGGATGGGGCCCAAGTGGAAAGCCCTTTCAGAGGGTCAATGCAGACTCGGTGGGCTGAATGGCCTCCTTCTGCACTGCAAGGATTCAATGATTCTATGGATTCTGTAAGCAGTGGTCTGTAAGGTTAACCACTCAATTTAATTCTCTTTTACTCCCTTTGCCACACCTTTCCAAAGACTGTAATTCTTGCTATGCCACAGTTCAAAAGGAGAGAGGCCACCTTCCACTCTCATCCAGATGCTTCATGTGTGACCCAGCTAATGAGTAGTGGTAGACTACGTGTAGAGGGGGAATGAAAGCAAGATTTACTGTATCCTTCCCCACCGTCATCACGTCCCCCCCTTTGCACCACATCTTTCCACACAATGGGGGGAGTGCAACACCTGTGCATTTACCCCCTCTTTCCTCACCATTCAAGGCCCCAAACATTTATTCTGGGTGAAGCAGCAATTTATTTGTACTTCTTTCAATTACGTTTACTGCTCATAATGTGGTCTCCTCTACGCTGGCGAGGCCGAACGCAGATTGGGTGACCCCTTTGCAGAACACCTCCGCTCAGTCCACAAGCTTGACCCCAGCTTCTGTGATTCCTTACCATGTGAATTCAGCATCTCGCTTTCACCGTTACATTTGTGTTCTTGGTCTGCTGCATGTTCCAGTGAAGCTCAACGCAAGCTGGAAGAACAGCGCCTCTTCTTCCAATGAGACACGTTACAACCTTCTGGACTCAATATTAAGCTCAACAATTTCAGTGCGGGCACCAGAGGACACATAGCCTCACGGACAGGCACAAAGGAGCCTGGGTTGAGTGTGAGGGATGGTGTTCCTGTGCCCTCGCTGTCCGAGCGCCGAACACACATCGATTCTGGAGCCTTGCATTTGGAAGGTCAAAACTCTTGATCGCTATGTTTCCTCATGCAGTCATCCACAAGAGCAGAGGACTGCCTCTCTCTGGGGAACAGTCATCCACCTCTTGAGGAAGAGGGTCAGTCTAGTGTCACACCCTTCGCCGCCTTCACCAGTGTGGTGGTATGTATTAGGGGTAATACGGTACACCACGTGTCGACAGGCTATTGGTGGAGGGATGCCGGGTCCTGATAGGATCGGCCGCCTACTGGGCTCCGCCCAGAAATGCCGGTATAAGAACCCGGCATTTCCCCCAGCAGCTGCATTCTGTAACCAAGCTGCTGTGGATCAAGTTCTGCTTAATAAAGCCTTTAATTGACGTTACTTCAACCTGCCTTGCGTCATATTGACGGTACAACAACCAGCACTGATACTTTCACATTGGCGGGTAAATGTTGGGAATTAGATTTGGGCCTGCAACCTGGTGAAAGCACCGCACACACACCTGACCAGCTGACAGAGGCTGTGACAGCCAAGGCCAGTAACACTGACCCGGGCATGGGAGGCCAGGCCCTGACACCTCTGGAGTCATCAGTAACTGCGGATACTGGAAGTTCAGCCTGAGGTGCGTAATGATCTGCAGGGATTCTCGAGGGCCTGCTCGCCCTGGTCAGAAGTCCATTCATACCATGATTGCTGTTATGTTCCCATTTGATCTTATAACTGGATGGGAAGACACCAGGATGGAACTCTGGCTTTGGTGGAGTTTCACCACATTGCAGAGTGCTGGATTTGGTGGGCAAAGCTGTGTGAAACTTGCTGGTTTCACAGAGGCCTTTTCTCGCCTGATTAAACAGCAATCTGAGTAATTTCAAAGTGCTGGCGGGGATTACACAGCCAGTTTGGGGGTGGGAGGAGCCTGAACACGGCAGCAAAAGCTGCGATTCTGAGATCGGAGACTCTTTTTAAAGGGCGCCTTGATCCCAAAGTTGCATATAAGCATCCCCCCTCACACACAGAGATTGGGACCCCCCCCCCGCTCCCCACACAGAGATCGGGACCGCCACCCCCTCCCCGCCCGCTGGTGGGCATGTGGAACAACGCATCCATCCCCCACAGGCAGAAGGGGAACGCCCCCACCACGCAAACATCAGGGCAACCCCCGCCAAACCACGCACGCATCACGGTGACGTGAACCCCACCCACAAGGGCGGTATTGGGGCACTCTCCTCCCCCTCCCCATCACTGGCACCGTCCCGACCCTCCTCCCCAGTCTTCAGCGCCCCCTGTCCCAGCACATTCACAATGTCCCCCAACAACCATCGGGCCACCCCAAACATAGGGGGAACCCTCCCAGAGAACCCAACACTGGCACTTTCCCCATGGAGCCGCGTAATGCCAACCTGACAGTGTCAACCTGGCAATGTGCAGACATTACTGCGTAAAGCGTACGAATATCTAAATTTATTGAAATTCATGGAAGTCAGGTACACGCCCTTTTCAAGCGTGAGCCCGATCATGTCACCAGCCACACATGGAAGATCTCAAACTAAGATCTTGCCAGCACAAATCTCGTTATGGCCCTCACAAGAAATTTACCGACCACAACGGGAGTTGTACATACGGCCAACTTCTAACTTCTGCCCTGTAACTTTTTTTAATATACAATGTGGAGGAAGAGAGTCACAGGACTGCTAATTAGCTTTAACAACAATAAATAAACATTTATTAAACATGCAAAAGTTGGATTATGATACAAGATATCTTTACTCCCCTTATTTTAACAATTACACACCAGTTTTAGGATTAACATGGATTACAAACTACATCTTGATCTACAATTCTATGAAATGGTCTCATTAACACAAAGTCCTTTGTAAGCATACAAGATGACCGTGGGAAAATACACTATCCACTCTAAATCCCAAGTGAACATTTGTGGGTGTCTCCTCAGAATCCCCCAGATGATTGTCATGTGAGTGCTTCCAAACTCCACTCCGAAAAACACACTTTAAAATCTTCTAGCAATATTATGTTTTTCCTTAGCAGTTTGTATTCTGAAATTCAGATCGGGGCGGGATTCTCCGGTCTCCGATGCGGAAATCGTGTTTGCCGATCGGCCGGAGAATCCACATTGGTGCCGAAATCGGGGGTGGCGTCGCTTTTGCAATGCTCCGCATCCTCTAAAATGGCTTACTCTAGGGGTAGGCCGCACGCCGTATAGACTGCCTCAGGATGTTGCCTGAGGCCCTTCCACGAAGCTCCGCCCCAATGGGCCGAGTTCCCGACGGCGACGGCCACGTGTGGTATTTATTTTCGGAAACCCGGCATGGCAACCGTTGCCACGGTTGGGAGGAAGCCAATCTGCCGGCAGGAGGAACTTTGGCGGAGGCTGAGGGCACTGGTCGGGTGGTCCGGAGGTGGCAAGCCTGGCCAAAGCGGGGCACTATTTGGCAGGACGGGTCCGCGCATTGCAGGCACGGTCCCAGCAATTCTCCGTACCGCAGCTAAAGCTGGGTGCTCTATGCTGAGTATCTGCTAGCCCCCGGCCAGACGGGGGATCGGTGGCCATTTTACGCCGTTTCTTCGGTTGTAAACGCCACTGTTTCCACGCCGGTGTCAGCACATAGTCTCAGAATCAGCAAATCCAGCCCCCGCTTTTCCAAATGACAATTTTAAACAGTGAACATAGAACATACAGTGCAGAAGGAGGCCATTCGGCCCATCGAGTCTGCACCGACCCACATAAGCCCTCACTTCTACCCTATCCCCGTAACCCAATAACCCCTCCTAACCTTTTTGGTCACTAAGGGCAATTTATCATGGCCAATCCACCTAACCTGCACATCTTTGGACTGTGGGAGGAAACCGGAGCACCCGGGGGAAACCCGTGCAGACACGGGGAGAACGTGCAGGCTCCGCACTGACAGTGACCCAGCAGGGAATCAAACCTGGGACCCTGGCGCTGTGAAGCCACAGTGCTATCCACTTGTGCTACCGTGCTGCCTGTGAATCCCATGCAGGATTTTACACCAACCCCTTTAGGTTTTCTTTGTCTTGCGTGTGGTGTAAACTACTCGATTTCCAGACTGTATTAAAATGGCATCAGATGTTTGATTTACCTATGAAGGCTGCTGTCCCACTCTAAATCTGTTAGTGCAATTATCACTTTAACTCAGAACACTTTGTTTACTCTTCCTTGAATTCTTCTGAACAAATCTTTGTCTTTGTTCTCTTAAATCCGGATGCCTTAAACTTTCTTTCTGTCCCAATTCTCTGGTTACCTAGACTGTAATTTGTACTTTAGGCTGGCTGCCTCTTTGCAGATCCCATCCTATCTAATCCTTCTTCTGGCAGAGTTGAGAGATGTTCAGTTGTCGAGGTCCTGTCTCCAACTGCCAACAAATTCATCTAAAGCTAAAACTTAAAAGCTTCTCTATCCTACAAGGCCCCAATTGCTAAGCAATGGCTGCATACCTCTGCTGGCCTATTTATTCTTCATGCCATCTCC
Organism: Scyliorhinus torazame; assembly: GCF_047496885.1. Taxonomy (NCBI): domain Eukaryota; kingdom Metazoa; phylum Chordata; class Chondrichthyes; order Carcharhiniformes; family Scyliorhinidae; genus Scyliorhinus; species Scyliorhinus torazame. The sequence goes on along the minus strand of NC_092711.1, from coordinate 291,854,006 downwards.
CTCTCTAAGCACAATTGAAACACAGTTGGAACTTAACCATCCCCCATTCATACAAACACCTTTGTCCAGCATGAATCTAACTATAGGTTTTACCCTTCCAGGCACAAAAACATTAAAATAAATCCACTTAAAACTATTCCTTATTTCTACTGCTTACCAATACAAATATAATCCCTTAAAACTACATTTACTTTCCGAACAGTGCTGCTATCTTCCTCTCCCCTGTGTATGTGGCCTCCTCAGGGATATAGTGGTGACTCTCTGCATTCAACAGAACACTCAGAGGGTGCCAGAGATACATACAGATACGCACACTGATGCATTATCAATTACCACAAAGACGAGAGTAGTGGAATAATCGAGGCTTTATTGAGCAAAGATGTTGTGCCTCCTGTAGCTGCTACCAGAACGGCTGCAGCACCGGCAAGCACACACATTTATACCCCGCCTACTGGGTGGAGCCAGCAGGCAGGGATTTACCCAGGTACCTCTAGTATACATGTTTTACCGTAATACATATAATACTGCTAGTGGTGACTACCACACACACCATCACCTCGGCCCTGAACTCAAGAGAGCAGTGGCAAGGTGAGAGGTGGATGCGGTGCCTGGAGTCTTCCCCGGTTTCTCATCCTTCTCAGGTTGGCAGGAAAGTATGAGTTTGCGTAATGAGGTCGGAGGAGCAGCTGCCTTCTGCTTCTGGGGATCCTCTGAGGGCATTCCTGCTGTGAACACTGGCTCCTTTGCCCCTCTGCCAGTGACACCTGAATCTCATGTTGCCACAATGACAGCGGAGGGTGCTGAACCTGGGCGGGTGCCCCCTCAGCATGCCAGGGCCAGCAAGGCCTCAGGCAGCTAGGCAAAACCACAAGGGGCAGCATGGCAGCGAAGGGGGAGCACCAGGTAAAAACACTGATAAAAGGATGAAGAAAATTTGGATGAGCTTGGGATTCACAGGTGAAGAGATGGTTAAGGTGTTACTATCTGTGTGTGCCAACATTTGTAATGAAAACATGATTTACTTTCCACAGGATACCGAGCACATACATGCAGGATCCATTACAGGTGGGTGCAAATCAGTTAGATGTTAATGAAGGCCGCTGGCTGGTCCATGGGAGGCTTTGGCCACATGGGTGCAGTGCACTGCACCTTACACCTGGCGGAATGCAGTGATGGTGCTGAAGCCTCAGACTGATGAACTATATCAGTGCGATAATGGAGGGAACAGGCTGGCTCGCCTGTAGATTCCACTGGTCAGCACTTTGATGCACTGATGTGCGGCTGATTGGGAGATGCCACGTATGTCTCTAATGGGCCCTGGGAATAAAATCCAGCAGTAGAAATTAAGGACAACAGTCACCTTCACCAGCACGGGCATCAGGTGACCACCAATACCAATGGGGCTCAGCTTATCCATCACCCTGACACAAAGAGGTGTGGTCTTCAGTGACTCTGCCGCTCTGATACCTTATTTTAAATTCATTCTTGGGATGTAAGAACCGCTGGCTGTGCCAGCATTCATTGGCCATCCCTAACTGCCCTTGAGAATGTGGAATTACTCCTGTTCTGTCAGTACATCTTTGCTATTGGCTACCTTATTTTCCAGCAGGGCTCCTGTTTGCAGTCCCCTCTGAGGACCTCTGCCGTTTTCTCATCCCAGGCTGCCTCTGCAGGTGGCCATGAGGTTGCTGCTGCCTGGATCTCTGTGGCTGCAGTTTTATCCCTGTTAGTTGCTATTTGCTGGAGGAACCATCCCCTGAGTGGATGGTGCTCAAGGCAGATGGGCAATGCCAATCTGACACTACTTCCCCCCAACCACCCCACCTCACCCGATCCCCTTTCAGCCCTCTGTCAATGCTCCCAAGTGCCAGTTGCCAGATGGTATTATGGACACTTGACCCAAAAGCCCTGGCAGCTGAACTGCCCCTCCTTCACTGCAAAATGCTCTAGCTGCATTTCCCTAGCATTTCTGTGAGCCGCACTGCCTCACCCAATGCTTACGAAATGCAGCAACGACTTAAGTTTCCACCTCATTACTACCCTTGATATAGCTGTGGGGTCCCATTCTTGAAACACCGAAACAGGCCCTTAAAATCCTGACTACATTGCCGCTTCAGTTAGCTTAACTACCGGCTTTTCAGAACCATGCATTGCTCCCTCATCCGCCCCTTGTAAAATCTCAAGCTGCAGTAATGAGGTTCAGACGCCACCCCATGCAATTTGACGCCCTCTCCTGCCTCCATGGCTGTACACAAAGGGGCTTGTATCGCGCCCATCATTTCTTCTGGCACGGCTTTATCCTCTGCTGATTCTGCTATTGTTACTCTTGCTGAAGTTTGCCATTAAAAACATTGCATCGGCACAAGTGCCAAACCAAACAAACTTGGTCATGTTTTGCAAATTCTAACTGCTTCCTCCAGGGCCTTTTATAATGCACACACGACCAGAGGACCAAATGAATGTAGTGGATCATAATCTTTCATTTGATTTTGATTCATCAGCAGGAACTAGGAATGATTAGCTACAATAACCTTACCAGTCGTGTTTTACACTGGATGAAATTCTCTGCCTCGCGCAACGGGAAGCGGTGTTCCCAGTGAGGCAGAGAATCCAGCGTCGGGGAGAAAATGGGATTGGTGCCTGGGGTCGGGATCGAGGTTTGCCCCCCGCCACCCCCCCCCCCACCCCCGTGCCGGGGAGGGAGATGCAAATGGGTCTTAATGACCCATTCACAGCCACGTAGTGGGCCCACGTGATTCTCCGGACTTCTGGGCCGGGTCTCACGTGGGTGAGAATTACTACAGATGTGGACAAGTGTGGCCCTGATGTGGTTGACCTCGCGGTGGGCCATGAGGGTAACTCCTGAAGGGAGTTGCCCCCAAACTCCATCTGAGGGCCACCCTCCCCTGCCACAATGCAAGATATGCCCATCCACACCAGAATCCTCCGCAGCTCCCCCCCCCCGCCCCTGAGACCCCCTAAATAACGAGACCCCCTCCCCAGAGATCCTCTAAATGACGAGGTCCTGTACAAAGACCCCCTAAGTAAGGAGACCCTGCCAAGAACCCCTAAGTTAGGAGACCCCCTAAATAATGAGAACCCCCAGTAAAGAGACCCCTGGCTGGAAGTTAGAGTCCATACCGTAGCCATCTAAAATGGCTGATTCCCAATTAATTTGGCCAAGTCCCGATGTAAAATGGCGAACTGAAAAGGCTGATGGGAAAATCAACCAACAGGGCACAAACGGACAGCTGCAGACAGAACAGTGTATTCGGCTCTGGGGAAGTCGGCCCAGACCGATACCTGCAGTTAGCAGCACATCAACCCAGCCATCTGCAGTTTAATTGGCTATCCCCGGGAACAATTGCAACAAATTAGCAATTGAATGCCGATCCAGACCTCTCGGCGCCAGCAGTGGCCGAGACAAAGAATGGTGAACGACCACCCCCCGATCAAGGAATCGCCCCATTATTGGAGCATATCGAACCCAGTGATTGGGACCAAGTCCAATCACTTGGGACCAGGGTCAAGGTCCGCCCCGAGAGACGGGAAGCCCCTGGGAACTATAAAGATAGGGGCCAAGTTCAGATCGGCCCTTCTTCTCCTACTCGCAACCTTCGAGACCCTTCGACGAAAGAACAAGTAAGTGTTACTCCAGCGATCGCTACCAGAGAGGTGTTCCAGACTATCGACTCGTACCAGCCTTTTTGAATCCCGCAGGCCAGACCCAATTCGATAAGCCATTCGTTTCCCTGACCTGGTGGGCCATCACCAAAGTTAAGTATTGGCCTTTAGTGGTAGGTAATAGTCTAGAGGTCGTATTATTGTGTAAGTATTTATTGCTGTATATAATAAATGATCGTTGATTTAACATTTACTAAGCGGTGTGCTGTCTTATTAATCATTACTTGAGCTTGAACCACATGGCGGTATCAGAAGATACCTGGCGACTCGTGAGCAAAGGTGACAGAATTAGAGCTAATAAAACTAAGGCTAATAAGAGCAACAATACAGAGGCAGTGAAAAAGATCACTGTTGTAACACTCACCTGGGCAATGCACCTGCTGGCTCAAGCATAGGATGCACCACGTGACAATTCCTGGAAAGTGAAACCAGTCAGCTGTGTTTAAACCCCTTCAGATCCTTGAGCTGCAATCCATTCATTCATTTTCCTCACTGGGCTGTGACTGACAGATTCCACACACACAGCCGTCAGTTTTGCTTCTTTCATCTTCCTTTACGGTGGGGATACTCTGAAGTGCTCTAACCGCAATGTTTATAAACATCAACCACTTCAAACGGAGTTAAATGCTGTCAATTTCCAGCTAACCACTTCAAGATCCCTCAAGCATGATGGGAGGTGATTGGAAAGCAATTCAGGTGCATTTCAGCTCCGGTGGGAGAACATAGACTCCCAAAAAGAATTTTGCCTCTGATGTTAATTTGTAGTTGTTTCCTGTAGTGGAGTCCTTGGGACCCTGGTTCAATTCCAGCCTCGGGTGATTGTCGTTGTGGTGTTTGCATTTTCTCGCAGTGCCTGTGTGGGTTTCCCCCGGGTGCTCTGGTTTATTCCCACAGTCCAAAGATGTGCAGGTTAGGTGGATTGGCCATGCTAAATTACCCCTTAGTGTCCAAAGTTCAGGTGTAGTTACAGGGATAGAGTGGAGGGGAGTGGGCCTAGGTAGAGTGCTCTTTCAGAGGGTTGGTGTAGAATCGACAGGCTGAATAGCCTCCTTCTGTACTGTGGGAACTCTACGGTTCTACGGAATATTGCACCTACTCAGGTGCTCTCCTTTGATATTTTTTCTGAAGGAGATCTCAGAAGATTTCTTTTTCTCAATTTATACTTTACCTTCTTTCTTCGGACCTTTTCCCTACTCTTGAATGTGTCTTTAGGGTGTTGTTCCTCTTGTGAAGTAGGAATCAGATAAATTAAAAAATATATATTTAGAGTACCCAATTAAGCGACAATTTAGCATGGTCAATCCACCTAACCACATCTTTTTGGGGGTGAGATCCATGGGGAGAATGTGCAAACTCCACACGGGCAGTGACTGGAACCAGGATCGAACCCAGGTCCTCTGCGCTGTGAGGCAGCAGGGCTAACCATTGCACCACTGTGCGGCCCTGGGAATCAGATGAAAGAACAATGCCCACACCTGGCCTATTCTTCAACGCTAACATGGGGTGGCGGTAAATCACCAGTAGGAAACAATTAGAATTTGCAAAGCTTGATCAAAAGCTGCTTGGAGTCTGATGTTCAATGTTAGCTGCCTGCCCTTGACAACGCCCATCTGAGCTTCTGCAACTACCTTTGGCACGTAGCTCTCCAACCACCTTGCCATAGCCTTAAACACGATCTTAGCTTCAGTGTCGGGTCTTTGTCTTTTTTGGGGATCAGCGATATTGAGGCCTGAGCCAACGTTGGTGGCAGGATACCCCTTGTTCGTGAGTCGTGAACATCTTGCGCAGTTGCAGGACTAGTGCTGGTGCACATTATTTGTGGAGGTCCACTGGGAATCTGTCCAGCCCCGGCACCTTCACCACCTGCATAGAGTTAATGCTCTTCATGACTTCCTTCAGCTCTAATGGTGCTTCCAGGCCCCATTCCCTATCTTCCCCCTCTGGAAACCCTCAAACCCCAACAGTATTATCAAGGTGATGGGCATGGCCATGCTCAGTCGCTGCTTCCTCAGTGCACTCCTGAATGCACTCAGCCCCAGCAGGGGATAAGCAGAGCTCACCCCAACTGTGAAGATTGGAGGATTTTAGGAATATTGGCTTCTAAATATTGGAACAAGTTAAGAGTTAAAAGCCTGGGGGTGTACTGTGTGGCTGCAGTGATCATGTTTTTAAGAAGGATTTTGTTTTGCTTCTGAGGAATAACATGTGAAATTGGCAAGGAATGTGTATTTCAGTCTAGGCTAATGGGCTGTGGTTTGACTGCGGAGATCACTGGAGAGTTAATGTGCTTTTGCAGTCTGCAGAGATCATTTGGTTTCCAGTTTGGGGAGATGAGGCCATTGCTGAATGGAGCCCAGAAAGGCAGAGAGGCAGTGAGTTTGGAGAAGCTTTGAGAGAGAGAGGAGCTGAGTTCTGATCTACCTGACTCTTGAGTCCACAATTCTTTCCAAGTAGAATAGTTAAAAAAAAAGAATAATAATATTTTGAAGCAGGGCATTCTTGTCTGAAGACAAGGCAGAGACTGAAATAATCTAGTTGAAGCAACTATTTGAAGATATTCAGCCAGAGTCTGAAAGGGTTCCAACCAGCACCAAATCTGTTTTATAAAGCACGTATTACTCTATGCACTGCTAAATTTAAGATGGATTCAGAGTTGTTTATTTCTTTTCTGGTTGTTTAATGGAAAATTGTATAGTTGTGTTAAGGGGTAATTGTAAACTGTTCTTTTTGGGTGTAAAATTAAAAGTTTAATATTGCATTCGTAATCAAGTTTTGTTTCAGAAATACCAGAGCCCTATCTTTTCATGCAATCACTCCTAGAGCAAATCATTCTTTCCACACAGTCTTAAAATAAACTAAAATATTGGGGTTTTGGTCCTGTATCCTAGCCAGTACTGGGTCTGGTCTGGGATCATAATACCAATCAAAGGACACATGCAGCGTGGCCATTGGAACCCTCCCTATTTCTCTGCCCCTCTCAGAGCAGAAGCCTCATCAGTGACTGTAGCCATCTGGGATGGCCACGTCCCGATTCCAAAATGGACACTTGCAAAGAATGCAGGGAAAAATTGGACAATATTGAGAAACAAGCAGGTGCAAGGTCTGTCTGTTGATTAGAGCCTTAGCTCTCAGACAGGACAGAAACTGATAAGCCATCTACATACTAAAGAGCCATCTCCAGGGACAAAAGGGAAACATTTAGATAAGCAATGTCAAGGCAGACACCCCGGTGCCAGAGGAGACTCAAACAAAGCAAACCAACAGCCACCTAGGACACGCCCAGCAACCAGGGAACCCACCCCTCTATTCGAGGAAGATCGATACGAATGATTGGGAAAGGCCCAATTAATTGAGGCCAAGTTCAAGGCCCGCCCAAAAGCGCGCGAAGCCCTTTTAGGTATAAAAGGTATTCCCCAAGGGAGAATCTTGCTTCTTTGGCCTTGGCTCTGTTGCTAACTTTGGTTGGCTCTTAAATGTTGCCCGTTGTATCTTTACTTAATTTGCTCTGTTTCTATAACCTTTCCTCTAGAGTCGCCAGGTATCTTTATGATACCGCCATGAGGTTCAAGTTCAAGTACTGATCAATAACTCGACACACCAATTAGTAAGATTCAAATCAAAACACATTTATTATACACAGTCAATCACTACTCATGCATGAAGCTCTACTTACGAGGCTATCTCTATCACTAAAAGGCCGATACTTAGCTTGGAACTGGCCCACCAGGTCAGGGGAACAAATGGCCTTTCGTTCGATTCTGAGCCTGCAGGATTCAAAAGCTGGTATAGACTGGTAGCTAGGAGCGCCTATCTCGTAGCGAGCGTTGACTGGAGACTTACTTGGTTGGTGCAGCTGCTAGGCAGGTCACGGTCACGGGTTGGTTCGCGCTGCTGAGTGACCCTGCCAAGAAGGACAAATTGAACTTGGGGACTCTATTTTATAGTCCCAAGGGGCTTCCTGCCCCTTTGGGCGGTCCCCGTACCTGGTTCCAAGTGATTGGACTGTGTTCCGATCACTTGGATCGATTTCTCCAATACTGGAGCCGTTCCCATCACTGGGTGGTCCCTGAGTGTCCGTTGCCTTTCCTTTGTCTTGGCTCCTGCTGGTGCCGAGGAGTCTGGCTTGGCCTTATTCACCTTAAATGTTTCAATTGTTCCTGGGGATCGCTCATTACTATGCAGATGGCTGCTGGTTTCAGTGCTGTCTGGGCTTCTGCAAGTTCTAATACACAGGATTTCTGCACTTGCTAGTTTTTGCCTGTGTTGGCTGAACTTCCCTTTCGTCTTTGCGGATCTCCATTTTAATTTGGGAAGTGGCCAATCCAGGTGGCTACAGCTTTCAGCGAAGAGAGAGACCAGCCGAGCAGCTACACCAGACCAAGTAAGTCCCAAGTCAACGCACAGTACGAGATAGACGCTCCTAGTTGCTATCCTGTAAACAGCTCAACCCAGCAACCTCAGAACCGAGCAACGGCCATTGTTCCTCTGACTGAGTGGGCACCCGAAGCTAAGTATAGGCTTTAGTAATAGTGATAGCTTAGTTTGTAGAGTTTATGCATGAGTAGATTTGACTGTGTGTAAATAAATGAGCATTGCTTTTGAACTTACTAACTGGTGTATCGAGTCTGTGATCAGTATTCGGTTCTGAACCTTGTGGCGGTGTCGAAAGATACCTGGCTTCCAATTGATGCTGGCAAAGTGCTGGCCCATTTGCATGTCCGGAATCTTGGAACAAGCAGCGCCCCCAATGGGAACGCGAATTGCACACTATTCAGTTCCAGCGGGAGCATCTAGTCTCCCAAACGGAAAATTCAATCCCATGCCATCCTTTTGTAGTGATGGCAAGTGTCTAGTGCGGTACCTTTTGTTATAGGCAGAAGCAAGACAGCTTTCTTGCTTATAAGTCCCGGTAATACTTGGTTACCTTGGTATGAGCTTTGTTGGCAGCATTGGAAATTGTACACAAAGTTTACTGCCCATCAGGAGTTTGGTTTGGGTCAGGCTGCATTGTAACGGGATGAACTTGGATGTGAGCAGTGCTGTCTCAAATCCTCAATCTTTTTTAGGAGGGGTTTTACTGTATGGACCCCTCTTTCAGCCTCCTAATTTGACTGTGGGTCTCTGGTATAGTGGCGGAAGTCAGATGTGGTGGTTAAGTGCACAAATTACTTATTGAAAATTGTGGACCTTTATAGGACCTGATTTTTTTCTGGATCCATTGGCTTACTAATATTTCTTTCAGTGTCTTAATTGCTGCCTCTGTGGTGGGCATTAAAACGTTGATTCACCTTAACCCATCCGGAGTAGTCCATCACTGGAAGGAACAATTTGTTGTTGAAGGTGAGCAGGTGGCTTGGTTGGGGAATTTTGTGAGGGTAAAGGGCTCTCTTTGGTTCTGCCTGTGCAGTGGCACATACCTTTTAAAAAATAAATTTAGAGTACTCAATTCATTTTTTTCCAATTAAGGGGCAATTTAGCGTGGCCAATCCACCTAGACTGCACATCTTTTGGGTTGTGGGGGCAAAACCCACGCAAACACGGGGAGAATGTGCAAACTCCACACAGACAGTGACCCAGAGCCAGGAGCGAACCTGGGACCTCGGCGCCGTGAGGCCGCAGTGCTAACCCACTGCGCTACCATACTGCCTCACATAACTGACACTTTGCTATGGTGTCTTCAATTGCCCTGGAAATGCTTGGCCACCAGACAGCAGATTGGACCAGTGCCCTGCACTTGATGTTTCTGAGGTGGCTCTGGTGCATTTTTTGATGGATCACCGGCTGGAGGGAAACTGGGATGACCAGCCATTCATTGTAGATCAGGAGATCGTCTATGACAGTAAATGGGTTTTGTTTTTCAAAGCCAGAGGTCTCTCAGCCATGGTTCATTGTCCGATAACACAGGCTCCCATGTCCATTTTACAGTTTGTGAGATGGCCGTTAACCAAACTGTCCACATTCCAAAATTAAAACCTGGATCTTTGACCTCACCCAAGAATCATCGTGTGTGCCTTCTTTGTGTGCTGTCTCAACCTGATCCATCATCTTCGGGTCTTCTGTGTGTTTAGATGTTTTGGCCTTGCACAGTTTTCCAACGTGTCCAGTTCTGTTACATTGAAAGCATTGGGCTGAAATTGCAGGACAATGATCTTCCATGTGGAGTATTTTTTCCCTTGGGCTGGTGCCCCTGTCTCTATGCTGTTTAACTAACTGGACTGGGAGATTTCATTTGTCCTATTGCATGCTTCCTCAAGCAGCAGAACAAAATTAATTATCATGTGCGCATGCAGATGGAAATATATTGGCAAATAATTTGAACATATAAATAGATGACACTGGTGGTGAAAGGCAACATAAAACATACTGAACCCATTTTTTCTGGAGTGGTGCTGAAATATTTGCAAGACTGACCTCGAGAGCAAATTTATAATATATATATTTTTTTAATAAATATTTTATTGAAAATTTTTGGTCAACCAACACAGTACATTGTGCATCCTTTACACAATATTATAACAACACAAATAACAATGACCTATTTTATAAACAAAAAATGAATAAATAATAAATAACAAAAATGAAAACTAACCCTAATTGGCAACTGCCTTATCACAAGTAACACTCTCCAAAAATATAATTTAACAGTCCAATATATAATTATCTGTCGCAACGACCTATACATATAATACAGTATATATTAACAACCCTGAGAGTCCTTCTGGTTCCTCCTCTTCCCCCCTCCTCCCCCCCCCACCCCCCCCCCCCCCCCCCGATCCTGGGCTGCTGCTGCTGCCTTCTTTTTTCCATTCCATCTATCTTTCTGCGAGGTATTCGACGAACGGTTGCCACCGCCTGGTGAACCCTTGAGCCGACCCCCTTAGAACGAACTTAATCCGCTCTAGCTTTATAAACCCTGCCATGTCATTTATCCAGATCTCAACCCCCGGGGGCTTGGCTTCTTTCCACATTAACAATATCCTGCGCCGGGCTACTAGGGACGCAAAGACCAAAACATCGGCCTCTCTCGCCTCCTGCACTCCCGGCTCTTGTGCAACCCCAAATATAGCCAACCCCCAGCTTGGTTCGACCCGGACCCCCACTACTTTTGAAAGCACCTTTGTCACCCCCATCCAAAACCCCTGTAGTGCCGGGCATGACCAAAACATATGGGTATGATTCGCTGGGCTTCTCGAGCACCTCGCACACCTATCCTCCACCCCAAAAAATTTACTGAGCCGTGCTCCAGTCATATGCGCCCTGTGTAATACCTTAAACTGAATCAGGCTTAGCCTGGCACACGAGGACGACAAGTTTACCCTGCTTAGGGCATCTGCCCACAGCCCCTCCTCGATCTCCTCCCCCAGCTCTTCTTCCCATTTCCCTTTTAGTTCATCTACCATAGTCTCCCCTTCGTCCCTCATTTCCCTATATATATCTGACACCTTACCATCCCCCACCCATGTCTTTGAGATCACTCTGTCCTGCACCTCTTGTGTCGGGAGCTGCGGGAATTCCCTCACCTGTTGCCTCGCAAAAGCCCTCAGTTGCATATACCTGAATGCATTCCCTTGGGACAACCCATATTTCTCGGTCAGCGCTCCCAGACTCGCGAACTTCCCATCCACAAACAGATCTTTCAGTTGCGTTATTCCTGCTCTTTGCCACATTCCATATCCCCCATCCATTCCCCCCGGGGCAAACCTATGGTTGTTTCTTATCAGGGACCCCCCCAAGGCTCCAGTCTTTCCCCTATGCCGTCTCCACTGTCTCCAAATCTTCAGTGTAGCCACCACCACCGGGCTTGTGGTGTAGTTCCTCGGTGAGAACGGCAATGGGGCTGTCACCATAGCCTGTAGGCTAGTCCCCCTACAGGACGCCCTCTCTAATCTCTTCCACGCCGCTCCCTCCTCCTCTCCCATCCACTTACTCACCATTGAAATATTAGCGGCCCAATAATACTCACTTAGGCTCGGTAGTGCCAGCCCCCCCCTATCCCTGCTACGCTGTAAGAATCCCTTCCTCACTCTCGGGGTCTTCCCGGCCCACACAAAACCCATGATGCTCTTTTCAATCCTTTTAAAAAAAGCCTTCGTGATCACCACCGGGAGGCACTGAAACACAAAGAGGAATCTCGGGTGGACCACCATCTTAACCGCCTGCACCCTCCCTGCCAGTGACAGGGATACCATATCCCATCTCTTGAAATCCCCCTCCATTTGTTCCACCAACCACGTTAAATTTAACCTATGCAATGTGCCCCAATTCTTGGCTATCTGGATCCCCAGGTAACGAAAGTCCCTTGTTACCTTCCTCAACGGTAGGTCCTCTATTTATCTACTCTGCTCCCCTGGATGCACCACAAACAACTCACTTTTCCCCATGTTCAATTTATACCCTGAAAAATCCCCAAACTCCCCAAGTATCCGCATTATTTCTGGCATCCCCTCCGCCGGGTCTGCCACGTATAGTAGCAAATCGTCCGCATACAAAGATACCTGGTGTTCTTCTCCTCCACTAAGTACTCCCCTCCACTTCTTGGAACCCCTCAACGCTATCGCCAGGGGCTCAATCGCCAGTGCAAACAATAATGGGGACAGAGGGCATCCCTGCCTTGTCCCTCTATGGAGCCGAAAATATGCAGATCCCCGTCCATTCGTGACCACGCTCGCCATCGGGGCCCTATACAACAGCTGCACCCATCTAACATACCCCTCTCCAAAACCAAATCTCCTCAACACCTCCCACAAATAATCCCACTCCACTCTATCAAATGCTTTCTCGGCATCCATCGCCACTACTATCTCCGTTTCCCCCTCTGGTGGGGCCATCATCATTACCCCTAACAGCCTCCGTATATTCGTGTTCAGCTGTCTCCCCTTCACAAACCCAGTTTGGTCCTCGTGGACCACCCCCGGGACATATTCCTCTATTCTCATTGCCATTACCTTGGCCAGGATCTTGGCATCTACATTTAGGAGGGAAATAGGTCTATAGGACCCGCATTGTAGCGGGTCCTTTTCCTTCTTTAAGAGAAGCGATACCGTTGCTTCAGACATAGTCGGGGGCAGTTGTCCTCTTTCCTTTGCCTCATTAAAGGTCCTCGTCAATACCGGGGCGAGCAAGTCCACATATTTTCTATAGAATTCGACTGGGAATCCATCCGGTCCCGGGGCCTTTCCCGCCTGCATGCTCCTAATTCCTTTCACCACTTCTTCTACCTCGATCTGTGCTCCCAGTCCCACCCTTTCCTGCTCTTCCACCTTGGGAAATTCCAGCCGATCCAAGAAGCCCATCATTCTCTCCCTCCCATCTGGGGGTTGAGCTTCATATAATTTTTTATAAAATGTCTTGAACACTCCATTCACTCTCTCCGCTCCCCGCTCCATCTCTCCTTCCTCATCCCTCACTCCCCCTATTTCCCTCGCTGCTCCCCTTTTCCTCAATTGGTGTGCCAGCAACCTGCTCGCCTTCTCCCCATATTCGTACTGTACACCATGTGCCTTCCTCCATTGTGCCTCTGCAGTGCCCGTAGTCAGCAAGTCAAATTCTACATGTAGCCTTTGCCTTTCCCTGTACAGTCCCTCCTCCGGTGCTTCCGCATATTGTCTGTCCACCCTCAAAAGTTCTTGCAGCAACCGCTCCCGTTCCTTACTCTCCTGCTTCCCTTTATGTGCCCTTATTGATATCAGCTCCCCTCTAACCACCGCCTTCAGCGCCTCCCAGACCACTCCCACCTGGACCTCCCCATTATCATTGAGTTCCAAGTACTTTTCAATGCACCCCCTCACCCTTAGACACCCCTCCTCATCTGCCATTAGTCCCATGTCCATTCTCCAGGGTGGGCACCCTCCTGTTTCCTCCCCTATCTCCAAGTCTACCCAGTGTGGAGCTGATCCGAAATGGCTATAGCCGTATACTCCGTTCCCCTCACCTTCGGGATCAACGCCCTTCCCAGCACAAAAAAGTCTATTCGCGAGTAGACTTTATGGACATAGGAGAAAAACGAGAACTCCTTACTCCTAGGTCTGCTAAATCTCCACGGGTCTACACCTCCCATCTGCTCCATAAAATCTTTAAGTACCTTGGCTGCTGCCGGCCTCCTTCCAGTCCTGGACTTCGACCTATCCAGCCCTGGTTCCAACACCGTATTAAAATCTCCCCCCATTATCAGCTTTCCCATCTCTAGGTCCGGAATGCGTCCTAGCATCCGCCTCATAAAATTGGCATCATCCCAGTTCGGGGCATATACGTTTACCAAAACCACCGTCTCCCCCTGTAGTTTGCCACTCACCATCACGTATCTGCCCCCGTTATCCGCCACTATAGTCTTTGCCTCGAACATTGCCCGCTTCCCCACTAATATAGCCACCCCCCTGTTTTTCGCATCTAGCCCCGAATGGAACACCTGCCCCACCCATCCTTTGCGTAGCCTAACCTGGTCTATCAGTTTCAGGTGCGTTTCCTGTAACATAACCACATCTGCCTTAAGTTTCTTAAGGTGTGCGAGTACCCGTGCCCTCTTTATCGGCCCGTTCAGCCCTCTCACGTTCCACGTGATCAGCCGGGTTGGGGGGCTTCCTACCCCCCGCCTTGTCGATTAGCCATCCCCTTTTTCCAGCTCCTCACCCGGTTCCCACGCAGCTGTATCTCCCCCAGGCGGTGCCCCCCCGCCCATCCCCTCCCATACCAGCTCCCCCCTCTCCCCAGCAGCAGCAACCCAGTAATTCCCCCCTCCCACCCCCCCCGCTAGATCCCCCGCTAGCGTAATTACTCCCCCCATGTTGCTCCCAGAAGTCAGCAAACTCTGGCCGACCTCGACTTCCCCCCGTGACCTCGGCTCGCATCGTGCGACGCCCCCTCCTTCCTGCTTCTCTATTCCCGCCATGATTATCATAGCGCGGGAACCAAGCCCGCGCTTCTCCCTTGGCCCCGCCCCCAATGGCCAACGCCCCATCTCCTCCACCTCCCCTCCTCCCCCCATCACCACCTGTGGAAGAGAGAAAAGTTACCACATCGCAGGATTGGTACATAAAACTCCTCTTTCCCCCCTTTTTAACCCCCCTCTTCGCCCCCCACATTCGCCCCACCACTTTGTTCAAACGTTCTTTTTAATAACCCGCTCATTCCAGTTTTTCTTCCACAATAAAGGTCCACGCTTCATCCGCCGTCTCAAAGTAGTGGTGCCTCCCTCGATATGTGACCCACAGTCTTGCCGGTTGCAGCATTCCAAATTTTATCTTCTTTTTATGAAGCACCGCCTTGGCCCGATTAAAGCTCGCCCTCCTTCTCGCCACCTCCGCACTCCAGTCTTGATAAACGCGGATCACCGCGTTCTCCCATTTACTGCTCCGAGTTTTCTTTGCCCATCTAAGGACCATTTCTCTATCCTTAAAACGGAGGAATCTCACCACTATGGCTCTGGGAATTTCTCCTGCTCTCGGTCCTCGCGCCATCACTCGGTATGCTCCCTCCACCTCCAACAGACCCGCCGGGGCCTCCGCTCCCATTAACGAGTGCAGCATCGTGCTCACATATGCCCCGACGTCCGCTCCCTCCGCACCTTCAGGAAGACCAAGAATCCTCAGGTTGTTCTTCCTTGCGTTGTTCTCCAGTGCCTCCAACCTTTCCACACATCGTTTCTGATGTGCCTCATGCGTCTCCGTCTTCACCACCAGGCCCTGTATGTCGTCCTCATTCTCGGCTGCCTTTGCCTTCACGAGCCGAAGCTCCCGCTCCTGGGTCTTTTGTTCCTCCTTTAGCCCTTCGATCGCCTGTAGTATCGGGGCCAACAGCTCTTTCTTCATTTCCTTTTTGAGCTCTTCCACACAGCATTTCAAGAACTCTTGTTGTTCAGGGCCCCATGTTAAACTGCCACCTTCCGACGCCATCTTGGTTTTTGCTTGCCTTCCTTGCCGCTGTTCTAAAGGATCCACTGCAATCCGGCCACTTTCTCCTCCTTTTTTCATCCGTATCCAGGGGGGATTCCCTTCTGGTTTACCGCACAGTGTTTTTAGCCGTCAAAATTGCCGTTGGGGCTCCTATCAAGAGCCCAAAAGTCCGTTTCACCGGGAGCTGCCGAAACGTGCGACTCAGCTGGTCATCGCCGCACCCAAATTTATCTTCATTCAAGTCCAAATTTATAATATATATTTCCCCTCCCAAATGTTGTGCTTCTAATGAACCTTGAATAACAGAAACATATTCCACATATTATGAAGAACCAACCGGACTGTCTGGAACCAAAGAATTTTCAGCAACATATTTTACTGGGGCAGAAAATATAACCGCACAGATGTTTAAAATATGCAAGTAGACTTGAAGCTTGTGAAAAATGTTCAGCATTTGCTCCCTTCAAATTTGTAATTAAAAGAAAGGGTCCACAATATAGCCAAATATGATAAATATCTCTGTGGGCGAGGTTAATGGGGCAACTAATGAACAATGAAGTGGAGGATGAGTTATGGTTAACCTCATGAGTGTAGACATTCATCACATTGTACAGATGGTCCTGATATATTGAATATATACCACAGCTTCAAATGTCCTATTTCCAAATAACTCAGCTCCTTTTGAAAGTTCAGATATGCAAAAATGAAAAACATGCCTTTGTTTCCAAGCCCACACTTCAATCTTTCTAATGTTTTTTGGCTTGTTCCTTCCTCTTCCTTCTCTTTCAATCCATTCATCATATGTCACTTCTGTGTATGTTCCCTCTGTTATGTGTTGTACTGGTATGATGATTATTAGCCTCGACTTTGATCTCTATGTTTTTCTTTTCATTTCTTCATATTATTTAATGCTTCCAATTGTGAGAACAGAAAACAACACTGAGTTAACAATGAGGGAGCCTATGTGTACAAGTAGAGACATAGATATTGAAGCAAGATCTAAAAAGTTAAGCCAGAGCTAAAACTAAGACTGAACACCAAGTTGGGGATGTACTCTACTGATGGTGGCAACACATTACAGGAGGATAATAACAAACTTCCAGAATCGGCAAATAAATGGCAAATGAAGTTCAATGCAGATAAATATGAGTTGGTACATTTGGGTCTGAAAAATAGTCAATAAGAAATGAAGCCGGATGGACCAGCCAGCATTGATATAGGTACCAGCCTAATAACAATCAGCCTTGTTGACTCTGCACAGTCCTCATTGCCAACATCTGGGGGCTTGTGCCAGAATTGGGAGAGCTGCTTCACAGACTAGTTAAGCAACAGCCTGACATGGTCGTACTCACGGAATCATACCTTACAGAAAATGTCCCAGACACCACAATACCAGCAGAGCTGGCGGCAGCATCAGTGGTATACAGTCAGGAGGGAGTTGCCCTGGGAGTCCTCAACATCGACTCTAGGCCCCATGAATTCTCATAGTTTCGGGACAAACATGAGCAAAGAAACCTCCTGCTGATTACTACGTACTGTCTCCTCTCTCAGCAGATGATTCAGTACTCCTCCATTTTGAGCACCATTTGGAGGAAGCACGGAGGGTGGCAAGAGTGCAGAACATACTCTAGGTGGGGACTTCAATGTTCGTTACCAAGAGTGGCTCGGTAGCACAACTACAGACTGCGCTGACTGAGTCCCAAAGGACAGAGCTGCTAAACTGGGACTGCAGTTCACTCCAAGTGATATCAAGAAATGGCTGAAGGGGCTGGATACTGCAAAGGCTATGGGCACTAACGGCAACCACCATCACCTTCTCAACGGCAATTAGGGATGAGCAATAAATGCTGGCCTAGCCAACAACACCCACATCAGATGAACGAATTAAAAATAAATAGGGAAGTCATCATCTTGGAAGGTGGTAGTCTAGGTGGGATAGAGGAACAAAGGGATCTTGGAGTACAAATACATCATCAATAAAGGTTGTGCCAAAGATTAGCAAGGCCATAAAAAGGCAAACCAAACACTCGGCTTTTTTCTAGAGGGTTAGAAATGTAAATTTGGGGTGAGATGTTAAACCTATATCAAACCTTAGTTGGACCACTCCTCGAGTTCTGCATGCAGGTCCTGTCGCCATATTATAAAAAGGATTACAAAGCTCTGGAGAGGGAAAGTTTACAACGGTGATACTAGGGATTCGTGAGTTTTACATCCCAGGAAAAGGATTGAGAGATTGGATCTCTTCTCTCTTGACAAATGGTCAAAGTGTGAACTTATAGAGGTCTTTAAAAATTATGAAATGATTTGATAGAATGGATACAGAGAATGTGCCCTGTTGTGGAGAAGAGTATAACTAGAGACTTTCAAGTTATGATAGTTATCAAGAAATCCAAAAGGGAATTCAGAAGAAACTCCATCACCCAAATCGTGGTAAAAATGTGGAACCCAATACTACAAGAGGAGTGTTTGAAGGAAATAGAATAAATGCAGCTCAGAAAAACTAGACAAGCTTATGAGGAACAAACAAATTATAGGGTTTCATTTCTTCAGTCGTGGGATGTGGGCTTCGCTGGTTAGGCCTGCATTTATTGCCCACTCCTAATTGTCCTTGATAAGGTGATGGTGGGTCACCTTCTTTCACTGCTGCAGTTGTTATGCTGTAGGTACACCCAGAGTGCTGTTTGGAAGGAATTTCCTGGATTTTGACCCAGTGACAGTGAAGGAACGGTGATAAATTTACAAGCCTGGATGTTGAGTGACTTAGAGGGGAACTTGCAGGCGGTGGGGTTTCCATGCACTTGCTGTACTTGCCCTTCCAACTGGTAGAGGTTGTGGGTTTGGAAGATGCTTTTGAAGGAACCTTGATGAGTTACTGCAATGTATCTTGTAGATGGTACACACAGCTGCCACTACGCTTTGGTGATGGAGAAAATGAATGTTAAAGGTGGTGGATCGGGTACTAATCAAATGGGCTGATTTGTCCTGGATGGTATCAAGTTTCTTGAGTGTCGTTGGAGCAGCACTCATCCAGGCAAGTGGAGAGTATTCCATCATACACCTGACTTATGCCTTGTAGATGGTGGGCAGACTTTGAGGAGTCAGTTGGTGAGTTGCCGCAGAATTCCCAACCTCTGACTTGTTCTTGTAGCCACAATATGTATACAGTCAGTCCAGTTCAGTTCCTGGTCACCTTGAATATTGATAGTGGGGGAATTCAGCGATGGTCATTGCCAAATCAAGGGTTACGATGAATTAAAGATCAGAGGAGGCTCAAGTGGAGCACAGACACAGGCATGGACTGGTTGGGCCGAATGATGCAAATATCCCACACAATTCTAATGGAGATCTTATGGTGCACCTTAATGTTCCTACCTCTGAGCCATTGGTTCTGGGTTCAAATCCCACTCTTGGGCCAGGGTTTTCCCAGCCTAGGACTTAATGACACAAGGTGGGTTCACAACATGGCTGAACGAGTTGATTATCAACCTGTGAATCCTTCCAATATGCCCCAGAGGTGGCAAGGTGGAAAGATTGAGAGGGTCTCCTGGTCAGTCAGAACCGGCAGAACGTAATGGCTATCCACAGCAGCATCTTGCCAAGTATAACCATGGGACCCACACATAGACATCCACGGTCGCCCATGTCCCCTACGGCATGATTGTTTCATAGACTCATAGAATCACTACAGTGCAGAAGGAGGCCTTTTGATCCCTGAAGAGAGCGAATTCTGTACAAATGGGAAACAATTGAGATAGGGGAGCTAAAGCACTAAAGGTATCATGCAAGCAGCACTCAGCAAGTTAATATTGTAGTGTATAAATGGTGCCATATCAGCTCACTCTGATGTTTAACTTATGCTTGCTTCCATTTTAGAAATAGTACAGACGGATGGGATGTGGGTGCTGTGGCTTAGAGCTCCTTTTCTGATTCCCTAAGTGGTAATTTTGCCAATGTGAGTGACATAGAAACCATGCCCTTTCCCAAACTCACAGTGAGGGGCTGAGAATTTGCAGAGTGTTTCTCTCCAGTGCCATGTTGATAGCTGCAAGATTACATCAGGAAAGATTTGAGAGCACAACCAAATCCATTTTGTCAAATAATGGAGAGGCATAATGTGGGAAAATGGGGCTAAATATCAATTAACAAAAAAATGTAGATGAATTAGCTAATTGCCCACCTAAGCGGCAGCACGGTAGCACAAGTGGATAGCACTGTGGCTTCACAGCGCCAGGGTCCCAGGTTCTGTGTGGAGTCTGCACGTTCTCCCCGTGTCTGCTTGGGTTTCCTCCGGGTGCTCCGGCTTCCTCCCACAGTCCAAAGACGTGCAGGTTAGGTGGATTGGCCATGATAAATTGCCCTTAGTGACCAAAAAGGTTAGGAGGGGTTACTGGGTTACTGGGATAGGGTGAGGGATTAAGTGGGTCGGTGCAGACTCGATGGGCTGAATGGCCTCCTTTTGCACTGTATGTTCTATGTTCTATATGTTCTATAAGTATTTAATGTAATTTTAATGATGCAGTTTGTCCTGGCTTACCCATTTCTCTCCTCGGTGTTTAAAACACACATATACAATGCCAGGTTTTGTCCTGCTGCTCCTGTTAACTAGTCTTGCAACATCTGGTAAAATTCATTTTGTTCCATGAATCAAATGACAAATTTGATCCTCCGAACAATTTTTTTTAATCGCAACTAAATATCAAAATATTATAAGCAACCAAATGCAACTTCCAATAGTTACTTTACCAGCTGTTTAAAAGAACGTCAAAACAGCATAATGGTCTCAAGGCTCAACTCAGCTCGCAGTTTCTCTTTCAGTGCCTAAGAGCTTAACCTCGCCTTTTGGTGGCGGAATCATTAATAATAATGAACACAACGGTTTGCTCTGACAAAGTCTGCTGTATCCCCATGGATAATGGTAAGCTGCTCGTTCCCATCATACAACACCATACAAGATTGGAACAAACATATCAGCTAATTGTACTTGCTATAAAGCCCTTAAGAATTCAAGTCAGTCAGGTAGGAGGCCTGTTTTATAACCAGGATCGATATCGTCATAAAATCTGACATTCACATTGTATGTATCAATTTTTAAGTTGCAATTTAATGTAATGCTTTTCACTTTATGTTGCAATGGTATACAATGCCACCATTGCAGTTTTGAAAGCTGGCCCTGGCTGGCAATGGTGAGTATGGAGCTGCAAGAAACGCATGCAAAGGCCATGTTATATTGCTCGAAATAAGTTAGGAGCTATCGTGTTCTGTGCATTTATATAGAGGTATGCAAGAGGCCACATCGCTCACTCCTGCAGTCTCGTCTGTGTGCCAAACTAACAATATAGCAGTCCATCACCCACATGGAGAGACGTAAAAGATATAAACTCGACGAAAGTTCCAATATCGATGTCTAGATATGTTATTACTTCAGACTTCAGGGTTAACAGGCACAGATTCTGGACACATTCTTTTACCGATACAATCTGGTATAGATATCCAGTTTGCAATGAATGTATGCTCCCTGCTACCTTATTAGCTTACTCTGATATTTAATTTAAATCTTCAAATGCATTCAATGCCTGAAAAATGGGCATGGTACCATCCAGTATCAAGACCAAAGTTTGTCTAAATTCCTCTGCGTTGTTAAGTTTCTAGTACTCTGGTTAATCCCTTTGATTCCAACTTTCTTCTCTGAGTCCAGTTTAGTGGACTGCAAGTAACCGTTGTCAATTCTGAATAATTTTGCTAAGTTGTACATCTGTCCCACCACCAAAAAAACACCTTAAATTTCTCAGAGAAACAAATGTTCCATTTGATGCGTCTGCTTCTTCAGATAAAAGAAATGACTACCAACAATGTCATGTTGAAGAACTGTACAAATCTTTCTCAGGATGTATCGCTGCTTGCCAAAAGTGAAAACACCCCCGGGTCTTGAGTATCATAAGACATCAAAGCAAAGCTTTAGGTTTCTAAAACTGAATACATCATTTCATGCCAAGAAATGAGTCTAAGGTTCAATTGATTAAGCATCTCTTTTCAATATAAGCGCTCATTTGTTCCTAAGTTGTTATGAACTATTGTTGCCATCTCAAAGGGAATCATACACATGAGGGCAGAACTTAAATGAAGATTACTTTGGTTTCCATCCCACCCTGGTTTTATCGGCAAGTATCCCCATAATTCATCCTCAACCATTGCCTCCTAATAGCCACATCACCAACTACTCACTAAGTGTCTCATGCACCTTACTGTGTTTTAAAGATTAATGACCCCCATGTTGATAGAAATAGACAATATCTTCTACTAAGGCACAAGGCTAGATGTGTCCTTACTGTGTAGCAGAATCCTGACCTTTAATACGATAGATGACTTAACACTTCATACCAGTACTTGGGTCAAAATTATTAATTATTCAAAGGCATTTCCGTACACACAGACAGCACAGTCTACCAGAGGAACTTGATAACAGCTAGAGGCTGGCCAAAAAAGGGTGATGGCTAGTC
The DNA here is from genome assembly GCF_047496885.1 of Scyliorhinus torazame. Classification (NCBI taxonomy): domain Eukaryota; kingdom Metazoa; phylum Chordata; class Chondrichthyes; order Carcharhiniformes; family Scyliorhinidae; genus Scyliorhinus; species Scyliorhinus torazame. Next base: position 291,831,937 of record NC_092711.1, on the reverse strand, counting down.
GGCAGGGGGAGGGGGGGGATGGGGGGGGGGGGGGGGCCTGGAGGCCCCCCCGACCACGCTGATTACATGGAATGTCAGAGGGCTGAATGGGCCGGTCAAGAGGGCCTGCGTGTTTGCGCATTTGAGGGGACTGAAGGCGGACGTGGCAATGCTACAAGAGACACACCTAAAGGTTACAGACCAGACGAGATTGAGGAAGGGGCGGGTTAGCCAAGTATTCCACTCTGGGCTGGACCCAAAGACCAGGGGGGTAGCGATCTTAATCAGCAAACTAGTGGCATTCGAGGCAGGGAGAATTGTGTCAGACAAGGGGGGTAGGTACATAATGGTGAGTGGGAAGCTGGAGGGAGTGCGGGTGGTACTCATGAACATATATGCTCCGAATTGGGACAATGTGGAATTTATGAGGCGGGTTTTAGGTAAGATCCAGACTTAGAGTCACATAACCTGATCATGGGATTAGACTTTAACACAGTCATTGATCCGGAATTGGACAGGTCAAAATCCAGGACAGGGAGGAGGCCGGCTGCAGCAAAGGAACTGAAGGGGTTTATGGAACAGATGGGGGGAGTAAACCCATGGGAGGTTTGCACGGCCAAGGGCAAATGAGTTTTCCTTTTTCTCACATGTCCACAAGGTATACTCTCGCATCGACTTTTTTGTTCTGAGCAGGGCGCTAATACTGGAGGTGGTGGATACTGAGTATTCGGCAATCGCAGTGTCGGATCAGGCCCTGCATTGGGTGGATCTACGGGTTAGTGTGGAGAGAGGGCAACGCCCACTGTGGAGACTGGATGTGGGGTTGCTAGCGGACGAAGCGATCTGTGGGCGGGTTAACAAGTCCATCCGGAACTACCTGGAAACAAATGATACGGGGGAGGTCTCCGCAGCGACGGTTTGGGAAGCTCTGAAGGCAGTGGTCAGAGGAGAATTAATTTCGATACGGGCCCACAGATAAAAGGCAGAACGGGCTGAGAGGGATAGATTACTGGAGGAGATACTCCAGGTGGACAGGAGATACTCGGAGGCCCCGGACGCGGGGCTACTGAGGGAGCGGCGGAGGTTACAGGGGGAGTTTGGGTTGTTGACCACAGGGAAAGGGGTGGAACAGTTTAGGAAGGCAAGGGGGGTGATTTGTGAGTATGGGGAAAAGGCAAGCAGAATGTTAGCGCACAGCTCAGGAAAAGGGAGATGGCCAGGGAGATAGGTAAAGTAAAGAGTAGAGACAGGAATACTGTCCTGGACCCAGCAGGGGTGAACAATGTGTTTTAATGACTTCTATAGTAAATTATATGAATAGGAATCCCCGGCTGGGGTGGAGGGGATGAGGCAGTTTTTGGATCAGTTGAGGTTCCCGAGGGTAGATGAGGATCTGGTGGAAGAGCTGGGAGCCCCAATTGAGATTGAGGAAATAATCGAGGTGCTGGAGGGCATGCAGTCGGGCAAGGCCCCGGGGCCTGATGGCTATCCGGTGGAATTCTATAAGAAGTTTTCAGAGGTATTGAGCCCACTGCTGGTGAGGACATTTAATGAAGCAAGAGAGAAGCGAGTCCTCCCCCCAATCAATGCCTCGATTTCATTGATCCTGAAACGGAGAAGGATCCGGAACAATCCGGGTCATACAGGCCGATTTCCCTACTGAATGTGGACGCCAAATTGCTGGCTAAGATACTGGCCACAAGGATAGAGGACTGTCCTGGGGGTGATAGGGGAAGACCAGACAGGATTTGTAAAGGGCAGGCAACTAAAGTCCAATGTTTGAAGGCTTTTAAATGTTATTATGAAGCCCTCAGAAGGAGAGGAGATGGAGGTGGTGGTAGCGATGGATGCGGAAAAGGCTTTTGATCGAGTGGAGCGGAATTATCTGTGGGAGGCGCTGGGAAGGTTTGGGTTTGGTGAGGGCTTTATTGAATGGGTGCGGTTGCTCTATCAGGCACCAGTAGCGAGTGTGCGTATGAACCGGCTGAGGGACGAGGCAAGGGTACCCCCTCTCCCCGTTACTGTTTTCTCTGGCCATAGAACCATTGGCCATGGTGTTAAGGGCCTCTAGGAACTGGAAAGGGCTGGTCCGGCGGTCGGGGGGTGGGGGTGGGGAGTGGGTTGGGGGGGGGGGGGGGGGGGAGCATCAGGTCTCGTTTTACGCAGATAACCTGCTCTTGTATATTTCAGACCTGTTGGAGGGGATGGGGGAAGTAATGTGAATCTTGGGGGAATTTGGCAATTTTGCGAGGTATTAATTGAACATGGGGAAAAGCAAGATGTTCACGATCCAGGCAAGAGGACAGGAGAAGAGACTTTCGATATCTGGGAATCCAGGTGGCCTGGGAATGGGAGGCACTGCACAAGTTAAACCTATCTCGGTTGGTAGAAAAAATGGAAGGGGACTTTAAGAGATGGGACATGCTCCCGCTGTCACTGGCAGAGAGGGTACAGACTGTGAAAATGACGGTCCTCCCCAGATTTCTGTTGGCCTTTCAGTGCCTCCCCATCTTCATCCCAAAGGCCTTTTTCAAGCGGGTGAATAAGGTTATTTTGGGCTTTGTGTGGGCGGGTAAAACCCCACGAGTGAAGAAAGTGTTGCTGGAGCGCAGTTGGGGGAAGGTTGTTAAGTAATGGGTTAAGAGACATTGCAATTAGTTGTCTCATTTATGTTAAGTATCCATTAATTGACACTGATATGTAAAGGGGCTTCAGGTGGCCTCTGTCCGATGGTGTGTTGTTAAGAGTTTTGTGCAGAGGCTGTGGAAGTGAAATAAATGGTGTTTGGTGAAAAGGAACAAGAACTTTAGACTCTTCATTTCACAGCAACTAAAACGTCTAACAAAGGGTGGGTTGGCACTGCCAAACGTCTGCAATTACTACTGGGTGGCTAATATAGCCATGATTAGGAAGTAGGTAGTGGGGGAGGGGTCGGCATGGGAGTGGATAGAGGCGGCGTCATGCAAAGACACCAGTCTGGGAGCATTGATAACGGCACCTCTTCCGTTCTCGCCGGCCCGATACTCCACAAGTCTGGTGGTGGTGGCGGCTCTGAGAATCTGGGGGCAGTGGAGGAGATACAAGAGAGTGGAGGGAGCATCTGTTTGGACCCCGATTTATAATAATCATCGGTTTGTACCGGGTAGACTAGATGGTGGGTTCCAGAGTTGGCAAAGGGCAAGAATTAGAAGGATGGGGGATCTATTTATAGATGGGAGCTTTCCCAGCTTGAAAGCTTTGGAGGATAAATTTGAATTGCCAGTAGGGAACGGGTTTAGGTATTTGCAGGTGCGCAACTTCCTGAGAAAACAGGTTCCGGCCTTTCCGCTGCTGCTGCCACGGGGGATACAGGATAGAGTAGTCTCCAGCACCTGGGTGGGAGAGGGGAAGGTCTCAGATATTTACCAGGAGCTTTCGGAGGCGGCAGAAACTCCGGTGGAGGAGCTTAAAGGCACGTGGGAGGACGAGCTAGGAGGAGAGGTAGAGGCGGGGCTATGGACGGATGCCCTAAGCAGGGTAAATAGCTCCTCATCATGTGCCAGGCTCAGCCTGATACAATTTAAGGTAGCCCACCGGGCACACATGACAGTGGCTAGGATGAGCAGGTTTTTCGGGGTAGAGGATAGGTGTGCGAGGTGCATGGGAAGCCCAGCAACTCATGTCCACATGTTTTGGGCATGCCCGAAGCTTAGAGGGTTTTGGCACGGTTTTGCTCAGGCAATGTCCACGGTGCTAAAAACACGGGTGGTGCCGAGTCTGGAGGTAGCGATCTTTGGAGTGACGGAAGAGCCAGGAGTTCAGGGAGCGAAAGAGGCCGACGTCTTGGCCTTTGCCTCCCTGGTAGCCGGAGACTGAACTTATTAACGTAGAGGGACTCGAAGCCCCCGAGTGTAGAGACCTGGGTTAGTGACTGGGTTTCTCAGTCTCAATAAAATAAAGTTCGCCTCAAGAGGGTCAGTGGTCGTGTTCACCCGGAGGTGGCAGCCATTTGACGATTTTCTCGACAAAATTAAAATGTCAGCAGATGCAGATGGGGGATGGGGATTGGATGACTAGTTTGTTTCAAAAGATGGGTTGGAAATTTTAAATGTTATAATGAGGCCGTCAGCTTCCTTGTTAATTAGTTTTCCAAATTTAAATACGGAACCTTGCAAAATCCGGCAGCTACTTACATTTGAGGGCAGCTGGATTCAGGTGAGGCTTTTACTTTTACATCTTGCTTTCCCGACAAAGCCATTGACCTTCCCTTCGAGACCTCCCACACTCTTCCCAGGCTCTCGATTCCACCCCAACCCGACCCCTCTGCTACTCCAGTGGGACCAGAGGATTGGCACTCACCAGGGTCGACCCCTCTCAGCATTGAGAGCATGACCTCATCACTCAACTCTGCCTTCTCCCCATCCCAAGAATCATCCCCTCCACCCTCTCCCCTAACCAGGATTGCTTCCATTCCTGTCCGCAGACCTATTTGGGCCTGCAACCTCTACTGATCATGTACCCCACCCGACTGGATGCCAAGCCTGTCAATCAGACTAAATCTCCGCAGCCTATTTGAAAACCCAGACTTCCAAGTTCTCCAAGCAACTTCCCTCCGCCCAGCAGGTCAAAAAAGTAAAATTCATGTCTTAATAGTTTGCTCAGAATGGCTTTAACCTGACTTAAGAATGTTGGAAGACCTGTGAGCTATTGTACGCCTCCAAAGTAGAAGCGGTGTTTCACTATATTTTTCAAAATACCACAAAGGAAATGCTTTCTGGCTTTATCTTTGTTCACCATAGTCTGCACTCAATCTTAGCTCAGTCAAGTTAAGCGTGAACGTGTAATCTCAGCTAACAACTCAGTCTGGTACAGATGGAGAGCTGCAGTATGGGTGGGGTACTGAGACATGGGGTGCAATTTCCCCACAGCGTTGTGGCTGGCTCCAAACACAGCAGAGGCCCGAATCAGGCCCCCCCCCCCCCAGCCAGCCCTGTCAGCGGGTAGATCAGCCGCCCACGGTCATGCGTCTGCATGTCCCACCTCCTTTCTCTCCTTCATCGGCCACGGCACCAGTTTCCCGGCTTTTGAAACCAGAAGTGAAACTTCTGGAGGCGGAGCATCGCGGAGGCTCTGGAGAACACCTGGTCAGGCCTGCTGATGATATGTCAACGGCACTTACTGTACATGCAGAGTAGAACGCATTGACGCTCCTGTCGAGGCACCGGAGCATAGCATTCAGCGCCCACGTCAATTTTGGCTTGACGCCCGATTCTTCGCCCAATCACCAGTCCTGATTTCGGCGTTGGCCGACGGAGAATCCTGCCCTTTGAACCTCTGAAAATCACCAATGGCATTTACATTGAAATGATTTCTGTGATTGGAACAAAAATGTTTCCTGACAAATATTTAGTAATATTCACTTGACATGTAAGTGATATTATGAAATATTATAACATCTTGGATTACTGAAGTCACTTATTTTATGGATGAATTTGATACTCACACCTCGGTGGGATTAAGTAGTAGGCAGGCTCTTTGGTCACTCACTGGTGAGCAGGGACGTTCCAGGGATTGACACTGGGAAGGGTGCCGGAGCCTAGGACTCTGCTGAGCCCCAGTCCGATATCGTGCCTCTGCGTTTAGTGCTGCAGGTACTAGTGGGAATCCACGAGTGTCAGTGCCAGAAGACTGCAACACTTCTGGACCTCACACTGCCCAGCTGCTCCTCTATCCCATGGTGGAGTCCAGGGGCCTCCCGGCACCCAGAGGGAGGAGGAGCAGTAGATGCACAACCCGGGGTTATCCATCCAGAGAGGCTGAGGGTGTCCACCCCATCTGATTTTGCCCTCCCTGTGACCAACACACCTCCAGCCACGCACACCGAGGACGGTAGCACTGTCACACCTAAGCTGCCCAAAAGCAGGCTGCACCCTCAAGGTCCCGGTCCTGTAGGGAAAGCCTGGCATGGTGTAGCCATGTAAAATGGCTGCGTTCCGATTAATCTGGCCAAAACCCAGTTTAAAATGGCTAACCCGAAAGATTGCTGGGAAAAGCAGCCAAGAAGACACAAGCAGGCAGCTGCAGACAGGTTTGCATATTCAGCTCTGAGAACGTAGCCCAGATCGATACTCAGGGCTATCAACAGCCCTTCAACCCAGGTATCCGCAGTTTCATTCAGGACTGTTTACACCTAATCAACTCAGACGTCCACAGTTAAATCGGCTATCCCCGGGAACAATTGCAACATGTTAGCAATTGAATACCGGGCCAGACCTGTCGGCGCCTGCAGTGGCCGAAACAAAGACAGGTGAGCGACCACCCCCCGATCGAGGAATCGCCTCACCATTGGACACATCGACCCCAGAGACTGGGGACAGAATCCAATCACTTGGGACTCAGGGTCAAGGGCCGCTCCGGGAGGCGGGAAGCCCCTGGGCCCTATAAAAGTAAAGGTCCAAGTTCAGATCTCTCTCTCTCTCATCTTCGCCTGCTCGAGACCTTCGGAAGACCAGCCACCGGTAGCAGTAAGTTTGAATCCAACGATCGCTATCCGGTAGAGACACTAGCCACCGACCTGTAGCAGCCTTTTGAATCCCGCGGGCCAGATTTGATTGGACAAGCCATTCGTTTCCCTGACCTGGTGGGCTCTTCCTAAGTTACGTATTGGCCAGTAGTGATAGGTTTGTTATATAGAAAGTAGTATTAGGGTATTAATATTGCTTGTTGTATATAATAAATGACCGTTGTTTTAATCCTTACTAAGCGGTGTGCTGTATTATTAATCATAACCTAAACTTGAACCACGTGGCGGTATCATAAAGATACCTGGTGACTCATGAGCAAAGGTGACCTATACAGAGCAAATAGAATAAAGCTGGAAAGAGCAACATAGGCAATCTCAGACAACCGGGTTTGGAAGTCAACAGATTGCCTCATCCTCAGCTGTGGATTCTGGGGATACATCTAGATGTAGCGGGAGGGTGAGCAAGGCCAAGAAAAGATAGACACCTAGTGGGCACGGGTAAACCTAGGCACCAGTAGAGAAAATTCACCAGTGTAATAACAAGTTTCTTTTAGAGGTGTCATCCCGCTGTCATGTCATGATGCCATACTTTGCCAGCCCCTGTGTAAAGTTGGCTCTCATGCATTCTGGAGAGAGATAGCACCAACAGCAGGCTTTCTGAACTTTGCATGCACAGCCTGTAATAGCTCCCCTGTAAATAGATTCCCCCAGGCTCTCTGCCAGTTCAGAAACACAACCTTTCGGGAGAAAAACGGTGAGGTTCTTGCCTTTCTGCTGCCAAGAGTCAAACTGAAACTTTGAAACTCTGAAAAGCAAAGCAGTGGGATCAGTTCCAATCACCACCAGTTACCAGACAGATCACAGCCTTTTGGCCAGTTCATTGAAACCAGCCAAATCAATCAAACTGAGTCCCAACTCATCTCTCTCTTTGGTGCTGGCTGGTCTGCAGCTTCTGTTTGAACCAGCACAGCCTTCTGGATTCTTCGGTTTGAATTAAAGATACAGGCTGCTTGCCTTAAAGTGACATGTCCATTTATCATCCATGGATCAAAATAATAACAGCAAAATAAAGGAAAGGGGAAATAAGGGAGTTAACAGGAAAGACCCTGACACAGTAAAAGCCGACTTACCCAGAGACTGGTGAGAATGTGGAAGTCACTATTCCAGGGAATGGTTAAAGTGAATAGTATAGGTGTATTTAAAGGAAGACTAGACAAGCACATGAGGGCGAAAGGAATCTGTGGAAGATATACAATCACATGGAAGAAATGTGCCTCCAAAAAGAGTTTGGAGATCAGCTGTCATTTGCCACGCCCCCATTTTGCATTTCTGGTATAGATGATTTTCACACCAATACACTTCATGCATTTGTACCACGTGCCTGACGGCTGGTTCAAATTGGCCTGATTTAAAAAGCAGTTGGAAGAATGTTCTATGAATGTTCAGAATGTTCTAACTTTAATATTGCTGAAAGTGTCGTCGAGGGCGTCGCCGTTGAAAAATAAGTGGTCACCCAGTTCAGGCGAGGGGCAGAGTTTCCCCGTAATTTGTCACAGTGTCAACTGCACGATTAGGATTTTCAGATTTCAGGATCTTCAGCCACCTCATCTGGGGGCCTGATTCACGTCCATCAGTCTGACGGGGCAGGCCCGATAGAGCTGGCAAGGCCGGCTCCACAGAGATCAGGACGCCATCCTTAAAGGGCACCCCAATCGGCACTGAAGTTAAATCACTATGCCCACCCCCACGGACACAGAGGACGTCTCACAGCAAACTGCCCACCACCACAAAGGTATCGGGGGCTCTCTCTTCCCCCCCCCCCCCCCCCCCCACCACCACATCCCACAACCACAGGAGTATCGGGGGCTGTCTTCCAACTCCCCCCCCCCCCCCCCCCCACCGTGGCAGTATCATGGGCACTGTACCCCTCACAGGCAAGTGTCCTACCTTCATTGGCAAGTGTCATCCCATGCTAGGGGGACAGTGTCAGCCCGTGCAAGCATGACCCCCCCCCCCCCCCCCCCCCGAGGGCTATATTTACCTTGACACCCCTGGTGGGATCCCCTCGACTGAATCCAGTTCTTTATGTCGGCAAGATTTGAATATTTAGTGAGGGGGGGGAATCATGTGGCGGGGAGGCCCATTAATAGTAAGCTAATTTATTAAAATCCATTTAAGTGAGGTTCCCGCCCTTTGTGGGCAGGAACCTTATTACATCACAGGCAAGGGGCAGAGAAAATCAGGAAATGAGATCCCGCCGGCAAAAAGTTTAGTTTCATGTCGTCATTTACGCTCGCAGCAACGTCGGGGGCAAAATCGCACCGAAATGTTGAGAAGTTTTTTTTCTCTCAGAGTGTGGGAAGCCTTTGGAACTCCCTTCCTCATAAAGTGGTGCAGGCGGAGTCTGTGAATGTTTTCAAGCAGAGGTAGATAGATTCTTGATAAACACGGGGGTCAAAGGTTATCAGGGGTAGGCGAGAGGTTGCAGTCATATCAGCCATGATCTCATTGAGTGGCGGCACAGGCTGAAAGGACCGAGCGGTCTACTATTCCTAATTCGTATGCTCATATGTTTGTATGCAAGTGGTGGAAACACCGTTCTCCGAGAGCTGCTGCCCAGTCAGAGGTCGACCGCTGTCAATTAGAGGCAGTGTAAGCAGCAGCGGAGGCTGTCGTAGGCTGTGTAACCAGGGAGAGGCCTGGGATTGTCGAGGGACCCAGGCCACAGGTGAGTGAAGACGGGATGGGGATCATGGGAGAGAGGGGGAGAGGTGTCCGACAGCTAGGGCAGGGATGGTTCTATGCAGGACCCCCTTCCCGAAACAGGCTACCATAATCAGGTACTGAATGCGTAATTTTGTTCAGGGAATCAATTACAGCAGGAACGAGGGACAACATCTTAGAAGGCTTTTCAAATGAAGCCATATGGGTAGAACTTAAAACCCAAAAGGAGCAATCACTTTCTTTGCTGTGAGTGGCTTTAGGCCCCCTAACAGTCTGAGTGAAATAGAAGAGCAGGTAACTAGGCAGATTTCAAAGTCATTTTAGGTAACAAAGCCAGGCACTGATCTGGGCACTGATGCCCGTTTAAGTGGATCAATTTGCAGTAGGTAGGGTTGGGGGTCGTGGAGAGTGGGCTGCTCCCGAACCTTCTTGCCTCAGATTTAATCAGGGCAGAAGTGGGAAGGTGGTGGGGTCCCACCTGGTACCCTCCTACCTATTAAATACCTACCTGCCTCCAAATCGATCTCAGGCGAGGGCATTAAATTCCTCTTCTAGTTTCATTATTTTTTATGATTTTCAATTGCCATAAAGGAGAGATATATTGCACTGAATTATCACATAACCCTCCAAAACCTTTTAACAAAAACTGAAAATTCTGGAAATATGCAAGAAATGCTTCCCCACCTGGAAAGAGGGTTAACGTCTCAAGTAGAAACTGGAAGATGAATAACACTTTCAAACAAGACAAAGACAATAAGGAGGAACAAGTCAAACAAGATGGGTAAAAGTCAACCACATGCAATTGGGTGACCGCTTCCTACAGCACCTCCTTTCAGTCCAAAATCACTCCTGATCACTCGCAATTTTAATTCACCGACCCACTCCCATTCTGACTTCTCTATCCTTGGTCTCCTACAACTTTTCCAATCAAGTGCAACATAAGCTTAAGGGACAATACCTGGGAGGTGATTCTCCAATATGGAGCCCAAGTGTTCGCGCCGTCGTGAACGCCGTCACATTTCACGACGACGTGAACCGGGCCCGGGTATGACCGATTCTGACCCCCACAGGGGGCCAGCATGGCGCTGGAGTGGTTCACGCCGCACCAGCCTCCTTTCCTGGCGCCAAATTTGCGCCGCGCCAACCCGCGCATGCGCAGTTGGGCCGCGCCACCCTGCGCATGCGTGGGGGACATCTTCAGCGCGCCGGCTCCGACTCAACATGGCGTCGGTGTTCAGGGGTCGGCCCCGCCAGAAAGTAGGGGAAGAGGCCGGCCCGCCGATCGGTGGGCCCCGATCGCAGGCCAGACCCCATCGGAGGCTTCCCCCTGGAGAAGGAGCCCCCCCCCCCCCACAGGCTGCCCCCCAGACCCTTCACGCAGAGTTCCCGCCGGCAGCGACCAGGGGTGAACGGCGCCGGCGGGACTCTGTCGTATCCGCGTGGCCGCTCGGCCCATCTGGGCCGGAGAATCGGCGGCCCTGCCGATTCCAGCGGCCTGTGGCCGGCGGCGTGCCAAACGCGCCGGCGCAAATGGCGCTGATTCTCCGCACCTCGGAAAATCGCGCGCTGGCGCCGGCATCGGCGTCGGGTCGTTGTGGCGCGGTTGCGGCGATTCTCCGGCCCGGCACGGGGCTCGGAGAATCGCCCCCCTGATCTTTCAATTAGGCACTTTACAGTCTTCTGGACTCAACACTGTGCTCAATTATTTCAGATCATTCTGCTCCCGCATTGTTGGACAGCAGCTGTTAGTGATGATCGGTTATTCTCATTTATACTTACTCTAGACCCACGGTTTCTTTACTTGTCCCTTTGGGCTTACCCCAAAATCCCTTTTGTCAATGAATCTCGCGTGGTTTTTCAGCGTCTCACAGACTTTCCATAGAATACCTACAGTGCAGAAGGAGGCCATTTGGCCCACTGAGCCTGCACCGACCATCCGAAAGAGCACTCCACCCAGGTCCATTCTCCCGCCCTACCCACGTAACCCCACCTCACCTGCCCATCTTTGAACTGTGGGGGCAATTTAGCACGGTCAATGTACCTAATCTGCACACCTTTGAACTGTGGGAGGAAACCGGAGCACCCGGAGGGAACCCATTCAGACATGGGGAGAACGTGCAAACTCCACACAATCCAAAGTCAGAATCAAACCCGGGTCCCTGGCGCAGTGAGGCAGCAGTGCCAACCACTGCCACCGTGCCGTCCTTTCTCTTTTGTTCTTTCTCTCCGTCTCACATTTTCCATTTCTGATTAAACATCATTGACCTGAAACATGAACGTCTCTCTCCACAGATGCTGCCTAACCTACTGAGCAGTTCCACCATTTTCTGCTTTCATTTCAGATTGCCAACATCTACGAATTGGCTTAGATAATGGTAGAGTCATTTTTTCGTAATTAGCATAACAAAGACATAGTTGAGAGGGTTGGATGGAACACAAGAATACGTTGGTCAGTCTATTGGGATTGTGACATATCTATATAGCAATGTGACTGACTGCATGAAATAATCCAAATTAACTCCTGGGTTAGTGGGGGACCAAAATATCCATTTGGCTATATACAGACTAACGTTTAGCAGTCCATGGGACAAGCAAGTGAGCTACACATTCCATCATTTAAGATTCTACCTGTGAGGGTAATGGGTCCTATTTTGTAACTTGGCTTCACTGTAACTTGAGGATATATCAAGGCATTTCCAAATAACTTTAACCCCTGTCTATAATTATCAGGTATAAACAAATGACCTCCCATTGAATCATTGTAAATCAAAATTAATTTTATTGCAGTAAGATTGTGTTCACATTCTGAATTCCCGACATTCTAAAGTAAATTATATTATAGAAAGTGGAATTTCAATTTCCCCTCAAACTTTTTGAATCACAAATTTTGGAACTTCAACAGCTTATTAAAAACTAAGGGGAAAATATCAAGTCTTATTGGGTTTGTTACGATCATTTCAAAGCTTTCAGCGGGGAAATGAGAACACAATCTTACGACAAAATATTCAATCTTGATTCACAATGATTCAATGGGAAGTCATTTGGCACAGGTACAGAAATACTGGCTTATGAATGGCTCATATTTTCCTCTTATGTTCAAACATTCCCTAATAAGACATATTATTCTCGCTTTTATCAAACTTTTCCAATTCATAACATTTTCCTAGTGCTGTATTTCAGTTCCTGCAGCTGCTGTAGCTATCAGCGCGCTGCGGTGATCAAAGTCCAGGGGCCTCTGACATCACATTTCAGACATTACTACAAGCCATGGTTGATCACACATTCTCCCATTCAAAGCCAATAGTTTATCTCACCTCCAGTGACAGCTGATGTCATATTCAGAAATGACTGTACCGAGGGGGAGGGGGGCGACCAGTTGGAGACTTTGAAGTGTCTTACATGTGCATTGCTGCCAAACTTATTAAGCCAAGAATTACCACAGGCTGGAATATGTAATGGATAGCTCTCCAGATTCTGGATCTCAAAGAAAGATCAGGCCTCATTGTTATTTGCATCGACACCCAAGATTGCAGGTCACCTCCTATCCTAAAGCAACATTTGCTTCCCGAATAGAAGAATCTTGCCCTCGTTGTCTTCCTCAAAAACTAACATTTCTCAGCAGCTCATATTTTCTCCTTTTAGTGTATTTAGTGTGCTGATTCGATATTGCGTTTAAAATGAAAAATGGAAGCTACACGAATCCAGAGTCTGACTGTTACCCATCATAGACTATCCAAGCTGTGACAGCATCTGTGTAAACCATGATCACCTTGTAGTTAGATCTCATGACAATGCTCATTACATTGTATTTATAATATAATCTGATATTGATCTTGTAGTCCCAAAAGGTGTGCGTTTTAGGTGAATTGGACATTCTGAATTCTTCCTCAGTGTACCCGAACAGGTGTCGTAAGTGTGGCGACTAACTTCATTTCAGTGTTAATGTAAGCCTACTTGTGACACTAATAAAGATTATTATTATCACTGCCTTACCATCTCACCTCCCGATTCTGCTTGGCCCATCTCGCGATCTTCTCCTTCATGTGCGAGGATAGTCCTATAGGTCATCGCTGAAGTGAAAAGTCTCCGATGATACTTTTCTGACCTGTGTCATAGACAGGTCAAACTCCTGTTTTGTTCGAAACTGCCAAATGACGTCTTTCTTCTAACCGCAGGTCCATACTTCAGACATCGGTTCTCCAATGTTCAGACAATGTGGTCGCAGGTGTCAGCCCAGGTTCCTGCTTTTGCATTTTGCAAACTTTCGATCTGAGCATTGCAAACTTCCCTTCAATAGGTCAGGTCAAAAAGGCCCCTGACTATATCTCATTTCAAGTTGACCAAAAACTTCCCATCATGCCTGTAATCAGTCATTTTATCGCAAACAAGGGCCTTATCGTCACAGCAGGATGGGTGAGCCATGCAAATGGCCCTCAAATTTGGCGAGACCAGAAGATCCAGTTGGCGGGCAATGGAAACCCCAGCTACGTGGGGCGGGGGAGTGCTGGTAACTTCCAGTCATTGCGTTGTCCTGAGTTCGTCTGCCCACCATCATAAAAGCACCGCCTGTTATAATAGTCTTCGCTTTACACAGAAAACATTTGCAAGCTTTGATAAAATAGAATAAATTTGCATTACTCCATGTCGGACAGAGAAAAACAACTCCCCACTGCTAATAGCTCTGTCAGGGCCAAGCCGCACAAATTATTTTTAATGTTTAGGCCGTGTCCTTCAGCGCCTGCTTTTAAATAGACCATGAAAGCCCTTCTAAACATACGAGGCAAGTTATATTAATCTGATAAAAAGAGGAGGTTTGATATACATACTGAACTAGAGCAGTTCTTTTATAGTTTTGTTTCACTGCGGGATACATTGTAGAATAAGTGGTGAAAGGAGAATTCAGGAATCAGGGGCAGGCAATCCTTTTTCAAATTAATATCCGTTATTTAATTCTTGATTCTTTCCATCTCTATAAAACCAATCTCCAGTTGAGGCATTTTTTGATGATCAGTTTCATTGTTGGGCCTTTCTTAAATTGAGAAGTTGAGTTAAAGATCCAACGTCCATAATACAAGATATCGAACTGATTGAACGGAATAGGAAAGGTGATTAAGTAAAAAACCTGGAGGTAGCTGGTGGATTGCCAAGCGTGTGATACCCTCTAACTTTCTTATACTGAGGTAACAAATATCGTTCAAACATGAGACCTTGAAATGACACCGTCAGGCCTCAGTGTCCAAATACCTACACGCTTGTTATTTTGTTCAGGTATTAAATGAGTTTTTTGCCTCTGTTGAAATGGAGACAGGGCTTTTCTAAAAATGCCTTATTTCTGCACTAAGATCTCACAGCATCACTTTGAGACCAAATTCTACATCTTGCTACTTCAAAGGTTTTCTCTCAAGAGATTTCAAACATTAACCTCGGTGGGTGAAACAACAACTTCAGCTCAAGCGCCCAGCAAAGCATTCTTTTTGTGATAAAACAGCTCGTCGCAAATTTCTAACATACCCCCACGTGTCCTGTCAATGGCATTCAGCCTAATTCAACTATTTGGTTAAAATTTAACTTGTTAATTGAAATTTACATTGAATGGGTTTTGAACTGGCCGGTGTTTTTTGCCCCCCGGGGTGGGGGGAGGGTAGTCGACAGCAAATAGAAATTGGGCATATTCCTTCCAAAACCAGTCCCTTTCACCACCCCCGCCCATCAACACCACCACACACACCCATCCCGACCTCTTCGCCAAAACGTTGAATTTTATATCAAACTACATTATTATAGAGTTAGAACATGGGCCAGGATTCTCCCCTACCCGGCGAGGCGGGGTCCCGGCGGGATGGAGTGGCGTGAACCACTCCGGTGTCAGGCCGCCCCAAAGGTGCGACTTTCTTTGCACCTTTAGGGGCCAAGCCCTCACCTTGAAGGGCTAGGCCCACGCCGGAGTGGTTGGCGTCCCGGCAGCCGGCGGGAAAGGCCTTTGGCGCCATGCCAGCTGGGGCCGAAGGGACTGTGCCGGGCGGCGGAAGTCCGCGCATGCGCGGGAGCATCAGCAGTTGCTGACGTCAACCCCGCGCATACACGGGGGGGGGGGGGTGTCACTTCCGCATCGGCCATCGCGGAGGCTGTGGCTGAGGCGGAAGAAAAAGAGTGCCCCCATGGCACAGGCCCGCCCCGTGGATCGGTGGGCCCCGATCGCGGGCCAGGCCACCGTGGGGGCAGCCCCCTGGGGCCAGATCGCCCCGCGCTCCCCCCAGGATCCCGGAGCCCGCCCGCACTGCCAGTCCCGCCGGGAAGGTAGGTGGTTTGATTCACGCCGGCGGGACTGGCATGACAGCAGCGGGACTTCGGCCCATCGCGGGCCGGAGAATCGCCGGGGGGGGGGGGGCCCGCCGACCGGCGCGGCACGATTCCCGCCCTTTTCGGTGCCGGAGAATTCGGCGGCTGGCGGGGGCAGGATTCACGCTGCCCCCCGGCGAATCTCCGACCCGGTGGGGGGGTCGGAGAATCCTGCCCATGTTTTGGAATTCAACAAAAAAAAAGGACTCAATTCAGAAACTTGGTGATGAAAGTACCTTGAATCAAATGTTCAGAATAAACGGGGACAAAATGGTCAAAAATTTGATAGAATATGCAATGAGTATAAAATTAGAACAATTTATTGCAAATTGAATTTGCCATTGTTTCTTATATAATTTTTCCTACTTTATCCCTATTCTGTAAATAAAATAATCACTATCCGATATTTTACCTCCAGAGTCTCTTCAACAGAAAAATACTATTGATTTTCAATTAGCAAAGCTTTCCGTCTACCATTTACACATTGGTGCACATACATATTCACTTTCAGATTATAAGATTCTAAATGGGACATGTGTAGCACATATGCAATAAATGCTTTTCAGTGGAAGAGTTGGTCGACATACAATTACTTACTATCATGATATGCACTTGTGCACATAATGAGATACAGACAGGCAGTGACAGACACCCAGTACAGCCAATCAACACACAGGACAGAACACAACCAATCACCAGGCAGAACACTAGAGGGGGGTTTCCCACAGTAAAACACACGAGGCATCAGCACTCTGCCTCTTTCCACTGGTGACAACTGTAGTGACAGTCAGGGTGTATATATCAGTTAGCACCTTCTACACGTGGCTCAGAGCTAGTCTGGTCTAGTTAGTTATAGTAAGCATGCTTAGGTTAGTAGAGTGTCAACCCACAGCAAGCTGTGTGCACTGCTCCAGAAGTTCAATAAAACGTATTGAACTAACGTCTAAGTTTGGTGTCTACTTTACAGAACAACTGCATCCAGTTGCAGTCCGTGTTACCCCAGGGTGAATAACACAACATGGTACCAGTAGTCTACTTTATCTAAGTGGTTTACCTCGAGTGATTTGGTGACCACCAGCGAGTGCCTTCCAGCGGCATGGAGAAGATCCAGGCCCCTCCACAGCTACGGATCTCCGGCAATCTCGGCGCCAACTGTCGGGTCTTCAAGCAGAGGTTCCTTCTCCACATTGAGGCCTCGGACCCCGAGGATGCGTCCGATGCCAGAAAAATCGCGCTGCTCCTATCAACTGCGGGGGACCAAGCCATCGAAATGTTCAACTCGCTCACATTTGCCAACGGCGAGGACAAGACCAAATTCAAGACCGTTTTAGTTAAATTCGACAATCACTGTGAAGTCGAAACGAACGAGAGCTTTGAGCGCTATGTCTTCTAGCAATGCCTTCAGGGTAAGGATGAACCTTTCCAATTCTTTATAATTCATCTCAGTATATTAGCGCAGTCCTGCAACTATGGTGACACCGCTGATTCCATCATCAGGGATCAGACCGTGTTTGGGGTCCACTCCGACTCTTTGCGGGGGCAGCTCCTCAAAATTAAAAACATGACCCTGCCAGTCACAATCGAGACTTGTAAAGTGCATGAACAGGCGAGAAATCGGTACTCCCGTTTCAAATCGGCAGAACAGGACCAACTTGCCTCCCACGAGGCAGGGAGTGTACAGGCCATCGCCCGGATGCGGCGCCTCAAAATCGATGAAGACGGGCATTTTGCACGCTTTTCCCGGAGTCCCACGCATGCGCACCACGAACGGGAGAACGAAGCGGCTGAAGACCAAACTGCGCAAGTGCGAACGTCGGCTGACCGCACTGCGCATGTGCGACGACGCACGGAGTGTAACGATGTTAATGTCATGACGTGCCCGAACTGCGGCACCGCCCACTTAAAGCAGCAATGCCCTGCAAAAGGCAGGCGATGTTTAAATTGTGGGAAGCCTGGTCATTATGCAGCCTTGTGCAGGTCTGCACCACCGGTCAAGGGCCAGCAATCCCATTTCCAACGCAAACGCGTTTGATGTGTACAGCAAGGTCTACTGGATTCTGATCCTGGTAGCACTATGGATCCAGAGGACGACTGCCTGGAGTCCCCATATGGTGTGGGCATCATCACTACATGTGAATATGCCTCCTTAAATTCAGCAAGATGCCTATCTATCCTCAATGTGGATTCTGCGGATGAATGGCGTGCTGTCATACACGTTAACCAATGCAGCATCCAGTTCAAGCTGGACACTAGTTCTTCAGCCAATCTCATCTCTCAAAGCTGATTTTGACCGCATTAAAAAGCAACCCAAAATTCTTCCGCCAGCCTGCCAGCTCCTTGATTATAATGGCAATGCCATAACTGCATTAGGATCTTGTCATCTGTTTGTCTCCAACAAGACCATCAATGTCACACTGCGATTCGAAATCGTCAAGCCTGACAAGGCATCCCTGCTTGGTGCCCATGAGTGCAAGCTACTCAACGTCGTACAGCACGTCCAAGCCATGTCTTCTTCCAATGTGGATCTTCAGGCTGACATTGATGACATCCTGGCGCAATACCCGGAGTTGTTTAGTGGAATGGGTACGCTTCCATACTGCTACAAGATCTTACTCAGGCCTGATGCCATGCCTATAATTCATGCACCACGCCGGGTACCGGCTCCTCTGAAGGAACGTTTAAAGGCACAGTTGCAGGAGCTCCAAGACCAGGGCATCATCTCCAAAGTGACGCAACCGACTGACTGGGTCAGCTCGATGGTCTGTGTAAAGAAGCCCTCAGGAGAGTTGCAGATATGCATAGGTCCCAAAGATCTTAACTGGAACATAATGCGGGAACACTACCCGATCCCGAAGCGGGAGGAACTGACCAGTGAGATGGCACATGCCAAATTCTTCACAGTTCATGGAGCAGATGATGAAAGCATTGAGGGTGTGCGTGTCTACGTAGATGATGTAATCATATGGTCCACGACCCCCGAGGAACACATATTTTGTCTCAAACAAGTCTTTTGACGTGTCCATGCAAACGGCCTCAAGTTGAACAAGTCCAAGTGCTCCTTTGGCATGTCATCCATCAAGTTCTTGGGCGACCAGATATCCCAGTAGGATGTGCAACCAGATTCGGACAAAGTCAAGGCCATTAATGCCATGAAGACCCCGGAAGACAGAAAGGCGGTACTACGCTTCCTCGGTATGGTAAACTTCTTGGGAAAGTTCATTCCCAACCTGGCATCACACACCACGGCTCTCAGGCATCTGGTGAAGAAGTCCACTGCATTCCAGTGGCTACCCACACATCAAGCAGAGTGGCTCGAGCTAAAGGCAAAGCTCACCACTGCTCCGGTACTAGCGTTTTCTGACCCGGACAGGGAGACAAAATTCTCCACGGACGCAAGCCAGGACGGCATTGGCACGGTGCTCATCCAGAAGGATGACTCCTCGTCCTGGGCTCCAGTGGCTTATGCGTCAAGGGCCATGACTCCTACTGAACAGAGGTATGCCCAGATATAAAAAGAGTGCCTGGGCCTCCTAACCGGCATTGTAAAGTTCCATGACCACGTCTACGGTCGACCAACCTTCACAGTGGAGACTGACCACAGACCCTTGATCCATATCATTCATAAGGACTTGAATGACATGACACCCAGGCTTCAACGCATTCTCCTTTGACTCCGCAGGTACAATTTTGAGTTAGTATTCACACCAGGCAAGTAGCTGATAATTGCAGATGCCCTGTCCCGCTCCGTCACCTCGCTCTGTGAACAGGTTGACTTCATCCGCCAGATTGAGGCACAGGTGCAGCTGTGTGCCAGCAACCGCCCGGCCTCAGATGAAAGAGTGATCACCATTCGAGAAGAGTCTGCCAAGGACCCTCTTCTGCAGCGTGTAATGCACCACCTTGCAAATGGTTGGCAAAAAGGGCAATGCCCTCAGTTCTTTAATGTCAAGGACGACCTGACAGTCGTCGAGGGGATCCTCCTCAAGCTAGATCGTATTGTTATTCCGCGCAGCCTGCAGAGCTTAGTACTCAAACAAATCCACGAGGGACACCTCGGTGTCGAAAAGTGTAGGCGCAGGACCCGGCAGGCTGTCTATTGGCCTGGAATCAACCAGGACATATCCAACATGGTCCTCAATTGTGCGACCTGCCAGCGCTTCCAGCCTGCTCAGGCGAAAGAAGCACTCAGCAACACGAGATCGTGACCTCTCCGTGGTCCAAGGTGGGAATCGACGGTTTTCACGCCAATGGGCGTGACTATGTGCCCATCATAGATTACTTCTCAAGTTACCCGGATGTTGTGAAGCTGTCAGACTTCACCTCAAGGACAGTCATCAAGGTCTGCAAGGAGACGTTTGCCAGGCATGGTATTCCACTCACTGTCATGAGTGACAATGGTCCCTGCTTCCACAGCCAAGAGTGGTCCAATTTTGCCAAGTCGTACCAATTCAAACACATCACCTCAAGCCCACACTACCGCAGTCCAATGGGAAGGTCGAGAAAGGGATCCATACAGTGAAGCAACTGCTCTGCAAGGCTGCGGACTCTGCTTCTGACTTCAACCTTGTGCTGTTGGCGTACAGGGCAACCCCTCTGTCCACCGGTATGTCTCCGGCTCAACTCCTCATGAATAGAGAGCTGCGGACGACTGTTCCGGCCATACACTTACCAGACCTGGATCACCTCCCAGTGCTGCAAAAGGTGCAGCAACTCAGGAACCGGCAAAAGCTGACGTACGATGCTCATGCTACAGATTTGCCTGTGCTGTCTCTGGAAGATGCTGTTCGGATCAAGCTACCTGAGGGAGACTGGTCAGCCCCAGCTGTTGTTGTTCGACAGGCTGCTCCCAGATCGTTTGTGGTTCGTATGGCTGATGGCTCCATTGTCAGGTGCAACAGAAGGGCACTACGCAAACTTGCCTGCCCACCACCAAATCTCACCTTTCCAGATGTTGTTATGCCTCCTCCGGACACCTCGCACCACGAGGCCACCAATCTGGCAGCAATCCCGCCTGTCAAGGCGCCGTCGTCCCCACTTCCACCTCTCAGGCGGTCGACAAGGATCCGCCGCCAGCCCCAAAGATTGGAATTATAGACATTTATCTAGTAAATATTGTTCTGTATCTGCACGCTAGACACCTTTCATGTACATATTCATTCACTCGCCATTTAATGTAAATAGTTATACATGTACATCCAGTGGTATATGTTCTAAGCAACCGACAAATTTTTTTTTAAAAGGGGGGATGTCATGATATGCACATAATGAGATACAGACAGGCACCCAGTACAGCCAATCAACACACAGGACAGAACACAACCAATCACCAGGCAGAACACTAGAGGGGGAGTTTCCCACTATAAAACACACGAGGCACCAGCACTCTGCCTCTTTCCACTGGTGACAACTGTAGTGACAGTCAGGGTGTATATATCAGTTAGCACCTTCTACACGTGGCTCAGAGCTAGTCTGGTCTAGTTAGTTATAGTTAGCATACATAGATTAGTAGAGTGTCAACCCACAGCAAGCTGTGTGCACTGCTCCAGAAGTTCAATAAAACATATTGAACTAACGTCTAAGTTTGGTGTCTACTTTACAGTACAACTGCATCCAGTTGCAGTCCGTGTTACCCCAGGGTGAATAACACAACACTTACTACTGTACAAAAGCAGCCAAATGGGCATTAAGATCTTAAGCGCACTCTCCTAGCCAAAGAGAGATTAATAAGTAACAGTACTCATGTCAACGTATTCTTCTCCACAACAAACCTATGTTGCTTATCAGTATTCTGCTATAACAGCTACCAAAGGGGAAGGAAATCTCCTTTCACAAAGGTGGTGGCACTATGGCACAGTGGTTAGCACTGCTGCCACCAGCGACCTAGGTTCAATTCTTTTTTTATTTATTTTTTATTTTAAAATAAATTTAGATAACCCAATTCATTTTTTCCAATTAAGGGGCAATTGAGCGTGGCCAATCCACCTAGCCTGCACATCTTTGGGTTGTGGGGGTGAAACCCACGCAGACATGGGGAGAATATGCAAACTCCACACGGACAATGACCCAGGGCCGGGATTCGAACCCGGGTCCTCAGCGCCGCAGTCCCAATGCTATCCACTGCGCCACATACCGCCCCGCTAGGTTGAATTCTGACGTTGGGTAACTGTGTGGAGTTTGCACTTTCTCCCATGTCTGCGTGGGTTTCCTCCCACAGTCACAAAGATGGGCAGGTTAGGTGAATTGACCATGGTAAATTGCCCCTTAGTGTCCAAAGATGTGCTGTTTAGGTGGGGTTGCAGGGATAGGACAGGGGAAAGGGCCTAGGTAGGATGCTCTTTTGGAGGATTGGTGCAGACCCGATGGGCTGACTAGCCTCTATGATGACTCTCTATGAAATGTACTCTTTTGCATATGTGTAATGGTGTGGTGCCTAGTTCTCTGTTTTCTTCCCCCCTCACTTTTCTCCCTTTTTTTGTTAAAGGTGTTTTGCTGTGTATGGTTCCCCACACTTCAGTATTTTCCCAATATTTTCCCCAGTGGTTCATATTTATGTGTGAGTTAAGAGTATGAATGTTAATGGTTTATTTGACCAAGTTGCGCATCAAAACCAAGCCTAACACTGTTCTCATCTCAACACACACGTTTGTATTATTGTATGTGCGTGACTTAACGGAAAAGTTTCTAAATGTCATTTTTGGCAGGGTGTTTTCGACGGCAGGGTTGACAAGATCACGGCCCGTATTTAATGGCAGAAATCAGCCCCCATGAGCTTCTCGCTATCACTGGCTGTCGCGCCATCTGATTCAACAAGAGGGAGCTGCTTTTAAGCGCTCCATCAGCACTCAACTCAGTCAACACACAAGCATGGCAGTGTATAGACAAAGAACAAAGAACAAAGAAATGTACAGCACAGGAACAGGCCCTTCGGCCCTCCAAGCCCGTGCCGACCATGCTGCCCGACTAAACCACAATCTTCTACACTTCCTGGGTCCGTATCCCTCTATTCCCATCCTATTCATGTATTTGTCAAGATGCCCCTTAAATGTCACTATCGTCCCTGCTTCCACCACCTCCTCCGGCAGCGAGTTCCAGGCACCCACTACCCTCTGTGTAAAAAGTTTTATAACGGGTCTCTGCCTCGGTCTCCGGCCCATGCGCTGGCGCCATCAGCCAGGACCTCAGCGGGTATCCCTTATCCTCCAAGAGCCAGCCTGTCATTCTGGGGTGATCCGCGAAGGCGCCAGGGATCTCCAAGTGTCCCAGGATGTAGCTGACCTGCACACTCTCTGGGACGTGTGCACACATGTGCATGATCCGGTGGCGATGGTCACACACGAGTTGAACATTCAATGAGTGGAACCCCTTCCTATTAATGAAGGGCACTCCCTGATGTCCAGATGCACACAAGGCAGCATACGTGCCATCAATTACTCCCTGGACCTGGGGCATCCCAGCAGTGGCAAAGAATTCTGCAGTCTCAGCATCTTGGTGGGCTTGGTCCACCTCAAAGTTGGTATAGTCAGCTCCCCGGGCTTACGGGTCATCCGTGACCTCACTGATGCACTTATGAAATGCCGCACAAGTGCCCGCTGGAATGAACAGGTTGCATAAATGATCAGGGCTGCGGTATCCTCACGGCCACTGGGAGTGGGTGTGCTCCACCTCCAGGGGATGCCAAGTCTGTGAGGAGGTGGCACAGGTGTCGCTCTGTCTCTCTGTTGAGACGGAGTCTCCTGTGGCACATGCTGTCCGTCATCTCATCGAAAGACCAAAGATGCCGAAACACCTTGGGCCACCACTCCCCCTTTGGGTTCCCCCCTGGCCTGATGGGTGGCCAAATCCCCAGGGTGTGCGGCGGCAACTGCACTTGGGGTGCTGCCTCCAACCTGCTTCAACGCTGCTGCCTTCTCTGGCATCTGGCCGCCTGGGCTGCCACCAGCATGGCAAGGGCAGACTCTGCGGGACCGAAACCACCATCCATTTTGATACCTGTAAGGAATTGGAGAAAGGGGCAGATCGACAATCAGTTTGAGTTTCCACCCCGGGACCCTCAATTCCAAAGGTCTCCCCCTCACTTCTGTGTCTATCCTTAGAGTGCCATCCACCAAGCCAGTTATGCTGGAAAACCTCGCTCTGCACATTCATCCCCGGCCACAGCAGGAGTCCCTAGACCCCAGACCCCTGCCGGGAACATTAAGGAACCATGCTCAGGTGCCCTCCCCTGATCCACACACTTACCCTTTGGTCGCGAGAATATCCTCAGTGCTGAAGCCCAGCCCTTGAGTGTTCGATTGTTGCAGCTGCCTCTACGGTGCTGATGATTCCAGAGTTCAGACAAAAGCAGAGCTCCGTCCTGGAAGTGTTTAGTAGGACAGACAGGCAACAGCTGTAGTTGCCCCTGCTATGGGTATCCACAATATTTAAAGATGACTCGAAGGCCTCACTGACAAAAAGTCCCATGTGCGAGCCATAAACCAAGGTAAGCAAATTTACTAAATGACCCCCAAATGAAAAAATTATCAAGAAGATGTCACTTGTAGCTTCTATAACACGGATCAGAATCAATACAAATACAAGAATTAACAGACAAATGATAGTTCAAATAAAAACTTTAAAACTAGTTGATAGAATTCAAAACACATCTTACACAACCAGGGCTTCAACATGTGTGCCGTTACATAGTTCCATAATATGCTGTTTTTTATTCATATTGGATAGGTCAGGCTATACCTTTTAGCCTGGTGGTATGTATTAGGGGTATTAAGGTACCCTGTGATGCCGAGAGGCTATTGGTGGATAGACACTGGGTCCCGATTGGATCAGCCGCCTGCTGACTCCACCCAGTAAGGCGGAGTATAAGAGCCCGGGTTCTCCCAGCAGCCGCATTCTGTAACTGTGCTGCTGGGGAACAAGTCTGCGTAATAAAGCCATCGTTCGATTCCTTCTCATCTCGTCTCGTGAGTGATTGATTGTGCTACAATTTATTACGGAAACTTTTAAGGACATGGAGCTCCGAATCATTCCAGAGTGTCTGCGAATCAGTCCCCACGCGGCAAACTCAGCGGCCACTTTTAAACATTGGTTAGCGTGTTTTCATGGATACCTACGAACGGCCCCCGGCATACCTACAGAAGACCAGAAAATGCAGTTCCTGCATTCCAGGGAGAGCCCGGAAATCTACACTCTCATAGAGGATGCGGACGATTTCCAGGCGGCGATCGCCATGCTGATAGGAATCTACGTTTGGCCCGTCAACCAGGTCTACGCACGCCACCAGCTCGCGACAAGACGGCAAATCCCCAGGGAATCGCTGGACGAATTCTATAGTGCGCTGTTAATACTGGGGAGAAACTGCAACTGCCCATCGGTTGCGGCCAATGAACACACAGAGCTGCTGGTCCGAGGTGCGTTCGTGGCAGGTATGCTTTCAGCCCACATTCGCCAGCGATTGCTGGAAAGAGACACACTAGGCCTCAAAGAGGCACGGGCCCTAGCGGCCTCGTTCGATGTGGCATCGCAGAACGCCCGTGTCTACGCCCCCGACCGCGCGGCAGCCCCTTGGGCACCGTGGACCCCCGCCGCGACCAAACCCCCGGGACCCCGTCCCCCTGCAGGCCTGCGTTGCCAGAGCGGCAGATCACCCGGGGGGGCCCGCTGCTACTTTTGTGGGCAGGGGAAACACCCTCGAATGCGCTGCCGGCCCGCTCGGCCCTCTGTAAAGGGTGCGGCAAAAAGGGGCACTTTTTAGCACTGTGCCAGGCCCGGGGGGTAGCCGCAATCTCCGGGGGAGAAACCCAAACTCAACCCCCCCCAGCGATCCATGTGCGGCCAACGGGCGCCGCCATCTTGGGTCCCGGACTCCATGCGGGAGGGATGGGCGCCGCCATTTTGTGCTCCTCCGGCAACGTGCGATCCATGGGCGGCGCCATCTTGTACACCCCCGACCGTGTGCAACCCGTGGACGCCGCCATCTTGGCTGACGGCTAAGTACCCCAGGATGGACGGCCCCACGGGGCTTGAAGAAAACGCCCCGATGCAGCAACTACGACTGGCTTCTGTGACCCTGGACCAGTCGCGGCCCCGAACGCTCCAAACAGCAACAACGACAGTATTTATAAACGGGTACGAGACACCCTGCCTGATCGACTCTGGGAGCATGGAGAGTTTTATACACCCCGATACGGTAAGACGCTGTTCCCTTCCGATCCACCCGAGTAATCAAAAAAAAATTCTCGCGGCAGGGTCCCATTCGGTAGAGATAAAAGGGTTCTGCATCGCGAACCTCACGGTGCAGGGAAGGGAGTTCAAGAACTACCGGCTTTACGTCCTTCCCCACCTCTGCGCTGCCACACTCCTGGGATTGGATTTTCAGTGTAACCTCCAGAGTTTAACATTTAAATTCGGCGACCCTATACCCCCGCTCACTATCTGCAGCCTCGCGACCCTCAAGGTCGATCCGCCTTCCCTGTTTGCAAACCTCACCCCGGATTGCAAACCAGTCGCCACTAGGAGCAGACGGTACAGCGCCCAGGACCGATCTTTTATCCGGTCAGAAGTCCAGCGGCTGTTGAAGGAAGGCATAATCCAGGCCAGCAATAGTCCCAAGAGAGCTCAGGTGGTAGTTGTAAAGACTGGGGAGAAGCAGAGGATGGTCATAGACTATAGTCAAACCATCAATAGGTACACGCAGCTGGATGCGTACCCTCTCCCCCGCATATCCGACATGGTCAACCGGATTGCACAGTACAAGGACTTTTCCATGGTGGACCTTAAGTCCGCCTATCACCAGCTCCCCATCCGCCCGAGCAGATGGGCGGCTCTATCACTTTTTAAGGGTTCCATTCGGCGTCACTAACGGGGTCTCGGTCTTCCAACGGGAGATGGACCGAATGGTTGACCGGTACGGTTTGCGGGCCACGTTCCCTTACCTCGACAACGGCACCATCTGCGGCCACGACCAGCAGGACCACGACGCCAACCTCTGCAAATTCCTCCAGACCGCGAACGCCCTGAATCTCACATACAACAGGGAAAAATGCGTGTTTAGCACCGACCGTCTGGCCATCCTCGGCTACGTAGTGCGAAATGGAGTGATAGGCCCCGACCCCGAACGCATGCTCATGGAACTCATGGAGTTCCCCCTCCCCCCTGCTCCAAGACCCTGAAACGCTGCCTGGGCTTTTTCTCTTATTACGCCCAGTGGGTCCCCAACTACGCGGACAAGGCCCGTCCACTAATCCAGTCCACTGTTTTTCCCCTGTCGACAGAGACCTGCCAGGTCTTCAGCCGCATCAAAGCGGATATCGCAAAGGCCATGATGCACGCGATTGACGAGTCCCTCCCCTTCCAAGTCGAGAGCGACGCATCCGACATCGCTCTGGTGGCAACCCTCAACCAAGCGGGCAGACCCGTGGCCTTTTTCTCACGCACCCTCCACGCTTCAGAAATCCGCCACTCCTCAGTGGAAAAGGAGGCGCAGGCCATAGTGGAAGCTGTGCGGCATTGGAGGCATTACCTGGCCGGTAGGAGATTCACTCTCCTCACTGACCAACGGTCGGTTGCCTTCATGTTCGATAATGCACAGCGGGGCAAGATCAAGAACGACAAGATCTTGTGGTGGAGGATCGAACTCTCCACCTATAACTATGAGATTTTGTATCGTCCCGGAAAGCTGAACGAGCCTTCCGATGCCCAATCCCGCGGCACATGTGCCAATGCACAAGTGGACCGTCTCCAAACCCTCCACGAGGACCTCTGCCACCCGGGGGTCACCCGGTTCTATCACTTCGTAAAGACCCGCAACCTGCCCTACTCCATCGAGGAAGTCAGGACCGCCACCAGGAACTGCCAGATCTGCGCAGAGTGCAAGCCGCATATCTACCGGCCAGTTAAAGTGCACCTGATAAAGGCCTCTCGTCCCTTTGAACCCCCCAGTCTGGACTTCAAAGGCCCCCTCCCCTCCACCGATCATAGATCATAGAATTTACAGTGCAGAAGGAGGCCATTCGGCCCATCGAGTCTGCACCAGCTCTTGGAAAGAGCACCCTACCCAAGGTCAACACCTCCACCCTATCCCCATAACCCAGTAACCCCACCCAACACTAAGGGCAATTTTGGACACTAAGGGCAATTTATCACGGCCAATCCACCTAACCTGCACATCTTTGGACTGTGGGAGGAAACTGGAGCACCCGGAGGAAACCCACGCACACACGGGGAGGATGTGCAGACTCCGCACAGACAGTGACCCAAGCCGGAATCGAACCTGGGACCCTGGAGCTGTGAAGCAATTGTGCTATCCACAATGCTACCGTGCTGCCCTGTGATCACCGTGTTGATCACAACACATACTTCCTGAACGTGATTGACGAATGCTCCCGGTTCCCATTCGCCATCCCCTGTCCCGAAATGACCGCGGCCACGGTCATTAGAGCCCTCGGCACCATCTTTACACTGTTCGGTTTCCCCGCCTACATACATAGTGATAGGGGGTCCTCCTTCATGAGTGACGAACTGCGTCAATTCCTGCTCAGCAAGGGCATCGCCTTGAGCAGGACGACCAGTTACAACCCCCGGGCAAACGGTCAGGTAGAGAGGGAGAACGGAACAGTCTGGAAGACCGTCCTGCTGGCCCTACGGTCCAGATGTCTCCCAGTTCCCCGCTGGCAGGAAGTCCTCCCGGACGCCCTCCACTCCATCCGGTCGCTGTTGTGTACAACAACGAACCAAACACCTCATGAACGCCTCCTTGTCTTCCCTTTGAAGTCCTCTTCCGGAACGTCACTTCCGACCTGGCTGGCAGCCCCGGGACCCATCCTGCTCTGAAAGCATGTCCGGATGCACAAATCGGACCCTCCACGCGAACCCTCAATACGCCTACGTGGCGTACCCCGATGGCCGACAGGACAAGGTCTCCCTGTGGGACCTGGCACCCGCCGGAGCTCCACACAACCCCACAACACCAGTGACCCCCCGCTGGAGCCACACCCACCCCCCCCAACACCAATCACTCCCTCCCTCCCACCGGCGCACCCCACTGCCGCCCCCTTACGGGTGGATCGGTCCTTCCCCCGGCCCCGAATAGGGGTATAGGAGCGGGAAGAGGCATTGCGACGCTCCCAGAGACGATGGGGCCCGAACCAGCGCCTGCATCACTACCGGGGCTAAGGCGATCGGCGAGGATGACCAGGGCACCCATTCGACTCATCGAATCAGTATATTAAAGCAAGAAATGCCTCTGTAAATAATTTTTTTGGTTGCCAGTAAAAGCGGCATTGTAATTAGTACTAGTATCGGAGCATAGCCGCCGTGTTAGCGGCATCCTAGGTACCGACTCTGGAAACCCCTACCACCATACGGCCCACTACCCCGCCGGGTTCTTTTTTAACAAGGGGTGAATGTGGTGGTATGTATTAGGGGTATTAAGGTACCCTGTGATGCCGAGAGGCTATTGGTGGATAGACATTGGGTTCCGATTGGATCAGCCGCCTGCTGGCTCCACTCAGTAAGGCGGAGTATAAAAGCCCGAGTTCTCAAAGCAGCCGCATTCTGTAACTGTGCTGCTGGGGAACAAGTCTGCGTAATAAAGCCATCGTTCGACTCCTTCTCATCTCGTCTCAAGAGTGATTGATTGTGCTACAGCCTGCGCACACAGTGCCTCCAAGAACTCCTGTGTTGCCTCCAGCTCTCCTTTTTCATGCCAGATTCAGTATGTTAACTTCCTTCAGTACTTTATTGGTACTGCTTCCAGGTCAAGGGTCACCAGGTCACATGGACCAAGAAAATCAAAATTAATCCCTTTACAGTTCATGCAAACTCTTAAAAATACTCTGTGTGCATTTTTTAAAACAGTTATAGATTCCACAACCATTTTAACAAAATTATGACATTTACTGTGCTGCTTCCGGATCAACGGTCATCAAAATGTATCTGCTATCCTTGCGGAGATCAGCTAACTCAGTACTGACCATGGAAGTAGGGGCTGATACGATACAGAGAGGTTATTCAGCCCACTGTGCCTATGCTGAACCATCAATGGTGTTGTCGAATTGTTTTCACTTTGCTACTCTTTCACCAACAACCCTATATTTCCTTCCTTCAATGATCGAGTCCTCTTTTCAAGAGTTACGATTAAATTTGCTTCTGCACAGTGCATTCTAGGTTGCAAAATATCACTCACATTGTCTCTGCTTCTTTTGCCAACTGTCCTGAAGCTGTTAAATCTCTAGTTACTGACCCTACGGCCATTGAAAACAGTTTCTCCTTGTCCACTTGTATCAAAACCCTACATAATTTTGAATAGCTCCATCAAATTTCCCCTTAACCTTCTCTGATAGGAGGTCAATCCCAACCTCTCCGCTCCCTCCACCTAACTGAATCTTTGATAGCATTCCTGTAAATTTCTGAACATTTCTGAGATTTTGCTATCCGTCCTGAACTGGCGCCCAGCATTGACTAAAATATTCCCATTGTGACCTGGCTAGAGCGGCACAGTCGCACAGTGGGTAGCACTGTTGCTTCACAGCCCCAAGGTCTCAGGTTCGATTCCCGGCTTGGGTCACTGTCTGTGCGGAGTCTGCATGTTTTCCCTGTGTCTACGTGGGTTTCCTCCGGGTGCTCCCGTTTCCTCCCATAAGCCCTGAAAGACCTGCTGTAAGTGAATTGGACATTCTGAATTCTCCCTCTGTGTAGGCCAGAATGTGGCGACTAGGGGCTATTCACAGTAACTTCATTGCAGTGTTAATGTAAGCCTACTTGTGACAATAAAGATTATTATTATTAGCCAATGCTTTATAAAAGTTCAACCTAAATCTCTTACTTTTGTACTCTATTCCTAAGCCAAGGATCCTCCAGATGACTTTTTTTTAAACAGCCCACATCTTGCTCTGTCCCCCTCACTGATTAGTGCACATACACTGCAATTGTCTCACTTCTTGCACTCCTTTTAAAGTTGTACCATTTAGCTCATATTGCCTCTCCGGACCAAGAATTCAAACTGTGCCCTTCAAGTATACGAATTAGGGCTTCACTGTGGAATGCCCTAAGCCACTGTGGATTGGGAAAGTTTCTTTGTCCAGTTTTCAACTGGGCCCAGATTGTAGCTTTGCTTAGTCAACTGCACATTTAGACATGTTTGATCATGCGTGCACTTTATACACTCCAACCAGTGGTCCAGCTGAAAATGGCCCTAAATGTGAGGAGCGGCTCATTATAGTAGGGCTGGGAGCAGTAGCAGTGGGACCTCCCACCCAACCAGCCTTGTTGGTGCTACTCTAGGATGCCTCTTGGCCTCTCATGGACACGCCCAAGAATATACACCCCTGGCGCCCAGAGCCCTGATATTTGAGTGGCCTGAAGCCCGTAGACTGTTCTAGGCTGCCCGATTTCCGGCTGTAGCCCAGCAATCTGGTGCAAATAAGCGTCTTGTCCTCAAAATGGAGCAGGCCTCTCCACAGGCCAACCTCATCATGGCCCCTGAGGTTTGCATGTTTTATTGTGTGTGCTTAATCTCCTTCTAAGTTATCGATTTGTCCGAGTTAGCACTGTAATCCTACCTCACCTTAAGTAAATCTATTTCATCAAAGAATGCCTGGCAGTCAGTTTATGATGGAGAGCATTCCAATGAATACAAAGCTTAATAGTATGTTTTAAACGTATCATTAATTATTTCTTGATTCTCTGACCTTTCAGTTAATCCCTTGCATGTTTTCAATTTTACTAAATGTCAAGCCAACAACATAGCTCCACCATTCCATTTTCAAAATGTTGTGCATTGGTATAGAGCAGTGAGCATTGTGCACTCGGAGGGAGCTCAGAGCATCATTTGACTTTGGACTGGTGCAGAACACCATTGTGTCTATTTGCTGTCTGTAATTACTTTTCCAGCATTGATCCACAGTAAATTATCCTACTTCTAACCCCCATTGAAAGTTCCTCTCCGTATACTGCAGGGGGATTAACTTCTTGTTCAGGGTTTCAACATACAGATCGATATAAAAATGCTAATGAAACATTAATGTTTCAGGGCGATTTTGAGCCCATGTTAGTCATCGCGTAAACGGTGATGTGGGCCCACAATATCGTGTGAGTAGGAAAATGGGAATCGTGCCGGTGAGATTCTCGTTTTCCGATTTTCCACCCTTCTTGCTGGTGACGTAATGAGGTTCCTGCGCACAAAGGGAGGGAGCTTCATTTCAATAAATGTAAATATAGTTAAAGTTAAAGGGCAATATGTTCCCCCCTTTCTGGAGGTGGACATGCCTGGGCAGTATTGCGGCATTGCCAACTTGACAGTGCCAGTGGTGGGCCTTCTCGGGAGCCCCATTGGGGTGGGTTCACCTCAGTGCTTGGGGAGGTTGCCCTGATGCTTATGAGGGGTTTGGGCACCCCTACTTTTGTGTATACATGGGGCTGTGCCCTGATGCTTATGAGGGGATCTGTGCCATTTAGCATTCTGCATTGTATACCTGTGTGCACCAAAAGGTTCTGCCACCCACTCAGACATCTATACTCACTTCCATAGGAACTCAGTACTCACCCTGGCAGAGCGAAGGAGGTCAATGAAGCACTGGAGACATATGTGTCGAACCATGTCCGCTAACGTGGGTAACCCCACCTCAGTCCATGCTCTCTACGTCTGATGAGTCGGCCTCCTTTTACCGTTTGCAGTATTAAGATATCCTGCCAGACAGCTCACTGCCTCCAGAAGAGCCCGTAACCATTCATCCGAGAAATGTGTGGCAGATAACCCATGAGCATTGCCTTCCCATCGGCACGGCATAGGTCCTGGGGGCCACACTTATAGCATGGTCTCCTTCCGCTCACTGTCAGACACCCAGGCTCCCAGCCACCTCCTGCCAACCTTCAGAGAGATCACTGAAAACGTTTAAATCTCTCCCTTCCCCCGAAATCCCACTGGAACTGGCGCTTGCCTGCCTCCTGTGCTCAATGGCAATGCTGAGCCAGTCTCAGTGCACATTTCATGCTGTTAGTTGGTCATCCAGCATGAAATTGGGGCCTGGAGCTGATTGTGGGCGGATATCGCATCTACGTCTGGGCGTACCAATCAGTTGATGGGTGAAAATGATAAAAACAAACTTTCATTTGAATGCAGAATCAAGCACATTAGCAACAAAGAAATAGTTTTACAGTTACCAGTTACAATATCTTAACTTGCTTTCTGAAACCTGCCTCTACATTCCAATTCAGAAAACCCGTGTATTTCAAATGCCACGGGCTGGATTCTCTGCAACCGCGCACAATCCGATTTCATGCCGAAATTGGGCCCAGCGCCGGTCCAGCGATTTTCCGGGCCCCGAAAATCGGCGTGTTCGCATTGTACTCCTCGCGGCTAGGGGGCCATTGCCTGATCCTCCAGCGATCCTCCGCTCCCAACCGGCCGAGATCCCAACGGCGTGGAGCTAACATGCTACGGCCAGTCGGGGCTCTCGCGTGGCGGCTGTGGACACAGCCTCGCGGCCGCCCTGGTGGTGGGCAGGGGGATCGGGCACCGGGGTGGGGGACCTTATGGGCGGCCGGGGGATAGATCGGGCCAGATGGACCTTTGGGCAATCGGTGGGTCCTTCTTCTTCCAGATGCCTCCGTGGTCCGAGTCCGCCATGGTGCTCGGCGTGGCCGCTGGAGGCCGCCGCCATGCGCATGCGCGGACTCAAAACCAGACATGCGGGGGCCCATATCCGCAGCCAAAGCTGCTAGCCCCCTGAAGACAAGTGAATCAGCTTGTATTACTTTGAGGAAACTCAGGAGTGCAACGCCAGCGTTTTTACATTGGCGTGGGGACATAACCCCATTTTGGGAGAATCCAGCCCCACTTATTTATAAAGTTAACAACCAGGTTTTACTTACTGATCTTGGTGCCGATACCTTGGAGAGAGAAACCTTTTTTAGAACCAAGCTGAAAACCTTTCACTTAGCTTAGAGTCCAGGAAACAACTCCTTTTTCCAGGCAGACCTGTCCCTCCCATTAGCTACACCAGCTATACTCAACGAACACAGCATTCTTTTGTCTCATGTTACAAGATGTGCCTTGGTTTGTTTAGCCAGCAAACTGTTATAACATTTTACTAGCTCTCTATCTGCAAACAGGTAAAATGGCTTTTTATATCAATTAGCAAAACAAGTCCTCTGCAAAATCATTGATTATCTCACTCTGGCAGATACACTGGGCGCGATTTAATGGGGAGAAAGCAGAGCCCTATTTTGGGGGTATTTAGCGGGGTGATTCTCATTGCCTGCAGCCAACATGTTTAAGTGAAGCTAACTGCTCACTTAAATATGCAAATCTGGATCCTGCCCAGTGAGACGTCTCGTGAGATCCCGCGCAGCATCCTGAGCAGCGTAAGTCTCATGAGAGGCCTTTCACGGGATTTAACGGGCTTGGCGCATCCCGGTTCAGGCACGTTTAGGCCATTCAATCAGGCCCACTGTCTGTAAGCATTCTAACCTATGTTTTGATAACGTTACTGCAAAAATACAAACTATAAAATATTATAAATGTAAGAAATTGGACATGAGCCATGCATACCTCCAGCTGCCTTTGGCTCCGAACTCCAGGCGATTCGTGACCATCAACACACACTGCGGGCTGTGCGAGCATAACCAGCTGCCCTTCAGAGTTTCCTCCGCTTGCACCATCTTCCATCGGGTGATGGAGAACATCCAACAAGGTCTCCCGAGAATAGCGGTGTACCTCGACAATGGTTTGATCCCCAGGTTGTCTGATCGGGAGCATTTGGACAGACTGGCCGAGGTCTTCTACTGTTTCGAAGAGGCTGGGGTCCGCCTCCACAGGGATAAATGTGTTTTCAATGCAGCCAGGGTCACCTACCTGGGTTCTCATGTGAATCCCCATGGGTTGCATCCATAGGAAAAACGATACAAGCCATCCGTCAAGCCCCGGGACCCAATGGCCCGAATGAACAACGCTCGTTTTTGGGCCTCGTAAATTACTGTGGCAAGTTTATTCCATACCTCATCACGATATTGACCCCCCCCCCCCCCCCCCCACCATCTATTAAAAAAGGTTAACGGTGGGAGTGGTCCCAGGCCCAAGGGGCAGCCTCTATGTCGGTTAAGAAGCAGCTGTCCTCCTCCCGTTCACTGACCCACTTTAACCCGAACAAACTACTTTTGTTGATGTACGATGCTTCCCCCTATGGGGTTGGGGCCGTCGTCTCCCATCGAATGGGTGACGGGTCGAAATGCCCCATTGCTTTTGCACCTTGGTCGTTGACGGACACCGAGAAGAACTCCGGACAGATCAAGAAAAAGGGTTTGGCCGTAGAATTTGGGGTGGAAGAATTCCACCACTTTGTCTACAGACATTGATTCACTATCTTCACTGATCACAAACCACTGTTGGTGTTATTTAAGGAGGTCCGGGCAAGTCCCCCCATCCCCTCTGCCAGGATCCAACGATGGGTGCTACTATTAGCTGCGTACAAGTATGTTTGGACCAGTCCAGATCCAGAATTCCGCACGCTAATGCGTTGAGCCGCCTCCCACTCCCCACCAAGCCGTCTGCACCACCGTCAGCCGGCGAGGTCATTGCCGCCCTCCATTTTATGGATTCCCTGCCGGTCACAGCACCCCACATCCATGGCTGGACTCAGACAGACCCGCAGTTGTTCCAGGTGCGACACATCACCCAGTTTAGGGCCAAAAAACACGCTTTGCCTGGGGACCTGAAGGCATCCACCAACAAGATACCTGAATTGAGTGGGCAGCACGGTGGTGCAGTTGTTAGCACTGCTGCCTCACAGCACGAGGTCTCAGGTTCGATCCCGGCTCTGGGTCACTGTCCGTGTGGAGTTTGCACAATCTCCCCGTGTTCGCGTGGGTTTCGCCCCCACAACCCAAAGATGCGCAGGGTCGGTGGATTGGCCACACTAAATTGCCCCTTAATTGGAAAAGATGAATTGAATACTCTAAATTAAAAAAAGATACCTGAATTGAGAATCGAGGATGCATCAATCGGTGGGGAACGCACATCGTGGTTCCCGAGCGCAGATGCTGGTCGCTCCTTCAGGACCTCCACAACGGACCCACGGTACCCACGGTACCCACAGGGCAGCACGGTAGCATTGTGGATAGCACAATTGCTTCACAGCTCCAGGGTCCCAGGTTCGATTCCGGCTTGGGTCACTGTCTGTGCGGAGTCTGCACATTCTCCCCGTGTGTGCGTGGGTTTCCTCCGGGTGCTCCGGTTTCCTCCCACAGTCCAAAGATGTGCAGGTTAGGTGGATTGGCCATGATAAATTGCCCTTAGTGTCCAAAATTGCCCTTCGTGTTGGGTGGGGTTACTGGGTAATGGGGATAGGGTGGAGGTCTTGACCTTGGGTGGGGTGCTCTTTCCAAGAGCCGGTGCAGACGCGATGGACCGAATGGCCTCCTTCTGCACTGTAAATTCTATGAATGACCCGGGAGTGTCAAAGATGAATATATTAGCCTGCAGCGACATATGGTGACCAGGCATTGATCCCTTAACGAGGGGAAGGCTCACTCGTGTAAAAAACACGATCTGGATGATGTCGGGGAGGGAGACCCCATCGGGGAGTAGAGATTCTTGAATGGCGTAAATAAACCTAACCTTTTTTTTCTGCCTACTTGGTCCATGCGTGCTACTTTGGCGGATTCTACAATGACATTGGCCCGGACAAAATTGAACTATTACTACCTGCATATGCTAACTAACAAATGTGTGCTGCAGGTATGAGGCCTGCTTACTTGGAAATGACTGCCTGCACACTGTTGGAAAAACCATCCATCAGAAAGGACCACCTATGGTCTTGGACATTCCCAATGGAGATTTTAATCAACACATTTTACTGTATATCTGTTAACTGGAGGTTATAATGATAAATAGCCTGGTTGTTTTTGACAGTCTTTTTATTCCGGTTTCTCAATGGCGCGTCAATCCTATGTGGGATTCAAGTAACTCAAACTTCGAGCTTCAGTCCAAGTCTGAATTATTAACCTTTAATCTGTCTCATTATTCCTACCAATGTTTCTTTTCAGCTATTTTTGGTATCTGTTGCAAATTTAGATCTTGAGCAGCAAAGCAAGAAAGACAAAACTGTTTCTTTCCTGCTCCCTTAGTTTCATGAATTCCTATAACCTGCCAAGATTTTGCAAATAATAATCAGGAACATTTACAAAAACCATCGATGTTTTTTAAAAAAAAATTCATTTTGCTAACAATTCCTAGTTTTCGCTTTTTTTAGTTCTAAACTTTGGAATGACGTTTCCCGAAAGTTTTGCTGGCGTGGATTCAAGCTGGATAATAATGGACTTACTGTGTGTTTTTCTTAAGAGTTATGGAAATTCTAGAACAATAACAGAAGGACAACTCCTCAGTGACCTGACTTGCACTGAAATACCAGTCTCACTTCTTAGCTCAGCTGCTATTTGAGGAATTAATAACAGTCCACGATGTTAACACCACAGTCAAAATAAACAAAATGTCATAATGTGCACTGTACCCCAAGATCCCTTCTCCCATCTCCCCAGCTGGGAAAAATATCACTTCAGTACAATTGCCACCTCTTTGTAAACGTGTTCATATTCCCATCTTTTAAGTTTTAGTTATATTTTTTAGCCTTTCTAACTGAGAGGGTGGCTGAATTTTACATTCCCCCACTGATGAGTTTGGAAGGTGGGAAGGACCTTGGGTAGGAAGGTGAGGGGGTAGCCCTCCTTCAACGGCCTCCTTTCCACGTTGGGCACCACCCACACAGAAAACACGCTGTGACCACCCATGGGTGCTTCCTCCCGCCTGCCTCCCCAGCAAGACCTCCAACCCTCTTTGCTGCCCCCCACTCCTCCCCCTCACCATGCCTCCTTGGGCCTCACCTCCACTCTGTGCTGTGAGACTACCCACATTTCCCTGGTCGTGAACTCCAGGATTTTGAATCTGGCCTGTAGTCACTGTCATGATATGCAGACATGCAGATAATGATATACAGACAGTCACAGACAGACAGCTAAGGAACACAGAGAACAGGGCATGACCAATGAGCAGGCAGGACACTCAGGGGTGGAATCTCTCTATAAAAGGCACGAGGCACTCACACTTTGCCTCTTTCCACTGATGAACATCTACAGAGTGAGTCAGGGTGTATGTACAGTATCACACCTCCAGCACGTGGCTAAGAGCTAGTCTGGTTCAGTCAGACACAGTAACCACACTTAGGTTAGCAGAGAGTCGAACTCATAGAGAACTGTGCTAACTGTGCTACTGGTTCAATAAATCAGATTGAACTAACTTCAAGGTCTGGAGTATCTTTTGGTTAACGCTGCATCCAGTTGCAGCCTGTGTTATCCCAGAGTACATAACACATCAGTCCCAGTCCTGGCCACTATGCGACTGGTAATTCTGGGATTACTGAGCTGCTGGCCAATCAGATTGACTGGCAGCTCTCTGAGATGGAACTTCTTATTGAGTGAGGGCTTGGAGTCCATCTCCAGCCAATTAATGCTCCGAGGGGAGGCGTTTCTCTTGATTCTTTGGGTGGCGGGGCAAGAAATCCTGCCATTGAAAAATCCCTCCCAAGCTGGTTTCCCATACCATGTTCCCATCATATTCCACCAAAACCTATTTCCCTGGACCTCAACCTCTGGGTGTGTGAACTGATCATTCTGAGGCAGCAAGGTGAGTCTGGTGTGATTTGCCACCTGGGCTTCAGCACAGATGTGGAACTCGCTGTGAGAAATCAGGGGTGAGCCTGGCCAAGCTCAACCTCCTCCGCCCTGTTCGGGGGTGAATTTTCTGCTTATCCAAATGAGAGAAGTGAAATCTTTCCCAAACTTTAGCACACTGGGTTAAATCGCTGGCTTTGAAAGCAGACCAAGGCAATCCAGCAGCACGGTTCAATTCCCGTAACAGCCTCCCCAAACAGGCGCCGGAATGTGGCGACTAGGGGCTTTTCATAGTAACTTCATTTGAAGCCTACTTGTGATAATAAGCCATTTTCATTTTCATTTCATAAATACAAAGCAAAATTTCCTTCACTCTGCTCAACTTCATTCTCAGAAGAACGCATTTCCCATATTATCATTCTTAGCCCTCACTGAGTGAACCCTAATGCCATGTAGCTAGTGCTGAATCCTGAGAAATGTCATGCTATGAAGAGCTTCCCATGAGAAATTGTACTGAGACTGTTCGATCATTTAGCCAAAAATCCTTATAGCTAATGCAACCTAATCTAAGTCCGTGTGGAGATAGAGATGCTCTTACTCACAGAGCTATCCTTTCTTGTCACACCATAACATAATTTGGTTCTTCACAAATATTTCTGTATGGCTTCACCTCTAACCAATTTAATTAGCTACACAGAGCAATTTTTGCATTCACAAATGTTTGACCAGATTTGACCTTGGCTTCCATGTATGTATTTTCTGTACCTTAAGTGCCCGTTGAAACTATGACAGGGCATGTTTCCAACACCTCTGTGACTGCTAGATTTCAATTCCAGCGCTAATGCTCCCACCTACCTGCTGTGCACTGGCCTTGTTGACTGAGAGCCTCATTTAAGGAAAATTAGCATTCTGGCAGCTGGCCAAGGTTAAGGAGGTAAGCATACTTTTCCTCCCCCTGGGGGATCCCTCTATTACTTCAGCAGTATTGTCAGCAATGTGGAGGAGTCAGAGGTCCCTTTCTGATGCTCAGGCAGCAAGTTCCTTATGGTGGTTTATACTTAATTAATTTTGTCTGAGCTGTAAAGGATGAGGAAAAACAATATTGATTTGAATGCCTGTGAAAATAAATCTGAATCTTTTCCTTTCTGGCCTATTAAATAGTTTATTTAATAGTTTATATCACATAGTTTATATGTGATTATAAACCAATACTTGATTCAATTTTGCAGCCCATTCATTCCCATTCCGTTTTCCTGAACGTGCTGATCATTTGTTAGGTGCATTTGCACTGGCATCAGCCTTCCTCACTGAAGTGAGAAACACTTTTGTTTGTGAACCTAGACTATTTGATGATGAAGTGTCATGTGAGAGTACCTTTAAGAAATGGGTGTTTATAAATGGGTATGTATATAAATATCTGTAGAGTACCTTTAAGAAATGGGCATTTACTACTGCATTGATGTCAGAGAGTGGTTGGAGCTGGGCTGAGCTTTTTACTTTCGTTTTCAGAGCTGGATAGCTGCCGTCAAAGTCAAAAGGTGTATTAGAGTCTCTCTCTGTAATCTAAAGACTGTAAATCGATCCTGGTGATTTAAAACTAATAACAGTAGAGACTTTAACCTGATGTGCTTCTGGTAAAAGGAGTTTTTAAGTTTTATGGATGTTAAAAGGAAAGCTTACAGGATTACTTAGTGTTGTATTCTTTGGGGGCTGTATTTGAATGAATAGTTGCTAAGATGTTCAATGTATGTTTCAAAAAGGTTAACTTGAGTTCATAGAATAAACATTGTTTGGCTTTAAAAAATACTTTTCGATTTCTGCTGCACCACACCTGTAGAGTGGGCCGTGTGCTCCCCATACCACAATCTATTAAAGGTTGTGGGCCAGGTGAACTCCATGATACACTTTGGGGTTCTCTAAACCCTGGCCCATAACAGAAGGAACTCAGTGCCAAAATCCCAGTTCTCTCTGTTGCTCTTTTTAGCCTTAGTTTATTCGCTCTGATTATGTCGCCTTTGCTCACGAGTCGCCAGGTATCTTTCTGATACCGCCACGTGGTTCAAGCTCAAGTTATGATTCATAAGTCAGCACACCGCTTAGTAAGATTGAAATTAACGGTCATTTATTATATACAACAATTAATGCTTACACAATAATCCTACTATCTATATCGAAACCTACCACTACTGGCCAATACTTAACTTTAGGAAGGGCCCACCAGGTCAGGGAAACGAATGGCTTATCGAATTGGATCTGGCCTGCGGGATTCAAAAGGTTGATACGGGTCGATGGCTAGGAATCTCTATTGGGTAGCGATCGCTGGAGTCAAACTTACGGTTCTTTGCTGAAGGTTCTTGTGAAGGCTGCGAGCAGGTGAAGAAGGGAGAGAGAGAGAGAGAGATCTGAACTTGGCCCCTCACTTTATAGGGCCCAGGGGCTTCCCGCCTCTCGGGGCGGCCCTTGACCCTGAGTCCCAAGTGATTGGACTTGTTCCCAATCACTGGGTTCGATATGTCCAATAACGGGGCGATTCCTCGATCGAGGGGTGGTCGTTCTCCTGTCTTTGTTTCGGCCACTGCAGGCGCCGACAGGTCTGGCCCGGCATTCAATTGCTAATATGTTGCAATTGTTCCCGGGGATAGCCGATTAAACTGCAGATGTCTGGGTTGATGCGCTGCTAATAGTCTTGAGTATCGATCTGGACCGACTACCCCAGAGCCGAATACGCTATTCTGTCTGCAGCTTTCCGTTTGTGTCCTGTTGGCTGCTTTTCCCATCAGCCTTTTCGGTTAGCCATTTTAAATCGGGTCTTGGCCAAATTAATTGGGAATCAGCCATTTTAGGTGGCTACAGACCCTCCTTGTGATCCTAACGCGAAGCGTGAAGGATCACATCAATTTTGTCCTTTCCGTTCCCTGACCGGGGGGGGGGGGAACGGGACACCTTCTACATGGCCACTACTCTGACCTTAGCTATGCACAAAGATTTACCTAAACAATTCTTGAGGGCGCTATGTCAGGCAGGGGCATGTATCTACAAAATAAAAACTTGGAACCTCTAATTTTACCTAAATACACTCATCAAGCATTGCATCATCCTATCTCTCTAAAACATACAACAACAATCATAACATTCCATATATTCTTTCCTGGCTTGGACGTCAAGCTCAGGAACATACATTTTTTTTTCATGAAAGTTTTGTACATCTTTTTATTTACAGGAAAACGCAAGTGCTTGTTCTTTATTTTTGTATTATAGGTCGCGGGGGTCTGGGGTCTGGTCATACCCAAACATAGGGGATTGGATCCGATATACCGGGGTTCGAGCGCGGTACGCTCTCCTTCTCCACTTGCGGAGGCGCATAGTCTGTACTGCACAGCAGAGTATGGCCAACGCTAATAGTGCTTCAATTACGTACGACAGGGAGTACCAAGTTATGAACTTGGCACACCAGGATAATGCAGCGTGGCTGGTGACTGGGCCCTCGGTACTGCGGGGCAGTGAAACATTAACGGCAGGGGGGGTTTGGAGTAATGGGGTCCGCGTTCCCGCGCAACCAAATGTTCAGTATAAAAATCTTGATCACGATGAAAGAAGTCCTCATGGCTGTCCTCTTTCTTTTTCTTTCTTTATGTTCTGTTTTCTCCGGTCCTGGAGCTTCTGGAGTTCTATAAAACAGGCATAGTATCTGTAACTACCTTGGTATAATATCCGGTATGTTAGTGTGTCTGTCCTGCGGGGCCAATTATTCCCTTAGAATTGGTCACTAATTGTGATTCCCTCATTTCTTTTTTTCAAAACAAATGTTAGGACACGGCACACTTCCCAATGGTGGACCAGTGCTGATTTATCATCCAAATGTTCTAGGATGTAAATAGCATTTGGCAGCAACCCAAAGGTTGCCTAAATAAATAAAACTGTTTTTGAAAGGAAATGGTTGAATGAGGTGAGTATGGGCCGCGACGGATAAGATTTAGATGGATTCCCCGGGTAGGACGGCTACCAATACCGTATCTCCCCTACCCGAGCGTTTTTGACCAACGGGGGGGTCCCCAGGCAGGGCGGGTCTCACGCCGTTTCTCCACTGAATGAAATGACCGACAAGAACAGGCAAAAATGTAGTCATCATGGTGGGGTTGCTGCTGTGATTCTCCCGTCAAATCAGATCGGGCATCTGGCACTTGGACCAGTACCAGCTGAAAAGCTAGTGCTGTGCTTCTACCATCGAATCAGAACGGGCGTCTGGCACTTGGACCAGTACCAGCTGAAAAGCTAGTTCCTCTGAACGAGCGTGTGGTGCTGACCAGGTATCTGTGGACAAGTTGGTAGCATTGTGGTATCTGTGGACAAGTTGGTACCATTGTGGTATCTGTGGACAAGTTGGTACCGCTGAAGAAGCGTCTGGCCACGGTGGGTCTCTGAGGCAAGTCCTCAGAGGTTTCGGCAGAATGGGCGTGTGAGAAAAATTCTCCTGTCGGACGAACAACACTTAAACAAACATACAAACAACGTAAAACATCCTGCAGGTTCCATCAGGAAGGACAACACTTTTCACCAAGTGTCCCCTTTAAATCATCATGTGGACACCTCAGTTCTCTGTTGCGAACAGGGTCGCAAAGGGGTTGGCGGATTGGGGGTCAGAGTCGGGGTCGTCCCCTTCTCCCGGGTACCAAATTCTGGAGTGAATAATGTTGAGAGGGCTGCGTGGTATGAGTTGGGGTTGCTCTCGTCGTTGCGGACGAGTCTGTAGTTCGTCAAGTTGAGTGGGGATAAAGTCGGGGTCGTCCGTGTGGTTCGATGGTCAGTGGTGTAGTTTATTTAAGAAAGTGATGAGGAAGGGGTCACTGGAGTCAAACTCGGGTTCGCTGGGTGTGGGACCAGGGAGGCGTGCTGTGGCTGTCGTCAGAGTCACAGTCGCTGTCTCTGCTGCTGCAGTCTGTGGGCGTTCCGGGGCGGAGTGTAAAGTTTGTGGGTAGAGTCGGGGGCGAGTCCGTGTCTGGGCTGGACGTGGAGGGGGTTGGTGTGGTCACGCTGGCTGTGGGCGGGGTGTGGTCTGCTGCGTCAAGCATGACGTGGTGGGCGTGGTTTGACTGTGCTCCATAAGCCTTTAACTGGTTTATGTGAAACCACACAGTCTTACCATTTTGGTATTTGATTTTGTATACCGATGGGCTTACTTTATCCGTAATGGAGTGCGGACCCGAGTATTTCGGAGACAGAAATGTGCTGGGGTTATACACAGACAACATCACTTGTTGTCCTATATTATACTCCGTTGCATGTACTGCCTTATCAAAACAGGCCTTGCTCTGTTTTCTCTTAGGGAAGGGGCAGTACTGGACCTGGTATTGGGGAATGAGCCCGGCCAGGTGGTAGATGTTTCAGTAGGGGAGCATTTCGGTAACAGTGACCACAATTCAGTAAGTTTTAAAGTACTGGTGGACAAGGATAAGAGTGGTCCGAGGATGAATGTGCTAAATTGGGGGAAGGCTAATTATGACAATATTAGGCGGGAACTGAAGAACATAGATTGGGGGCGGATGTTTGAGGGCAAATCAACATCTGACATGTGGGAGGCTTTCAAGTGTCAGTTGAAAGGAATACAGGACAGGCATGTTCCTGTGAGGAAGAAAGATAAATACGGCAATTTTCGGGAACCTTGGATGACGAGTGATATTGTAGGCCTCGTCAAAAAGAAAAAGGAGGCATTTGTCAGGGCTAAAAGGCTGGGAACAGACGAAGCCTGTGTGGCATATAAGGAAAGTAGGAAGGAACTTAAGCAAGGAGTCAGGAGGGCTAGAAGGGGTCATGAAAAGTCATTGGCAAATAGGGTTAAGGAAAATCCCAAGGCTTTTTACACGTACATAAAAAGCAAGAGGGTAGCCAGGGAAAGGGTTGGCCCACTGAAGGATAGGCAAGGGAATCTATGTGTGGAGCCAGAGGAAATGGGCGAGGTACTAAATGAATACTTTGCATCAGTATTCACCAAAGAGAAGGAATTGGTAGATGTTGAGTCTGGAGAAGGGGGTGTAGATAGCCTGGGTCACATTGTGATCCAAAAAGACGAGGTGTTGGGTGTCTTAAAAAATATTAAGGTAGATAAGTCCCCAGGGCCTGATGGGATCTACCCCGGAATACTGAAGGAGGCTGGAGAGGAAATTGCTGAGGCCTTGACAGAAATCTTTGGATCCTCGCTGTCTTCAGGGGATGTCCCGGAGGACTGGAGAATAGCCAATGTTGTTCCTCTGTTTAAGAAGGGTAGCAAGGATAATCCCGGGAACTACAGGCCGGTGAGCCTTACTTCAGTGGTAGGGAAATTACTGGAGAGAATTCTTCGAGACAGGATCTACTCCCATTTGGAAGCAAATGGACATATTAGTGAGAGGCAGCACGGTTTTGTG
Organism: Scyliorhinus torazame; assembly: GCF_047496885.1. Taxonomy (NCBI): domain Eukaryota; kingdom Metazoa; phylum Chordata; class Chondrichthyes; order Carcharhiniformes; family Scyliorhinidae; genus Scyliorhinus; species Scyliorhinus torazame. The sequence continues at coordinate 291,787,336 of NC_092711.1, read as the reverse complement.
AAGGGGAGGTCGTGTCTCACTAACTTGATAGAGTTTTTCGAGGAGGTCACTAAGATGATTGATGCAGGTAGGGCAGTAGATGTTGTCTATATGGACTTCAGTAAGGCCTTTGACAAGGTCCCTCATGGTAGACTAGTACAAAAGGTGAAGTCACACGGGATCAGGGGTGAACTGGCAAGGTGGATACAGAACTGGCTAGGCCATAGAAGGCAGAGGGTAGCAATGGAGGGATGCTTTTCTAATTGGAGGGCTGTGACCAGTGGTGTTCCACAGGGATCAGTGCTGGGACCTTTGCTCTTTGTAGTATATATAAATGATTTGGAGGAAAATGTAACTGGTCTGATTAGTAAGTTTGCAGACGACACAAAGGTTGGTGGAATTGCGGATAGCGATGAGGACTGTCTGAGGATACAGCAGGATTTAGATTGTCTGGAGACTTGGGCGGAGAGATGGCAGATGGAGTTTAATCCGGACAAATGTGAGGTAATGCATTTTGGAAGGGCTAATGCAGGTAGGGAATATACAGTGAATGGTAGAACCCTCAAGAGTATTGAAAGTCAAAGAGATCTAGGAGTACAGGTCCACAGGTCATTGAAAGGGGCAACACAGGTGGAGAAGGTAGTCAAGAAGGCATACGGCATGCTTGCCTTCATTGGCCGGGGCATTGAGTATAAGAATTGGCAAGTCATGTTGCAGCTGTATAGAACCTTAGTTAGGCCACACTTGGAGTATAGTGTTCAATTCTGGTCGCCACACTACCAGAAGGATGTGGAGGCTTTAGAGAGGGTGCAGAAGAGATTTACCAGAATGTTGCCTGGTATGGAGGGCATAAGCTATGAGGAGCGATTGAATAAACTCGGTTTGTTCTCTCTGGAACGAAGGAGGTTGAGGGGCGACCTGATAGAGGTATACAAAATTATGAGGGGCATAGACAGAGTGGATAGTCAGAGGCTTTTCCCCAGGGTAGAGGGGTCAATTACTAGGGGGCATAGGTTTAAGGTGAGAGGGGCAAGGTTTAGAGTAGATGTACGAGGCAAGTTTTTTACGCAGAGGGTAGTGGGTGCCTGGAACTCACTACCGGAGGAGGTAGTGGAAGCAGGGACGATAGGGACATTTAAGGGGCATCTTGACAAATATATGAATAGGATGGGAATAGAAGGATACGGACCCAGGAAGTGTAGAAGATTGTAGTTTAGTCGGGCAGTATGGTCGGCACGGGCTTGGAGGGCCGAAGGGCCTGTTCCTGTGCTGTACATTTCTTTGTTCTTTGTTCTTTGTACCCAGTATAACAGCGGCTGCTAACTGAGCCGTTTTAAAATTTACAAGTAATTGTTCAACGGCTTTCTCGTGGGTGAGGGCCGTAACTTCAGGGCTGGTCAGGTATAAACCCAACAAGTACTCTGTCCCTTTCATGGGGCGTCCGGTCATGAGTGTGTGTGGGGTGTAACCTGTGGAGGTGGAAACAGTGTTACGCAAAAACATCAGCGCAAAGGGGAGGACAGAATCCCAAGTGGTGTTCTGCTGGACCATTTTTCTAAGGGTGGTTTTTAGGGTCTGATTCATGCGCTCCACTATACCACTCGATTGAGGGTAGTACGCAATGTGAAATTTTGGGGTTATGCCAAATATCGTGAGGACGTTCTGCATGACCCGTCCCATAAAGTGAGAACCTTGGTCCGACTCAGTACTGCGGGGGAGTCCCCATCTTGTAAAAATGTGGTGGGTTAGGATTTTGGCTGTGGTTTTCGCGGTGTTGGTGCGGGCTGGAAATGCTTCCACCCACTTTGTGAAAGTGTCTATGACCACCAGAACATATTGATAGCCATTCCTGCAAGGGGGCAATGGACCGATAAAATCGATCTGGAGGTTAGTCCAGGGGCCGTTAACGGGTCGGGTGTGGCTGAGATGTGCCTTTTTGGCATATCTATCTGGGTTGTTCTGAGCGCAGATGAGGCAATTCTCAATGTAATGGGATACATCCTCTTTGAGATTAGGCCACCAACAAAGCTGTTTGAGGTGGGTTTGATTCCCTGGTGTCCATGACCATCATGGAATAAACAGATTATTTGGTTCCTATCCTGCTCAGGAACTACATAAAGGGTGTCCTTTAGCACCGCACCGTCATGTGTGGTTATTGTATTTCTGTACCTCTCGTATGAGGCTGGAAACTTCCCCTTCACGATTTCAGTGAGAGCGCTATCCTGCTTCTGGGCCTCTACTAGATCTTCGATCCTGGTCTGTGCGACATGAACTTCACTCACTGGCGCACTCACTGGGGCGCACTCGGGGGGCTTCCAAAAATACCCATGCCTGGATCCTGCCTTAGCCAGTGCGTCGGCTTTTACATTTCCAGGGGGGGAGGAACGATGGTGGCTGCGGACTTTTATAATGCCAAACGTCCGGTTCTTGGCTTTTTTCAAAATATGGCGGAGTAATGGGGCTGAGGGGAGGGGTTTCCCATCCGCGGAAACAAATCCTCTCGTTTCCCAGAGGGGCAGAAATTCAGTGAGGCTGTTGCACACGTATAGACTGTCTGAATATATGTCTGCTGGGCTGGGGAAGGAATCTGGGTGCTCTACAATGTAAGCGATGGCCGCAAGCTCTGCTGCCTGCGCGCCTAAGTGTCCGGGTAATTTTAATGCGATTTCCTCGAGGCCGCGTCCCTGCGCGTCCTCCACATAAATCCCACAACCTGTTATGCGTTGCCCATCCAGGACTGTGGAAGATCCATCCACATAGATCCTAATGGGGTCACACGTGTCCGGGTGAGGGGGGTTCTGAGATGGAGTGGCTAATTTTCTGGGGGGTGTTTTAGCTATAAAGGGGCCTGTATTATGGTGGGGCGAGATGATTTCACACTCATGGGGGGTTCCGGGGTACTGTAGATTGTCCGCTAAGTATGTGAGTGTTTTGGTTCGTTTGACTGTGATGTCCCGTCCTTGTAAGAGAAGGGTCCACCTAGCAGCGCGGATTTGGCTGACGGTACCGTCTTTAAGTCGTCCGTCTAGTAAAAGTTGGGTGGGGGTGTGCTCGGTCAAAATGGTGATGGGGTTCAGTCCGGTAATGTATGAGAAGTACTGGACTGCCCAGAAGACTGCGAGCAGGTGCCTCTCACAGGCTGAGAATCCCTGCTCCACAGCATCTAAAATTCGGGAGGCATGAGCCACGGGTCTTAGCTGGTCGTGCCGTTCCTGCAGGAGCACGGCTGAAAGAGTGCGGTCTGTGGTCGCTACCTCTATGGCGTAAGGGGAAAGAGGGTCGGGAACTATGAGCTATGAGCGCCTATTTTAATGATTCCACAGCATTCGTATGCTGCAGAAGTCATTCCCAGGGGGTTCCTTTCTTTAGGAGGTCTGAGAGGGGTGCTGCCTTGCTGGCGACCCCGTCAATGTGGTTTCGGCAGTAGCCAACCAGTCCTAAAAACGACCGGAGGGCTGAAACGTTCTGGGGAACGGGCAATTTAGCGATCGAGTCAATTCTTTTATGCTCGATCTTGCGTTTGCCGTGTGTGATAATAGTACCCAAATATACCACTTTCTCTTCCAATATCTGGGCCTTTTTGGGGTTTACTTTACAGCCAATGGAATGTAGTAATTCCAGGAGTTCGGACAGAAGCTCAATGTGCTCCTCCTTCGTGTCTGTCTGCAGTAGTAGATCGTCTACATACTGTACCAGACATTCGGGGCGAGACAATTTTGCGAGTCCATTTGCCAGCTGTCGGTGGAAAATGGAGGGGGTGTTGTGGAATCCTTGTGGCAGGCCTGTCCACGTGTATTGCTGCGCTCTGAAAGTGAAGGCAAATTTGTACTGGCACGCCTTTGCCAATGGAATGGACCAGAACCCATTACTGACGTCCAAAACCGTGAAATATCGGGCATGGAGTCCCTGTTTGAGCATGGTCTCGGGACTTGTTGCTACGGTTGAGGCTGCTGCGGGGGTGACTTTATTGAGTTCCCGATAATCAATGGTCAAGCGCCATGATCTGTCGGGCTTCCTTACTGGCCAAATCGGGGCATTATTAGTTGAGGCTACCGATCTTAGGACGCCCTGCTCTAATAAACTTTCTATAACCTTGAGGATTTCTCCCTCTGCTTCTAGGGGGAACCCGTACTGCTTTTGGGGTCTAGGGTCTGGTCCTGTTATTTGTACGGAGCCAGTCATCCGTCCACAGTCGTGTTTGTGGGTTGCGAATGCTGCCCTGTTCTTTTGCAGGACTGCCCTAACCTGTCGGTCCGTGCTGAGTGTGGTGGGGTTGAACCAAAACTCGCCTACTGCGCTAATTTTGTTCATATAATTCCCTATATTGAGCGTTGCGGGGGCTCTAGCGGATTTTGCCATCTTCCAGACACACTGGTTGACTGGATCGAAAGAGAGGTGATGAGAATTCATGAAGTCGATCCCCAAAATGTGCTCTGCTGTTGGGGGCAGGTCGACTAACACTACGGGGTGTTTTGTATGAATGGTTCCGATTTGGATGGGTACAGGGGTTGTGATATGTCCCTGTTGTGAGTGGCCTGTGAAGCCGCTGAGGGTGATAGTGATTGTGGTGGGCCACGTGTCCTTACCAAGGGTGGAGGAATTTAAGGTTGTGGGGGACCCTCATGTGTCCCAGAGAAGCTCGATCGGCTGTCCCCTAACCTTTGCTGCGACTACGGGTCGTCCTGACCTATCACAAAGGGTATCGCAGACCCAGCTGGGGGAGCCTGTACACCGTCAGTCCGTTCCGGTCAAGTCTGTCTGATCGGACTGGGCGCTAACGCTATGTATGGGTTCTGCTTTTTTCTTATTGATCGTGCCTGTCTGTTGGGCTCTCTGTGGCTTTTTAGGGCCATTACATTCTTTGGCAAAATGTCCCAACTGTCCGCAATTGTAGCATTCTTGCGGTTTTGCTGGGGGGCTGCTCTTTCCCTCGTTTACCCAGGCGGGGTTGTGAAGAGTGGTTCTTACTGCCTGCACGTCTGTGGCGGCTTGTTTTTCCTCAGGGGTTCTAGCTGCGGGTTTACTGTGAGCCGACTGTTCCCAAACGCGGGACAATCTTTTGACCACCCACTTCTCATTTTGAGCCTCCTCTGAGGGGTCATAATTACTACAGGCATTCTGTCCTGCTTCCATGGCATGGGAGATAAGGGCGCGGGGTCCATTTGGCCATATTGTCTGCGGACAAATGGGCACGGTCTACATTTCCGAAAACTGCTTCAAAGTGAATCCACAAGCGTCCTGCGAACGCTGTGGGGTGTTCAGACTTTTTCTGTCTGCACTTATTTAGACCGTCTACGGGGTCGCCCCGGTTATACCCGATCGCATCCAGGATCGCGGTATGCATTTCTGCAAGGGTGCCTCCTCCTACATTCTGTGGGTCGGGGAGGGCTGCTGCGACCGATGGGTCTAAGCTGAGGACCGTGAGCTTTACCTGCTCTTTCTCATCCAGGCCGTACATGGTCGCCTGGTGTTTGACGGTGGCAAAGAAATGGTGTGGGTCTGAAGCGGGGAGGAACGGTGTGATTTTAGCACACGCGTCCCGTAATTGGGTCACTGTGAGGGGGGTGGAATATAAGATTTCCGCCTTGTCTGCTGTGGCGGTGCGGTGGGTTGTTACAGGGTTCATGGGAGCCTGTATTACCTGCTGTGTGGGGGTTGGAGGTGCTTTCCTCCTTTGGGGCTTTCCCTGCGCACATGTTCCCTGAACATATCTCTGCGCTGTCTCTTGCAGTTCTTCCCAATCAGGGCCGTCTTCCTGTTCTAAACTTTCCCCAAAGGTGTCTTGGAATCATTTTTGGACAGAAAGCATTGCTTGCAGGTCTGCAATTTGCTTTCGGCACTTCGCATGGTCTAAGGTACTCTGCCTTTGTTCCGTGGTTGCAGCATGGAGCGCTCTCAAGGCTGCCTTGAGATCACTACATTGCTTCTGTAGCGTTTCCACCTGCTTCTCTGTCTCTTTCTTAACCAGGATCTACGCCGGGTCTCTGCTTGCCCCCTGCAGGGCTAGGAATATGTGGCCCTTTCACTCCCGTTTTTCTGCCGTGAAAGTCCGCAGTCTTTAAGGCGACGTGGGGACCTAGTCCCAATAATAGAGAACCCAGACCCTGTTTTTTCCTCTGACTCTCAATAGACTTATTGTCTCAACACCAACTCATCTAATAAGAAGTCTTTCCCTTTGAACAAACTTTGACTTTCCACAGATAGTTTTTGAAGCACGTTTAATTTAATAAAGACCAGGGCTAAAAGTTCTCTGCCCCAATTTGATAAGTAAAAGTACGACAGAAGGACAATCCGTGTTTTATCTCTTGCTCCTCATGGCCAGAATGGGTAGGCCTACCGGACCTCCTGCCTCCTCACTACGGCTACCAACCATTCAGGGTTGGCCTGGAGCCTCCAAGATTTGAGGATCAATCTCCTGGACACTGAAGTGCGGGGTGGAGGGGTGGGTGAGGGGGGCGGGGGGGGGGGGGGGGGGGGCATCATCCAATTGGATAATGAGTCTTTTTAATTTGCAGTTGGTGGAGGAAGGCCTACATCACGAAGGTGGATGTGTTGGCAGACGAGTGACTGGAGTGTGGGGCAAGTCATGTGATGAAACCTCCAATAATCCACATGGTCATAGTCGGCAACCCAAGTCTCAGGCCTCATTGTAATGCTGGCACTTGCTGCATCATCGAAGGCAGCTCCCCAATGAGGGCAATAATCCTTGGGCAAGTTCTGGAAGATAGGGGCTGATTATGAGGTGGAAATAGGGATGTGCTGTGGAGCTGGCTCCATATGTTTGGTGCTGCCTGCTGCCTGCTCTGCTTGTTGCTGACCAATTTAGTGCAACACCTTTATCCCCGCACCCCCTCCCCCCTCCCACAATTATATATGTAAGAGGCTTAACATTTATATCAGGCTGGCACCACGGGCACTTGGGCAGTTCTCGATGCCAATGTAGCAGTGTTCATAATTATGCTCATCGGAACTGTGCTGATTCCCAAAACTGGCCCTTGCAGCATCCCTTTTTATATCAGTAAAACTGGCCCAACAGGAGCCAATTTGTATTCCACCCTCTTGAGAGTAGAATACTGGCAGAACAAAATTTCCATTCACCACTTCGAGCCTGTCCCAAACCAAATCCATTTTCCGGGCTAGGGCATATTATTGATGCATTACAGACTCTTGGGATGATTCCCATTGCCAATAGGGAGGCAACCTTCAGCTCCAAGGAAAATCCCGTCAGCACTGCAGCAGGAACACCACAAGCTAGGAGGTGAGGTTGGGGAGGTCGGACAAAATTAATGGGGCAGCAGTGCCTGAGGACAGCAGGAGTTGCAGCCTTGTAGACACAGGAGAGAACAAAGCCAAAAAAGGTGAGTTCTAGGAATGGAATACAAGACAGAGGACCTTTACTTGGCCCACTCTCTAAAAGGGGTCACCTCTGGCAATTATTGCTGCTGCCCAGAGTCTGCTCCCTCCTTCCCCATGGCTTTTCACAGAAGTAGTATTAACATGCATGATGCGACCATCAATTCACTGAGACACACGTTGAGAAGTAAACCGTGGTTTTAATCAGCTTACAACTGAGCCTGCCTGTGACCGGTACAACAATGAATGCGGCCCTGCATGTCAGCTGCCTTTATACTTCCTGTAAGGGGTGGAGCCATGGGCGAGCCTGTACATGCCCCGACATATCCCCCTGTGGGTGAAGCCGTACAATGGCCCGTAGGTGGAGCCCACAGGGTTAAACACATAACGTAACACGATACAGCAGTAACATGATATCACAGTGCACTGGTGAATTAACAGTAGTTCCATTCACCCCCTGTTTAAAAAATGAAGTCCGGCGGGGGTGACGGGTTTACAGATTCAGTCGGTCTAGTGCCCGGATCGTACGTTGCGATCGCCGAAGCACTGGTGTTGCAGCCGTTTTGGGTGGTTGTGGAGCTGGGCCCGGAGCAGGCACAGGCGTGGACTCCTGGAGCGGCTCTTCCGGAGCTTCATTCCTGTGGACCGGTGCGGCGGGTGGGAGAGAGCGCGGGAGCCGTATAGGGGTGGGGGCGCTGAACATGGGAGGTTGGATAGGGGTAGGGGCGCTGAACATGGGAGGTTGGATAGGGGTAGGGGTGCTGAACATGGGAGATTGGACGGGACCTAGTGTGGAGGATGCAGTAGTGGTCGTGGTGTCGGAGCCTGCGGGCGCCAGGTCCCGGAGGGAGGCGGTATCCTGCCGGCCTTCGGGGTGCCTGATATACGCATAGTGTGGGTTGGAGAGCAGGAGCTGGACCCTCTCTACCAGGGGGTCGGTCTTATGGCTCCGAACATGTTTTCGGAGGAGGACTGGACCTGGTGTCATCAGCCAGGGCGGAAACGAGGCCCCTGAGGTAGCTCCCCTAGGGAAAACAAACAAGCGGGTCATGAGGAGTCTGCTTTGTGGCAGTGCAAAGGAGGGACATAATAGAGCGTAGCGCATTGGGGAGGACCTCCTGCCAGTGAGAAACCGGGAGATTCCTGGACCGTAGGGTCAGTAGGACGGTCTTCCAGACCGTCGCGTTCTCCCTCTCCACCTGCCCGTTTCCCCTGGGGTTATAACTGGTCGTCCTGCTCGAGGCGATGCCCTTACTGAGCAGGTACTGACCCAGTTTGTTGCTCATGAACGACGAGCCCCTGTCGCTGTGGACATAGCTGGGGAAACCGAACAGGGTGAAGACACTATGCAGGGCTTTGATGACTGTGGGAGTGGTCATATCGGGGCAGGGAATGGAGGCTCGGAAAACGGGAGAACTCGTCTATGATGTTCAGGAAGTACGTGTTGCGATTATTGGAGGGGAGGGGCTCTTTGAAATCGATACTAAGGCGATCAAAGGGCCGGGACGCCTTTACCAGATGGGTCTTATCCGGTCGATAGAAGTGCGGTTTACACTCCGCACAGATTTGGCAGTCTCTGGTTACAGCTTTGACCTCCTCGATGGAGTAGGGCAGGTTGCGAGCCTTGATGTAGTGGGCAAGCCGGGTGACCCCCGGGTGGCAGAGGTCATCGTGGATAGCACGTAATCGGTCATCTTGCGCGCTGGCGCACGTGCTGCGGGACAGGGCATCTGGGGGCTCGTTCAGCTTCCCAGGACGAAATACTATATCGTAGTTATAGGTGGGAGTTCGATCCTCCACCTCAAGATCTTGTCATTCTTGATCTTGCCCCGCTGCTTATTGTCAAACAGAAAGGCAACCGATCGTTGGTCGGTGATGAGGGTAAACCTCCTACCAGCGAGGTAGTGCCTCCAGTGCCGCACGGCTTCCATGATGGCTTAGTGTTCTTTTTTGACCGAGGAGTGTTGAATTTCAGAGGTGGTGAGGGTGCGGGAAAAGAACGCTACCGGTCTGCCTGCTTGGTTGAGAGTGGTGGCGAGAGCAACCTCTGAGGCATCGCTCTCCACCTGGAAGGGGGCTGACTCGTCCACCGCGCGCATTGCAGCTTTGGCGATGTCCGTCTTGATGCAGTTGAAGGCCTGGCGAGCCTCGGCTGCCAGTGGAAAAATGGTGGCCTTAAATAGTGGGCGGGCTTTGTCTGCATACTGGGGGACCCACTGGGCGTAATAGGAGAAAAATCGAAGGCACCTCTTCAGGGCCTTGGGCAGTGAGGGAGGGGGAATTGGAGGAGGGGGCGCATACGGTCAGGGTCGGGCCCTCAGACCCCGTTTTCCACGATGTAGCCGAGGATGGCTAGCCTGGTTCTGCGGAAAATGCATTTCTCCTTGTTGTAGGTGAGGTTGAGTTTTTGGGCGGTTTGGAGAAATCGGTGGAGGTTGGCGTTGTGGTCCTGCTGATCATGGCCTTAGATGGTTCCATTGTCCAAGTACGGAAACGTGGCCCGCAGCCCGTACTGGTCCACCATTCGGTCCATTGCTCGTTGGAACACCGAAACCCCGTTTGTGACGCCAAAGGGGACCCAGAGGAAATGGAAAAGGTGGCCATTTGCCTCAAACGCCGTGTAGTGGCGGTCCTCCGGGCGGATTGGGAGCTGGTGATATGCAGACTTCAGATCTACCGTAGCGAACATACGGTAGTGCGTGATCTGATTTACCATGTCTGCAATCCGGGGAAGGGGGTACGCATCGAGTTGTGTAAAGCGGTTAATGGTCTGGCTGTAATCATCCACCATCCGGAACTTTTCCCCTGTCTTGACGACCACCACCTGAGCTCTCCAGGGGCTATTGCTGGCTTCAATGACCCCTTCCCGCAAGAGACGCTGGACCTCGGACCTAATGAACGTCCTGTCCTGCATACTATACCACCTGCTTCTGGTGGCTATTGGCTTACAATCGGCGGTGAGGTTCGCAAAGAGGGGGGGGAGGGTCGATTTTTAGGGTCGCGAGGCTGCATATGGTGAGCGGGGGCAGGGGCCCCCCAAATTTAACAGTTAGGCTCCTGAGGTTGCACTGAAAATCAAGTCCTAAGAGGAGAGGAGCGCAGAGGTCTGGGAGCACATATAGTTTAAAATTAGTGTACTCAGCGCCCTGGATCGCTAGGGTTGCAGTAGTGCACCCTTGGATTTGCACCGAGTGCGACCCAGAGGCGAGGGAGATAGTTTGTCGCGTTGGGAATATTGGGAGTGAACAACGTCTTACCATGTCCGGGTGAATGAAGCTCTCTGTGCTCCCGGAGTCGTAAAGGCAAGGCGCCTCGTACCCGTTTACCCGGACGGCCATCATGGAGCTCCGGAGGTGCTTCGGTCGCGACTGGTCCAGGGTGACCGCGCTGAGCTGGGGGTAGCCGGTGGCGTGATCGGAGGTTCTGGGGCGGCCCCGCGATGCCTGCTGTCCATGTCGCTCGTACATCTCGGGCGGTGTAGCAGATGGCGGCCAAGCTGGCGGCCCCCGTTGGTCAAGCATGGCGGGCGGTGAGGACGATGGCGTCCAAGATGGCGGCACCCGTGGATTGCATGTGGCCGGCCGCGTGGGGGAGGATGGCCAAGGTGACGGCCCCCATGAGTCGCACGTGTTGTGCGGAGGCAGAGTCGGCAGACACACTGCCACTTTGCGGGATCTGCGGCCTGTGGGTCTGGCGATCGGGTCTGTGAGTTCGAGTTTTTAGGCCTGGCCAGGCAGGCCTTGGTGGTGTCCTTTTCGCCTGCAGTTACTACAGTTCGTGTTGCGGGCCGGGCAGTGCTGTCGGAGGTGTTGGGACTGGCCGCAAAAATAGCAGGGCAGCCCCCCCATGATGGGCGGGCGGCCGCGCGGCACAAGCCTGGGGTAATCTCTGGTCAGGGGCCCACGAGGGGGTCGCGTGGTCGGCGGGGAACGCAGTAAGGCTCTGAAACGCAACCTCCAGGGAGGTAGCTAGTGTTACCGTGTCCTCCAGGTCCTGGGCCCCTTTTTTAAGCAGGCGCTGTCTTACATAGTTCGATCGGACCCCCGCCACGTAAACGTCTCGGATAGCAAGCTCCATATGCTGAGGGGCCGTAGCGGCCTTGTAGTTACAGTTGCGCGCGAGGGCTTTGATGTCGCGTAGGTAGTCATCTAGCGACTCCCCGGGGCGCTGGGGGCGAGTGGTGAAGATGTGTCGCGCGTAGACCTCGTTCACGGGCCGTACATATATGCGTTTGAGTAGTGCGAGGGCCTCTGTATAGGACACGGCGCCGTTGATCTGGACAGAAATACGATGGCTCACCCGTGTGTGGAGAAGACTCAGTTTCTGTTCGTCCGTGACGGATGGCATAGACGACGCGGCGAGATAGGCCTTGAAGCATCGAAGCCAGTGCAAAAACATTTCTCTCGCCTCCGCGGCCTGTGGATTTTATTCCAGTCTATCAGGTTTGAGGGCTGATTCCATAGTAGCATTTTAAGCTGATTAAATTGATGCGACCATCAATTCACTGAGAGACACGTTGAGAAGTAAACCGTGGTTTTAATCAGCTTACAACTGAGCCTGCCTATGACCGGTACAACAATGAATGCGGCCCTGAAGGTCAGCTGCCTTTGTACTTCCTGTAAGGGGTGGAGCCATGGGCGAGCCCGTACATGCCCCGACATATCCCCCTGTGGGTGAAGCCGTACAATGGCCCATAGGTGGAGCCCACAGGGTTAAACACATAACGTAACACGATACAGCAGTAACATGATATCAAAGTGGTCTGGTGAATTAACAGTAGTTCCATTCACCACAATGCACTGACAAATGATCATTCTTCCAGGGCACTGGGCAGTCATTTGCATGCGGCACTTAAGAATTAGGAGTAGTAGGCCATTCAGCTCCCAGAGCCTCCTCCGTCATTCGATACGATCCTGCCTGGTCTAATCGTGGCCTCAATTCTTGTCTGCACCCCATAACACTTGACTCCCTTGTCGATCAAATATCTTCTTGAATCAGCCTTGATTACATTCAATGACCCAAAGTAGGGCAACAGTGGTCAATGGGTGTCACAGTGTGGCCACATAAAGGAAATTACTGCCTGAGTAGCTAGGAATATAAGAACATAGGAGCAGGAGTAGGCCATTCAGCCCATCGAGCCTGCCCCACCATTCAATACGATCATGGCTGATCGGGGGGTGGGGGGGGGGGGGGGGGGGTGGGGGGCTGCCGGCAGGACCTGAATATCCCGCCGGCCGCTAACAGCCGAGGAATTCCGGCCAAACATTTTCAGTATCGACAGTATGTGTTCCATAAAACGTGAGCTCTGCTATTGTGCTCGACAGCCGCAGTATCCTCAGAGCTTGCAATTGATTAATAAGATACCTTCCAATGGAATGAGCATCTTTTATTACACTCCTGCTTGGCTGCTCCAGAGTTGGATGGTGGAATAGTTTCCGACAAGCAAAATGTTAAAACAGTTTTGTATCACTATAACAAACTGGGAGAGTGTGGGAGAAGCCGGGAGAAGGTCTGTCGTGGCCAGGAGTTTGTAATTTAGAGGGAAGATCGAGTGAGAAATTGAATCTCAGGGAAAACAGCCGCATGAATTCTGAGATCTAATTCTCCTGCTGCTTTGCAGTGTTCCTATTTAATTACTTGTTCTTCTCCTCCTCAGTGACATAAAAGCACAAATTCCATCCAAGTTGGAGTGCAACACACTTGCTTCGATTGATATTGCCCCATAATCTGGGCAAACCTTCAGAAGATCTCCTTTCTTCAGAATATCTGAGGAATTATCTTGATGGTCACAGAGGATAAATGTACCAGCCGGTGTGGTAGGAAGGAATGCAGGCTGCCTGGCTGGACTCAGTATGCAGAATTATTTCCTGGGCAGGTTACATGGCTGCCAGCACGCAGGGAACCATACTCTGGTCAGAGTCAGCACCATCAGGATAGGAAAGGACACAACTGGATTTGATTGAGGGGAGCAAGTGCGCATAAAACCCAAACTCATTCACCTGCGTAATACTTACTGTGTTATTTCTCTGACCCAAGAAATGTATTTCCACAGATGCTAAGAGTCCAGGGTCTCACCCTTGTGGTCACTCTTCATATGACCATACTCTAGCTGTCAACAGTGTCATGTGAGAGTACCTTTAAGAAATGGATGTTTAAGCACTATACCTTTAAGAAATGGAGCTGGGCAGCACGGTGGCGCAGTGGGTTAGCCCTGCAGCCTCACGGCGCCGAGGTCCCAGGTTCGATCCCGGCTCTGGATCACTGTCCGTGTGGAGTTTGCACATTCTCCCCGTGTTTGCGTGGGTTTCGCCCCTCCAACCCAAAAGATGTGCAGGATAGGTGGATCGGCCACGCTAAATTGCCCTTTAATCGGAAAAAATGAATTGGGTACTCTAAATTTAAAAAAAAAGAAATGGAGCTGATCATATTACTGAAGTGATGTCAGAGGGTGGGGGGAGCTGAGCTTACTTCTGTTTTTTGAGTTTCAGTTTGAGAACGCAGCTGGGAGTGTCTGTGTGTTTTGCTGTGAGCTGCAGGAAGAAACACAGAGCTGGTCTGTTGATTTCTGCAATCCAAAGACTATAAATATATTGAATGTAACCTAATGTGCTCCTATTTTTGAAGGTTTGAAGTCTTTTGAATGTTTAAAGGAACAGTTAGAAGGATTATTTAGTGTTGTAGTCTTTTGAGGTTATCTTTGAAGTAATGGGTGTTAAAATATTCAATGTTTGTTTTAAAAGGTTAACTTGAGTTCATAGAATAAACATTGTTTTGTTTTAAAAAAAACCCTTGTCCATTTCTGCTGTATCACACCTGGAGAGTTTGCCGTGTGCTTCCCACACAACAATCGATTTAAAGTTGTGGGTCGGTTGAACTCCATGAAACACTTTGGGGTTCTGTAAACCCGGACCCATAACAACAGGTTGAACTATGCGCACATCATAATTCAGTTTGGTCCGAGCATACGCTTCCCATGAGGGAATCAATGTGATCAGGGTTGGGAACTCCGCCTGAATTTTCTCCCCCTCACCCATCAAGTCTAGGAACACACAGGGCCGGGTATCACTCTGTATCTGAGGAGTAGTAACCGCGGATAAATCAGAGGTTAAAATTGCAGGAATTGAAAGGAAATCCGTGCCAATTTACTTTTGTCCAGTTTGGCAGCATTTGGACACCAGCCAATCCTACCTAATGGCGCTGATCGCGCAATTATTACTCAAAATGTCGATACTGTGTGAGAACACCCTCAGAAAGTAAATGACATTGACTGGTAAATTCTAACAGTTCCTGTGACACTTAGCAGAAGTAGAATTGGGGAGCAATATTGACAGTGAGATGCTATTAATCTGTGTCAAAGATACAACATTTTCCAAAAGACCATATGATTATTTTTAGAAACCAGTAAAGTTTATTAGGCCATTTGTTCTTGATTGCAGTATTCAGCACCATTCATAACTCCTCAGATGATGAAGCAGTTTGCGGCCTTGTCAATTCCAGACCTCCACGGCATTTAAGCTTGGGCTGAAAACCGGAAAGTAACATTCGCACGACACAAGTGCCAAACAATGCCCCCAGTAGAGTCTTAAAACCTCCCTTTGACATTCAATAACATCACTGAATCCAGCAGCATCAGCAGCTTGGGGGTTACAATTGAGCAGAAACTTAACTGGACAAGTCGCATAAATATTGTGGTTACAAGAGCAGGTCAGACGTAAGCAGTCTGAAAGCGATTATCTCACCTCCTGACTCCCCATTGCCTATTCACTAATTACAAGACACTGGTCAGGAGTGTGATGGAATGCTCTCCACTTGCCTGGGTCAATGCAGCTCCAACAACGCTCAAGAAACTTGATAGCATCCAGGACATCGCAGTGAAGCATTCTGGGTACAGTGTCTTGCAGTCAACTTTGGTTGAAAAAAAGTAACTGAGAAGCACCAGGGATAAGTAAACGTCAGAGGCAGCATAATAAAGTAATGTGGTGAGTAATTATAATAAATAACGCAAGGGTAAGTATGCCAAAGTACAATTAGACAAGGGGACTAAGTTAAGGTAAGAGGGGTGTCTTTTAAGACTGCCCCTGTTGATGTTCGTTCATCATCACTAGTTCAAAATCTTGAAACCTCACACTAACAGCACTGTTCGAACACCACCACCTGGAGGTTCCCCTCGAAATCACTCACCATCCTGACTTGGAAATATATCGCCGTTCCTTCACCGACGCGGGGTCAAAATGCTGGCACTCCCTCCCGAATAGAACTGTGGGTGAAGCTACACCACAGGGACTGCAGTGGTTCAAGAAGGCAGCTCACCACCACCTGCTCAGGGGCAATTAGGGATGGCCAATAAATGCTGGCCTTGCCCGCGAAGCCCACATCCCTTAAAAATTGATTTTTTTTAAAAGAGATAACACAGCACTGCCAAATAGGGGTGGCCAATAAAGATTGGCTCTCTAGTGGTTCTCACATCCTGTGAACAAATGGAAAAAGCCTTCCTCTGCAAACATTAGACTAACTGAAATTAACTCATTTATTCCACACGCATATTTCACAATCTAATCATTTGATGAAAAGCTTTTACTTGACCTCCTATAATCCTAAATTTCTCACTTTTAATTTTTCTTTCATTGCTGGGGGAAAATATACCTGGCCTGGAATAATAATCCTGGAAAATTCATTCGAGAAGCCTCTTTTTCCAAACAAGTGACATAATCCACTTCCTTCATAACCAACTCCCCAGAACCCTCGGAGCTATCATGGCTGCTTCTTCTTTAGTGCCCTTCTTGACCTCATAAAAAATAATTGCAAACCCAGCTGTAAAATGTTTCTGAAACGTCTGTGGAAGTCCCTTTAAGGACCAGCTGGTTAGGTCACTCCGGGTCGGGTAGCAACAGGCGGAGCAGGCACCGTCCCTGCTCCACCCATTGGGGCTTCAAAATTGTGCTGGTGTCACAGGACCTCAATTTTTGGGGGGGCCAATGAGCCTCCGCCCCCGGCTGCCTGGACCACCCACTTCAAGGCCCCGCAAATATGGTGGCAATTCAGACTTTGGCGGGGAAGGGGCGCAGAACGCTGCACTGAAATGAAATGAAAATCACTTATTGTCACAAGTAGGCTTCAATGAAGTTACTGTGAAAAGCCCCTTGTCGCCACATTCCAGCGCCTGTTCGGGGAGGCTGTTACGGGAATTGAACCGTGCTGCTGGCCTGCCTTGGTCTGCTTTCAAAGCCAGCGATTTAGCCCTGTGCATGGTTTGATCGTGCTGCCTATTGCTGAGCCAGTGAAGGGAATGGCAATGAACCATCTCCACAACGCATGTTAACGATTGCCAATCATCCATGAAAATCAGTGCCTTCATGAGGAAAGGGGAAAAGACTGGAATAATATGGAACGATTTGAATAAAAGCACTGCACATCAAACAAAGAGAAAAAACAATGCCTGGATGTTATGCACTGTAACTCTTCAATTAACCACTTGGTGGTGCTGCAACAAGAATTATAAATAATTGTAGAGTTTTATTTATCATTAATGGGCCAGGCATATTTTTAAACTTTACCTCTCCCCTCTCTTGCTGTGCTGTTTCACAGCAGACTCCCTCCCAACGCCTCCCACAACCACACTCATTGCATCCGTTATGACGACCATGAAGGATTTGGGGGGTTGTTGATTGATATCCCCAAGATGTTCCCCTATTGAGTGGGCAGGGGCTCGCCCGAAAGGAATCATTCGGCAGGAGTTTAAATCCCGCAACCGGGACCGGCGTTCCCGCTGGTCCCCGGGCTGGGGAGCCAGCACTCTGCACCGCGGCAGTGGTTCGTTTCATTGTTTGAATAAGCAAGAGTTTTCGTGTGAAGCCTGACCTTGGTGGAGTTATTACACTGGTGATGAGGAGTATAAATGAGATTCCCAAGCGGTCTTCAGAGTGGAACAAACAGCTCTCAGTATCGGCAATGCAAATCAAGGCTTGGACACAGAAGGATGCAACGTTATCAAAGCAGGATCCGAGGACAACCCTCTGATGACATGAAACTATATTAACTAAGAGAGATGAACTCAAGTGTCGAGGACCTTATAATCTTGTGGAGATGCTGGGTAATTTGTTCCCCAACCAGGGCAGTGCCCAATCCTAATGGAATTACATAACGGCCACCCTGAGGTTTCATGGGAAGATGTTCGCCAAGAGCCACGTTTGGAGGCCTGGGCTCAACATGGACTTTACGGACCTGGTTGAATAATGTAAATTATACCAGGAAAACCAGAAGCTCTCTCCCCCTCACCCCCGGCATCCCAGCCCCCATGGGAGTGGCTAGGCCAGGTATTAGAGTGGGTGCACGTAGAATTCTTCGGGCCTTCTTTGGGATCTATGTTCCTTATCTTGGTGGATGCGCATTCTAATTGGATGGTTATACATCGTATGAACTCTACAACTTCCAATGCTACCATTGAAAAACTTCCATTTTACCACACACAGCATACTGGAGATCTTAAGTTTCCGACAATAGCACGGCCTTCACTAGTGGAAAGTTCGAGGCCTCCATTAAATCAAATGGCATCAAATACATTAGGTCAGGACCATAATCACCCGTCTTCCACTGAACTGGCAGAGCGGGTAATGCACTTTCAAGAATGTCATGAAGAAGCAGCTGGCTGCATATATAGAGACTAGGTTGGCATGTTTCTTATTTGATTACAGGACCACTCCCCATACCATAACGGGTGTTGTCCCGGCAGAACTATTGATTGACAACGGCTTTGCACCAAGTTAAGCTTGTTATTTTCAACTTGGCAGGGAGGTTGGCGTTCCAATAGGAAAACCAAAAATAAATCACAATGCCGTAAGATCCGTGAGAGTGTTCAAGACTGGTGAGCCAGTCTATGTACGGAATTTCAGAGGTGGGTCCAGTTGGAGTCATGAGAGAGAAAATGGGGCCTGTATCCTATAAGGTCAAGGTCCATGACAAGGTTCTGAGGAAGCACCTAGACCACTTCAGAAGTAGGGACACTGCCCCTATTGAAGCCTCGTCTCAGACTCCAGTGGTGACCGTCACTGGTGCAGGACTACCATAGAGTACCCCATGTCTGTCTCTCCCGATTGTGAGGACTCTTGTTCTGACATGGAGACCGAGGAATCAGGTTGTCTCCAATAGCCAATGCCATAGAAGAACTCACATCGGTGACCCTCAGGCGCTCCCTACAGAAACAAAGATCGCAGATTTATTTCCCACCTCCTGATCCAGCTCCACCCACTATGGACTAAAGGCTGAGTGCAAAGAGCTGGAAGAGGTCCCCTCATCGTGGACTCACCGGAGATTAAACCGACTTGAGCAGGGAGGGAAGTTATGGTGACCACAAAGGATTTGGAGGAGAGTCAGTTGGTCTCCTAGTGGGGTTTGTGGAATACGAATTCCCCTATTGAGTGGGTGGAGACCCGCCCAATAGGAACTGGGGAAGGCAGTGGTGTAGTGGTATTGTCACTAGACTAGTAATCCAAAGTAACGTTCTGGGGACATAGGTTCGAATCCCACCAGGGCATATGGTGGAATTTGAATTCAATAAAAATCTGGAATTAAGAGTCTTATGCTGACCATGAAAACATTATCTGGCCATCATCATTATATTGCTGTTTGTGGGGGCTTATGGTGTACATGCAGGCTGCCACACCTCCTACACTGCAATAGTGACTACATTTCAAAACAAACTTATTGATTATAAAGCTGTTTGAGACATCCGGTGGTCATGAAAAGATACTATACTAAAAAAGTTTCATTTTTAATAAATGCGGGTTATTTGAGTGTCAGCTTGCAGTTTGGTTACATGAACTAAGCATAGTCCTTGGTCATAAGCATCCCTACCTATGTACTATCTGGCAGGAGTCACTGGAAAGCAACAGAAACCCTGCCGCAATTTCCCATTCCTTCCTTAAATGTCACTGGGTCTATACCACCCAGATCAGACTGCGTGTACACAATACCTTCCTGATCTGATTACTTTCAATGCTGCACTATATACTGCTTTAATCACTGACAGCGCAAGGAAGCCGCTTATTTTTTGTTCCCTAATACATTACAGCTTTTTTATTTATTTGGACAGATGCTTTAAAATATCTTTAACGCAAATTGCTGTGTAAAGAAGTGCACCACGTGTGAAATGCTCAATCTCCTCACAGCGTTTAGACATCACCAGCTCTGTTGAATTACACTTTTTACATTCGTAACTCTATAATGCCGGTTACTTTATAGACAGCAGTGCAAAAGGTCAATGTTTTCCTCCAAGCAAATTACTTCACACACTCGTTTCAAAAAATATCAATCTATAAAGGGAAAAACGTGGGTTAAGTTTGAGTATGCAGTATTCATACCCCTTTCCTTGCAAATACTGTTGGTATCTGTTATGTATTTCCACCATTTTCGTTTTTCTGATTTCTTTTTATTTGAACTGCCATTTAGAAACATATTCCTCTGGGCAGGTGAGACATTAGATTGCACCATCGTTCCTTCAGAATGCTCCACCCTTTTAGACAATATGTGTAGGAACCAAGAGAGCTATGTGTATAACAAACATTATCTGCACTGTGACATAAACATGGCATCTTGATGGCTCAAAGCATTTTTTTTTTATTTTAAAAATAAATTTAGAGTACCCAATTCATTTATTTCCAATTAAGGGGCAATTTCGCGTGGCCAATCTACCTACCCTGCACATCTTTGGGTTGTGGGGGTGAAACCCACGCAAACACGGGGAGAATGTGCAAAGTCCACACGGACAGTGACCCAGAGCCGGGATCGAACCTGGGACCTCGGCGCCGTGAGGCAGCAGGGCTAACCCACTGCGCCACTGTGCTGCCCCTTCAAAGCATTTTATAACCAATGAAACAATTTTGAAGTTTTTAATGGAGACACAAAACACATTTGCACACTGTGTGCTCCAATCATCGCTGTGATAATGACCAGATAAGCTGTTTTTTAAAATGTTGGTTGAGAAATGAATATTAGTCAGGTCAACAGGGACACTTCTGCTGCTCGTCAAGGTAGTGCCATAGACTCCTTCACACACCTTTAACCTGCTGAATCAGGAGGCAAGATCACTACCACTGAGCCATAGCTGATGACCTGCCATCCAGATTGCTCAAAGCACTGAAAGGGATAAATTGCCAATAAGAATTCTGCTTAAATGATCCCTGGCAGCTTATAGGAGGGACTGACACCTGCACTCATGGTGCTTAATGTAATGGCATTAAGCCATAATGTAATGGCATTAAGCCATTGGTGGTCCTGACAGCAGGCCAGAAAGCCAGGGGGGTATTTCCTGGCCATCAGGCAATTAACTGCATGGCATCGGGGCTTCTGTCCCTTTAAGGTTGAAGGTCACATCTACAGGAGCTATTGGTCAGATAATGGGCAAGTTCTTCAGATCCGGCAGTGCCCCCATGAGTGGTGGCCACTGCCGGTACTGTTGCTAGCTGGAAGCAGCCACCATGGAGGTGGCCACAGAACCCAGATAAGTGGATCAGGCTCGCTGAGCCAGTAGCTTCAGTTGGGAGGGGGGGGGGGGTTGGATATTATTGAGGGTAGGGTGGGAATCTTTCTCAGAAAGCTGTCCTTGCCATTGGGGAGGTTCTCCATGGGCCACAGGGTGCTTGATTAGGAGCACCCGCCCCCTCACCCCCACCCACTACTGAGCCCGAGGACGGCACCAGCTTTTAGGCTGCCCACCATTCTAACATTCACTTAAGGACTGGAAGGCTGTCCTCGACCTTTCCTGCCCCTGCCCGGCATGAGAGTTGAGCGGACGAAAGTCAATAAGGCAATGGGCTCTCTCAACACCCAACTCAAGATGCCATGGTTCTGCTGCCACCTCCTCCCACCGTGTGTCCGAGGACAGGATTAATTAATAAGGTAATTAACTATCCCAGTGAAAGAGGGACAATGTAGTTCCACAGCTTGTGATACCTTATAATTATCATGGTAAACAGGAAAATAAATTATCTTTATAAATTAATAACATATAATGCCACTCACATATCCTCTAAAATGACTTGCCACAGAATTTCCGACCAGTAGAATTTTTTTATTTAGGAAAATAAATAATAACCAGACATAAATCAAAGACAGAAAGTGGAGATACTATAGCTGGTTGCTACAAAGTTATAAAAGTGACAGAATGGTACAATGCTGCCTTCCCCTGTTCATGTCCATAGGGAAGTGTCCTCACCAAAGGTTGATACTCCAGCCAATGTGAAAAATCTAGCCCGCCCTCTCCCAACACCAACCACCCTCCACCGCCACAAAAAACACACTTCTATAAATAAGAATGGCCAAGTACTTGGCAATGCTGAAACCTTTACAAAAAATCCTTTTCCAAATGAATTTTGCCCGTCATGGTAGGATGGCACATTTATTGCACATTGTGATAAGCTCTAGCAGATAGGAATTTGTAATCTTATCAAGGCTTTGTTGGATCACTCCCAGCGAGGTGCAATGTCTGTTATTGTAATGCTCAAGGTCTGCTTTGCTGCACTCTACTCACAGCGTTTCAGTGCAAAGATTCAGAACAGATGGTCCGCCTCCAGGCCATATTTATTCCCTCAATGCTGTGAAGTGTGCCCTGTTTAATGTTTCCCAGAGTAAGCAGCACTTCTCCTGGTTTTGTGCTTCAATTTTCCATCCCTTCAACAATCGATCATTGTTGGTCGCAGTTCTCCCCTTTCTCAATGCCATTCTCTTTCCTCAAATCACTGGCATTCATCGTAAGCTGGTCCTTCAGGCCACTGAGCATAGCAAAGGGACAAAAGAATCTTTTTGATAAATGAAAATGTGTCCATTTGCCAATCTTTTTGAAGATAATAACCTGAGTCCGTTCTCTTGGCTCTTTAGATTTTGCTAGTCTTTTCTTTCAATACGGAGGTTTATCTCAATTCCACGCATTCTTCCAGCAGTATCCAAGGAATATTGGTCTTTTTTGGCAACCAGTCTCCAGGCTTTTTAAATTCTCCCTATAGTTTATCTTCTCAGATACTGCTCCTTTTAGTCTAAGGCTATGCTGCCATTTAGTGAGATCCTTGCCAGTTATTTACACACATACCTTTCTGCAGTCCTCTCACACTTTTTGCACGTTACGTAACAGCACCAGTGATACTTGCAACTACATCTCTCTATAATTGTTTCTGTATATGCATTGTATCCCCGACCACAGCACATCAGGTTACAGCTGTCGCTGCCGACAGACGTCTTGTTGCATTGTCTATAGGTGAAGCAAATAAGGAAAGCAGGTTAAAAATCATTTCGATCAGCAACATACTGGACCTGTAAAACTCAAGGTAATAATAATAATCTTTGTTGTCACAACTACGCTTACATTAACACTGCAATGAAGTTACTGTGAAAATCCACCAGAGGCCACATTCTGGCGCCTGGTCGGGTACACCGAGGGAGAATTCGGAATGTCCAATTCACGTAACAGTACGGGCGGGATTCTCCGACCCCACGCGGCAGAATCCACCCAGCGCGGGGGCGGAGAATAGTCGCGCGTGCGGTCGACGCGTCGCGAGTCGGGGGCCGCTGAAAAAGGCTCCCGCGGCGATTCTCCTCAATCGACCGGCCGAACTGCCACCGGCACGGTTCACATCTGGTACCACCCGGCGGGAGCGCGGACCTGCGGCCGCAGTCCTGGCGGGGGGTAATCTGACTCCAAGGGGGGGGCCTGAGCGGTGGCCAGGCCCGCGATCAGGGGCCATCGCGATCCGGGAGGGGGGGGTTCCTACCTTATTCCGCCCGGGCCCGCTATGTGGGTCTGCCATGTCCGGGGTGCCTGTGCCGAAGTGGCCGCCATGCGCATGCACAGACCCGCTTGCGGCTGCCATGGGCATGCGCGGCCGCGCAGTCTGGAAAGCGGGGCCCCACCGGCAGCCAGAGCCGCAGGACGCACACCGGGGGCCCTGCTAGCCCCCTGGAAAACGGGGAATCACCCCGGAATTTTGAGGAAAAAGTCCGGAGTGATTCTCGCCTGTTTTCCGGCAGGCGTGAATCCCACCCCAGGTCTTTCGGGACTTGTGGGAGGAAACTGGAGAACCCTGAGGAAACCCACGCAGACAGAGAGAGAACGTGCAGACTCCACACAGACAGTGACCTAAGCCGGGAATCGAACCTGTGGCACTGTGAAGCAACAGCGTTAACCACTGTGGTATTGTGCTGCCCATTGACTCATCTACTCATTAGAGTAACAAAGCTACTAGGCGTCCTACAGTCTCAGTCCCATGTCTGGATTGGATTGGATTTGTTTATTGTTACGTGTACCGAGGTACAGGGCAAAGTATTTTTCTGCGAGCAGCTCAAACAGATCATTTAATACATGAAAAGGAAATACATAATAGGTCAACACAAGGTACACAATGTAATTACATAGACACCGGTATCGGGTGAAGCATACAGGGCTGTAGTATTAATCAGATCAGTCCATAAGAGGGTCGTTTAGGAGTCTGATAACAACAGGGAAGAAACTGTTTTTGAATGTGTGACCCTGAATTAATAACTGGTAAAAGAAACCCTCATATAAACGACATATCACCAGACAGATCCCAGGTCTGTGCTGTCATCGGAGTTTAGGAATTGACGTTACAATTTGTTGCTGTGACCCGTAACTATTATGGGGGTAGGCGAGTAATTTTTTACACTCCTGAACAGTAATTTAGAGTACCCAATTAAGGGGCAATTTAGCGTGGCCAATTCACTTACCCTGCACATCTTTTGGGTTGTGGGGGTGAGACCCACGCAGACACGGGAGAACAGTAACTCATTATCCCTGTTCGATAGTACAAGTGTGCAGGCATCTGATTAAGAGTTAGCTGTGGTTCCATATTCGACATTGCTAATAGTCAGTCAGGAGTTTTATACAAATGTTGCTAAAAGACACAAGCTGTTATCTATCACATGGGCATCAGGGGTGGTCAAATAACATTCAGATATTTTGCCTTTTTATCTCTCTATTGTTTCCTCTCTTTCTTTTTGCAATTCCTATCTTTGTGAGATCTGAGAGCGTAATCACAAATAATTAAGTTTTGCCCATTCAGTGTAACTTTGCACTTACGAGTACGGATCTCTGTAAATGCTTTTACACCCCTTGTGATGGCTGTTAGGTCAGACCTCAGCGCAGTAGAGATCTCCTGTTCTACTCCAAGGTGTAATGCTGAGTTATTGGTGCAGGGAATTTGGTTAGATTGTTGTTTCCTTCAGAAGGGGACAAGATATATTGAAACTATTGCCCAAAGTGGGTCAGTTGATAAGCTGTTGATTCTCACCATCTGAACTCACACATGAGGAATGGTCATTGGGTCGAGGCCTGGATGGGCGAAGGGCACCTTTAGAATTGCGTTTCAGCAGGACTAAATCCCAATGGAGAGGAATAGTTCAGTAGAGAATGAATCAATGCAGAAAATGAAGACAGTGCGAGAAGCCCTTACCTCTCATGTGTACCATAGGAGCCTTGCTTTTCACTTGTTGAGCAGTAATCCGGTGAGCCCACCAGGTATATCAGTTCACTCTCTCTAACCGGTCTTATATCGAGTTCTTTTGGCACCAGCTGTTTCCTGGTGCCAACGTAACGGTGAATCACTCTGGTGGCTGCCAGGTACTTTGACTTCAGATTCACAGCAATTTTGCTTAGTTCCTGTAATCCCTTCCAACAGGTTTTGACTGAACATGAGCCAGAAACACCATGGCACTTACACTTGGTTTCCAAAGAATTAATCAATGTCTGGTAAGAGAAAATGCATGTTAGCAAGGCTAAGTAACAATGCAATTATTTTCCTACACATTATACAAGAGACACCAATACTGCGGAGAGTTACTTAAGTTGGAATAAGGAGACTCATTTAAACCCAGACCATGCACTTGCCATCTAGCCTATACTTTACCCATTTAACCTCCCACGGTAAAGGTCTACACAAGCCTTCCTAGTCACTACTAAGCTTATGCATCAATTCTCACAACTCCACTATTTTACTTTCAACTGTGCTTGAAGCAATATCCTCTCTCCCTATTCCTTCCCTGGCTCCCTGGGCAGAGGAATCTTAGTGTCACAGAGTGTTTGTACCATCTGAGATTCAGGAAGGAATCAGCCTACTCTAACACACTATGGGCACGATTCAGCCACTGCATTGTGCCCAATGCGGAGCCGGAAGCAATGGGTGAATCCCAGTTGAGCCCTAAATCGAGCTCCGCGCTGGTCCAATTGTGAGTTACCTGACTCGCTACGCCCGTCGCGATCCGGATCACACCCTCGCTGGGCGTGATCTACATAATGATATTTAAATGAGCCATTCTACTCATTTAAAACCTCAACTGAGCACCCTTTAGTGCTGGTTTCCACAAACATGGACCAGGCATGATGGCATCTCGGGGGTCTGGCAGGCTATTGGACCTCCGGTGGTCGGGGACAGGGCAGGGTGGTATCCTGGCACTCTCCCTGGCAGCCTGGCACAGACTATTGTTCCCCCAAATTAGGTTTGTATCGATCTCAGGTGACTCATTATTCCTCATTGACAGTATAATTGAAGATCAGGCCAGATATCTCTGGCAATCCTTCTTTTGGATTAAGGCATATCCCGCAAAGGCTCACATGCTGTGATTTTGGATTATGTTTTGGCCATTCAGTGACAGAGTGTAACCTTGCACTTAAGAGTACAGATCTCTGTAAATGTTTTTACAACCCTTGTGATGGCTGGTAGGTCAGACCTCAGAGCAGCAGAGATCTCCTGCAATTTTGGATTTTTCCTTCTTAAACTTCTGTAAGCTGCACCCCTGGGAAAGTATAACTAAGGACTGATACTTACTCAGGAGTGAGGCTACCCCAGGGTCACTATATATTCTCAGTATATGAAGGTGCTTGGTTATGCTGCATATCGCATGTAAGTGAAACTGTTCTGTATGCTCTCAATAGGTGGGAACTTTATATACTCTTACAGGTGGAGCTGTTACATTATGCAGTGTCCTCTTGGGAGTGGATTGATTCGAGTTGCCCAGATCATGGGTATAAACGGAATATGAATCTGACCAGGGGATATTTCACCCTCCGCAATGCTCTCCTTAGCTTCCTTCTCAATTCCTCCACCCTACATAATTTCAACGTATCCAAACCGCTACTGCTCATGCATTGTGGAGACGGAGATATCCCCGGGGCCGGCACAGGGGCAATGGCGCCCCATAAAATCCGCCCCATATATTTAATTTTTTTTTTTAAATCCTGATACTTTTGTCTTCTGCCTTAATCCCATGTGTATGTCCCAATCCTTTATTTGCTCTCTGTAAATTTTTAAAATGGGATTCAATGGATTTGACCTCCTGATTTATTGTCTGTGACAATACCTCCAAATGTGATTGGCTGCATACCCTGCTTGATGGCATCACTGTTGCTAGTTACTGGAGATCCTTTCGACTCGGTGCCAGTTACAACCTGAGGGCTGGTTTAGCACAGTGGGCTAAACAGCTGGTTTGTAATGCAGAACAATGCCAGCAACGCGCGTTCAATTCCCATACCGGCCTCCCCGAACTGGCGCCAGAATGTGGCGACTAGTGACTTTTCAGAGTAACTTCATTGAAGTTTACTTGTGACAATAAACAATTATTATTATTACATTGAGTAAAGGGGATTTCATACCACTAGATCCTGTCGGCAGATTGCTTCCAAGATGTCACGATGTGCGGGGAGCACAGAATCCGGGCCTACACTTTGTTCTACTTATACATACTGAGTTAGTGTAGCTGCTCTGGTTGGTTTGTAAGTATTCAGTCCATGGAGTGACCCGAAGCCCATGGTGAAGTGTCCCTGCGTAGAGCTGCTAGGTTAAACTCCGTGAATCTGATTCTGGATTGAGGGAGCCTTCCTTGTTTATAACTCAAACCCATGGCTGGGTGGAGCTTCCCAGGTGTGGTGTTTGATCTCAGCAGTGAATTGAGGGGAGTTGCCATGGTTATGCTATGTAGAAAGAAGAGTTAATTCTCATCCCATGCCATAGATTAAGTAAATGACAGCATTTGCTGTTCCAAATCATGAGTGAATTTAACCTTGACCTGCAAATTGACAAAAATTTGAAGTTAGGTGTTGAAACAAGGCTTGTTTACACTGACACGATTTCGAATACATAATGATGGATATTAGCATAATTTTTTAAGGTGCAGTTTAACCATGGAATATGATGCAGCAAAAATATGCTTCAGCCCATTAACCATTTACCTGCCGACCAACGTCATTGTTGTGCTTGATCATTAGCCTATTTGCCTGTGTTCCAGCCCTGTTGCCTTTCACTGGTGCGTCTGCAAAAACAGAGCCTAGCTGCAGGCCATAGCGGAGGTTGTCACCACAACCACCCCACCTGAAGTCAGGCCCGGCAACCTCTGCTGGAATGAGACCACAGGAGCAGCTTGGCAACTCGCCAGAGGCACAGTACCGTGCGATGGAGTGACTGAGTGCAGCAGAAGAGAGGGCGTACACGAAGGATGACTCCCTTGTCCCTGCAATACATGCAAAATATAGAAATCAAAGATGCATGAAGACCAGTCAAGCCTCAGTTAGTAGCTTACAAACATGTATGTTAGGACATGAAACCTGTCATGTGGATGTAAAAAAATAATGGCACTATTTTGAGGAGCAGGTCAGTTTCCTCCCTCAACACCAATAGTATTAAAGCAGATTAAATGACCATTAGGACTTTGCTCTCTGTGTGCAAATTGACTTATGTTTATGGGTGGCATGGCTGCTTCACAGCACCGAGGACCCGGGTTTGATCCTGACCCCGGGTCACTGGCCGTGTGGAGTTTGCGCATTCGCCCCGTGTCTGCTTGGGTCTCACCCCCACAACACAAAAGATGTGAAGTGTAGCTGGATTGGCCATGCTAAATTGAAAAATCAAAGAATTGGGTACTCTAATTTTTTTTTTTTAATTTCCTGCATTAAAACAGGAACTTCAAAAGTACTTATTGCCTGTTGGAAGGTGTTAGATAAATGCAAACATTTTTTTTTTAAGACAACTTTAAAATTGTTTTTATTGACCACCAACTCTCGGAATTTTCAGGTTTGTTACGTAAATAAAACATAATTACTGCCCTTTTCTCACAACCCTCTCCTCACAATAGATCCCCCAGATAAGTGCATGTCGCTTCACTGATGGCCATCACCTATATTGTGTGAACATATGCACACTTACAGCTATATACACTGATCCAATGATCTAACTGGAAAGGAAAAATGATAAATCAAATCACTAGCTTTCGGAGCACTGCCCCTTCCTCATGATGATTCCTTCCTTCCGATGATTCACCTGAGGAAGTGGCAGTGCTCCAAAAGCTAGTGATTCAAAACAACCCTGTTGGTCTTTAACCTGGTATTGTAAGACTTCTTACTGTGCTCACCCCAGTCCAACGCCGGCATCTCCACATCAGAACTAAATGATTAATATTAGGCATTGAATCAAGTACCATTCCGGTTCATATATTTGTGTGTTTATTCTATAAATGTTCTTGGCTCCATCACCAATCACTTGAAAGTGGAAAATGTCAGACAAACAATTGTTAGAAATTATTGTGTGATTTGGATAGATGCATTTTGGTATTTGCTGGCTTTTATGTAAATCGAAGTTCTGCCCCTACACTGCTCATTCTTGTCAATACTTCTGATGTGTTCACATTTAGTAAATCAAACATGTGAGTAGTAATTAAACAGGTTGAGCCTATCCCAATGTATTTGCCCTACTTTGATGCTTCAAATGTGTGCTGCCTTGATACCACTCCCAAACATGAGATTTCCTTTATACACTTGAAGTATGGCTTTTTAAGAGTTCATTCACTTAGCTTGTAACTGTTGAATCTGACCTTAATGCAGCCTGGGGAATAGTTTCAAAGGAAAATAAAAGGGATAAATGATGTTTGTGCACTGCATAAACAGTTGTTTTTTTTAGTGCTTTTCAAAAGTGCTGCCAAAACATATCCCAAAAGCAAGGAGTAACAGGAATGTATTCCTTCTACTGTGAAGCATTTCTTGTTATTTGGTATGGTGCTTCAGTCCTTATAAACCGGAGGAATTCACCTGAGGAAGGAGGAAGGAGCAGTGCTCCGAAAGCTAGTGAATTGAACCTGGTGGACTTTAACCTGGTGTTGTCAGACTTCTTACTGTGCTCACCCCAGTCCGGCGCCGGCATCTCAACATCAGTCCTTATAAAATGTGATCAAATATAGAATAAACAACACCATGAAAGAGCCACTGGTATTTATAAAGAGTATATACAAAAGAGAATGAACAGCAGCACGCTGACATTTCCTTGCGATGGTTTCAACAGCCAGGTCCTGGACATTCAGCTTTCTTTTAAATTTGAAATACATCAAACATCCCCCTTTTCTTTTCGCTGCAATATGGAGATTGCTGCTTGATTCCTCAATGTAGGACTTCACAGAAAATTGGGGGCCAGATTCTCTGCGCCTGAGACAAAGTGTTGACACTGGTGCAGTGGAGTTCTAGACAGGAAAACTGGCACCGCGCCAGGACACGATCGATTCCAATGAGCCCCCCCCCCCCCACTCTCACCATCCCAGCCAACAAGATGGCAGCAAAACGAGCAGCACCCAGGTTTACCGATGCAGAACTGGACGTCGTGGAGGAGAGGCGGGCAACCCTGTACCCCAGAGTGGGAAGGAGGCTGCCTGCCGCCGCCATTCGCTGAGCCTGGGCGCAGGTAGTCATTGCCGCCCGGACCAGTCAGCAGTTCCGAAAGAAACTGCACAACCTCCTCAGGACGGCCAGGGTGGGTAGGCAGCAGTGCCCCTGGCATCAAACCCCGTTCCAGACACCCATATCCCACCCCCTCCCGGAGGTGGGCGAACCCCCACCCTGCACCACGTGCCGGCACCCATACCATCTGCCATGACTGGGTGCCCTGGCCACCAAAGCCACCCCCTGGGCTGCATGCGTCGGACTGCCTAACACTGTGCGTTTTCTGTTTCCCCCCTCGCCCCCAGGAGAAGGCCATTCATAATCACGGCGAGCGGGAGAAGAGTGGAAGAGTGGAGGGGGACCGCCGGACCTTCGGACCCTCACCGCAGCAGAAATTATGGCCCTAGACATGGTCGGAGGGCCCGAAGTCGCCGGGAGAGAGGTCGGCATTGGACGAGGAAGTGATTGTGATCCCCATGGCACTTACCTCTCCCCCGCCAATATCCACCAGCATAATACCCCCACAACTACGTTATGCGGCCTTCAGTGCCCACCCGGGCCCCATGTCCTACCCATCCTTTCCCTCCCCCGTGTCCTCCTCGTCGGACGAGGACCGGCATTCATCCTCCTCCTCCAGTACATTGCCCCTCTGCTGCACAATGTTGTGGAGGACACAGCAGGTCACCATGATGTGGGAGACCCTCCCAGTGCTATACTGGAGAGCCCCTCCACAGCAGTCCAGGCATCTGAACGTCATCTTCAGGATGCCGAAGCACCGCTCCATCACGCCCCTGCTTGCGCCATGGGGGTCATTATCTCCGCATCAGTCCATGGTGTCTGGATAGGCTTCATCAGCCACGATCGCAGTGGATAACCCCCGTCACTCAGGAATCAACCCCCAACTGGGGGGCATCTCCAAGAGGCCAGGAACTGCCGAGTGTGCCAGGTTTAAGGCGTTGTGCACACTGCCTGGGTTATGAGCGCAGACGTACATCGCATGGTCACACACTAGCTGCACGCTCATCAAGTGGAACCCCTTTCAGTTTGTGAAGACTGGCCGGTCATCTGCAGGTGCTCGTAGGGGACATGAATATCGTCGGTCACCCCCTGGATCTGGGGGCGATGGCGGCGAACCCCACTGCCCGGGTATTCTGGTGGGCTTGGTCCACATTGAGTTGGATGTATTGTGCCGACTGGGCATATAGGACTGCCATGACAGCGCGGGTGCACCTGTGCACCGAGGTCTATGAGACTCCAGACAGGTCCCCAAATTACGGTTAGGGTTAGGAAGGAACTCCTGGCATAGATGTTCAGGGTGACCGTCAACTTGATGGTCACCGGGAGCGGGCGTCCTTCCCCAATTCCTCTGTGGTGTCAGGTGCACCGTGATCTGGCAGGTATGTCGCACAGTTCCGTTGATCAGCTGGCGTCTTCGATGGCATGCCCGCTCCGGCAGGTCCTCGAATGACAGGCGCGGCCGGTACACGCGAGGCCTCATGTGGCGCCTCCTTTGCATCTCCTCATCCTCCTCGGCCCTTTAGGCAGCCGGCTCTCATTCCTCCATGGCTGCCTCCTGTCCCTCTAGGGCAGGCTCCTCCTTGAGCAGTTCCAGCTCGTACATCCCCCAGGGTCGTGGTGACTAGCAGGAAGGCACCATTGCTGGTTGGATTTCCAATATCCATTGTCTGCATGGGTGAAAGGCCAACGTGTTAGCACAATGCGTACCCCCGTTCCCAACCTGGTCCAGGGCTACGTGGTGGTCCCGGTTGGCACTACGGACCCTGCCCCTGCATGTCACCCTCCACATCTCCGCACCCCAGGCCCCGTTGATGCTTAGCACAATGTGGGCATCTGGCCCTGGTGCCCATCCCTGCTGCCTGGGGTAGCATCAGCTGATGCTCTGTGACCACCATTCGGTGCCCCCCGGGTGGGCCACATGCTGCCCCACGGGCGGGCGGTTGGAATAGGGGTGGAGAGTGGGGCTGAGGTGTGGGGGTGGTGGCATCCATACGGCCGGTGTCGCTCTGTAAAACCATGGGCCAAGGTATGTGGTCAGTGGGATATGCAGCAAGGTGGCTGCCTTACAGGTCGCGGCAATGGCGGTCCTTGCCTGGACACTCTCGTCCCATGGGGATTCTCCCCGGCCCCACAGCTGGTCCCATGGTCACTCCCCCTTCCTCCCTCCACCTCCCCGATCTGCTCTGGCAGGGCGCCCTCCCAGCCAGCCCGACCTGTCTCAGGATCGGCAGCGCAAGGTTGCGTGTCCTAGCCCCTCTCTCTCTCTCTCCCTCATCAGCCACGGGGCCTGCTTCCCAATTTTTAATAGCACAAATGAACCTCATCGGTGGGAATTCCCTCGGCAGAGGTGGAGCCTCACAGAGGCCCCAGAGAATACCGGGTCAGGCCCACTAATTATATGCATATATATATATATACACATGCAGAGTGGAACGCAACGGCACCGCTGTAGAGTCCCGGGAGAATTGCGATCTGGCGTGAACTAGGCGACCGCCACGATTTTGGCGTCAAGACAGATCCTCCGCCCAATCGCGTTCCGCGACCCTGGTGTCTGCCGACGGAGAATCCCGCCCCCTTATGACCTCATAAGATAGCAATTTATTTATTTGTTGACTTTTATAAATTTAGAGCACCCAATTCATTCTTTTATCCAATTAAGGGGCAATTTAGCATGGCCAATCCACCTACCCTGCACATCCTTGGGTTGTGGGGGCGAAACCCACGCAAACACGTGGAGAATGTGCAAACTCCACACGGACAGCAGTTTATTAAAAAAATATATATATTTATTAAGGTTTTTTAACATAATTTTTCTCCCTTACAAACAATAACCCCCCCCCCCCCCGTAACAAAAAAAAACGAGAAATCGCGCAGAGCAAGATATATACATGGCAAAATGATATATTTACACAGCGTTGTACACTCGCCCTCACCCGTACGTGCCAGTTTCCCCAACCCTTCATGTTATCTCTTGCTCATCCACCCTCACAGGCAGTCCCCCCTTTCCCCGCGCCCTCCCCCCCCGCTCCCAGGACGTCTCCCCCCCCAAGGTTGCTGCTGCTGCTGACCGACCTTCCTCTAACGCTCCGCGAGATAGTCTAGGAACGGTTGCCACCGCCTGTAGAACCCCTGCGCAGACCCTCTCAAGGCAAACTTAATCCTCTCCAACTTTATGAACCCAGCCATATCATTTATCCAGGCCTCCAGGCTGGGGGGCTTTGCCTCCTTCCACATTAGCAAGATCCTTCGCCCGGCTACTAGGGACACAAAGGCCAGAATGCCGGCCTCTTTTGCCTCCTGCACTCCCGGTTCATCCACTACTCCAAATATTGCTAGCCCTCAGCTTGGCTTGACCCGGACTTTCACCACCTGAGATATTGCTCCCGCCACTCCTCTCCAGAACCCCTCCAGTGCCGGGCATGACCAAAACATATGGACATGGTTCGCCGGGCTCCCTGAGCACCTTCCACATCTGTCCACCACCCCAAAGAACCTACTCAACCTCGCCCCCGTCACGTGCGCTCTGTGGACCACCTTAAATTGTATCAGGCTGAGCCTGGCACACGAGGAGGAGGAATTAACCCTACCTAGAGCATAAGCCTACAGGCCTTCCTCGATCTCCTCCCCCAGCTCCTCCTCCCATTTACCCTTCAACTCTTCTACCAGCGTTTCCCCCTCTTCTTTCAACTCCTGGTGTATTTCCGACACCTTGCCCTCCCCGACCCATACACCCGAGATCACCCTATCTTGCCGGACAGCAGTTTATGTTGGGCAGTGAATTCGGGACAAATTAATTATCCTCGTTATAGTATGACTTTGTAATTTACTTGCTAACATCAATGGCCACTCAGTCTTGGTTTCTATAGCTTACTGCTGTAGGCAAATCCCAAACTAAAGGCGGCCGATTTGAGAATGTTGTTTCAAGGCTATACTGTTGGTACAAGACGGGCTCCCAATCCCAAGAGGTTTAATTTTCATTTATTTCTTTTTTTTTTTAAAATGTTTTTATTCTTCTCCTTTTCACATTTTATCCCAAATTTACACCCACCAACAATAAACAATAATCAGTCACAAATATGTAAATCCCCAGATCAATAACAACGATCCCATCCTCCCACCAAACCCCAGACATTAGCCCGCATGTTCACATAAACAAATGACAAAAAGGAATCAGGAATCACCCATAGTCACCATTAACACACACCGTCCCCTCCCCCCCCCCCAACTAATGTTCGATGTTATCCAGTTCTTGAAAGTGCATAATGAATAATGCCCATGAATTGTAGAATCCTTCCATCCTTCTCCTCAGTTCAAACTTAACCTTCTCAAGAGTCAAGAATTCCAACAGGTCCCCCGCCACGCCAGGGCACAGGGTGGAGAGGTTGATCTCCAACCTATCAGGATCTGCCTTCGGGCGATCAACGAGGCAAAGGCTACAACATCTGCCTCCACACCCGTTTCCAACCCTGACTGGTCCGACACCCCGAATATGGCCTCCCGGGGGCCCGGTCCAGTTTCACGTGCAACACTAAAAACCTCCTTCCAGTAATCCTCTAGCTTTGGACAGGACCAAAACATATGAACGTGATTACCACCCCCCCCCCCCCCCCCCCCCCCCCCCCCGGTAACGTTCATACACATCTTCTACTCTTTCAAAGAATCGGCTCATCCGCACCCTCATGACCACCTTCAGCTGTATCAGCCTCAACCTTGCGCATGAGGTGGAGGCGTTCACTCTCCGGAGCACCTCACACCAGAACCCCTCCTCCATATCCTCTCCAAACTCTTCCTTCCACCTCGCTTTGATCCCTTCCAGTGGTGCCTTCTCCTCTTCCAAAATAGCTCGGTAAACCACCTTCTCCAGTCCCCCTGTCGTCAGCACCTCCTCCAGCAATGAGGGGCATAGACAGAATGGATAGTCAGAGGCTTTTTCCCAGGGTAGAGGGGTCAATTACTAGGGGGCATAGGTTTAAGGTGCAAGGGGCAAGGTTTAGGGATGTACGAGGCAAGTATTTACACAGAAGGTAGTGAATGCCTGGAACTCACTGCTGGAGGAGGTGGTGGAAGCAGGGACGATAGTGACATTTACGGGGCATCTTGACAAATACATGAATAGGATGGGAATAGAGGGATATTGACCCAGGAAGTGTAGAAGATTTTAATTTAGACGGGCAGCATGGTCGGCACAGGCTTGGAGGGCCGAAGGGCCTGTTCCTGTGCTGTACTTTTCTTTGTTCTTTGTTCAATGTGGAGGCCGGCTCCACCGGGAAGCATGTATCTAAACATTTCCCCCTGCTCCAGCCCATATTTCGCTTCCAGCTCCTTCAATCCTGCAAAATGACCCCCAAGAAACAAATCTTTTAGTGTCTTAATCCCCTTCTCCTCCCAATTCCGAAAATTTCCATCCCACTTCCCCGGCTCAAATCTGTGGTTCCCCTGAATCAGCATTTCCCTTGACCCTGCCGCCAACCCGAAGTGTTGGCGAAACTGCCTCCAAATTCTCAATGAAGCTATTATTACCGGATTCCCTGAGTATTTCCCCGGGGCCGTCGGGAGCGGCGCTGTTGCAAGTGCTTTCAATCCCGACCCCCTGCACAAACTCTCCTTCATTCTGAACCACTGGGAATCTTAATTTTAATCTATGTAGCAACTTTACCAGGTCGGTGCAAAAAGCACCAGCGTGAGCTTAAATGATAAAAAAAACCAATCTGCTTGTATTCTGTGACTTTTATGTAATAAATTATCTCAAGTCGCATTTATGGAATCGCAGCAGGAAAAAAGGCAGGATGTGTTTAAAGGCATAGTTTCAAGCACTGAAGCTGAAAGGGGGCTCAGTCGAGGGAACGGCAGAAGGACTATGCAACTTGGGGGATGGAATTCCAAACAACAGGGGCATGATGACGGGAAGCTTGATTGCAAATGGTGGTGCAAAGAGTACTGGAATTCTCAAATGTCCTGAAATTGCACTGTTTCTAAGTTGCAGAACTGGAGGTTCAACAGTGGAGCAAGACCGTGTAAGAATTTCGAGATGAGAACAATGATTTTTAAAAAGCAAACAGATTTCAGGAACACAGCTTCCTGAAATCTGGATGTAAAGTTTTATGAATATCCATCGTCAAGAAGGATCTACTTATGCTTAAGTGAAGAAACTCTTACTTTCAAAACTCTTGACAGGGACATTCAAGACTATTTTGCAAATCCTTTTAGGAGTGATCAATTGAATGTCACAACCAAATTCTGGGTTGGCTGTGCAGTGATTTTGATAAAACCAGACAGCAAGAACAAAAGTCTGTTCTTTGATTGCTGCCCTTTATACAATCCCATGCACAGGCACAGTTGAGCACGTTTCCCATTTCACTCATGCATGACTAAAACCACTTCACTCATGCACCCATTGTTTTAAATGTCCTGTCTTATTCCAGCTTTGCAGAGTGTAAAAGGTTACCGGGCTTTTGTATTATTTTTAAAAAACATCCATTCAGTGGCAAATAATACGATGAAAGACATTATTCAGTGTGATTCTATCTAAAGCAATAAATAGTAGGTGCACAGCTTTCATAAGCTATGTTTAGGTACCAACATGCTATTTTAATCTAACCTTAAAAATGAATATTTGACTTGCATTTATGTAACATGGAATATTATAGAACAGCACAGAGGAAACGCACCGAGTCGGCACGGTCTTTTCGAAGAGTAATCTTATCAGTCCTTTCATCTCTGCAATTTATTTTCCTTCATGTATGTGTCCAATTCCCTTTTGAAAGCTGTTATTGAATCCGTTTCCACCACCCTATCAGGCCGTGCATTCCAAATCCTAGCCACTCATTGCATAAAAAAAGCTCTGTTTCATGTCGCCTGTTTTGTTTTGCTAACCGTTAATCTGTGCCTTCTGGTTATTGATCCTTCAGTTGCTTAAAACAATTAGCTTTATTTCCTTTAACTGAACCTTCCAACATTTTGAACACATCCCTCAAAACTCCTGTTAAGCTTTCTGTTCTCTAAGGAGAACAACCCCAGGTTCTCCAGTCTATTCATATAGTTCCTTGTATGTTAATATATACTCATATGTTTCCTCCCTGGAACCATAAAAAAGTTACAGCCCATCTTATCCATGCCAGCCCAAGGACACCCAAGTGCCCTTTCTAATCCCACCTTCCAGTGCCCGGTCCATTACCCTTTAGCTTATAGCACTTAAGGTGGCGATCCAGGTACTGTTTAAAAGAGTTTAGGGTCTCTGCCTCCACCACCAACTCAGGCAGTGAACTCCAGACTCCCACTACCCTCTGCGTAAAAACGTTCTTCCTCATGTCCCCTCTACACCTTCTGCCACTTATCATGAATCCATGTCCCCTGGTTCTAGAATTTCCCACCAAAGGAAACAATTTTATCGTGTCCACTCTATCTCTTCCCCTCATCATTTTGTACACCTCAATTAAGTCACCTCTCAGCCTTCTTTGTTCCAAGGAAAATACCCCCAACCTATCCAAACGCTCCTCATAGCTACCATTTGAGTAAATCCCTTCCTCTCCAAAGCCCTCACTTCCTTCCTAATGTGGTGCCGAGAATTGGGCACAATAATCCACCTGGAGTCGAAGTAAATCAATTTAGCATAACTTTCTTTGTTTATTTATAAAATCTAGGATTACAGATGCTTTACTAACTTGGAATGGCTGAGGAATTGTGCAAGTTGCTCTTGCACTCCCTTTTAAAGTTGTATCATTTTGCTCATATTGTCTCTCCTCGTTCTTCTTACCTAAATGTATCACCTCATACATTTTTGTATTGACTTCTATCCATCATTAGTCCACCCATTTCAGCTCATTTATGTCCTTTTCTTCGTTGCTTACTGCAGTTCCAAGTTCAGTGTCATCTATAAGTTTTGACATCCAAGTCCAAGTCATTAATACATATCAGAAACAGCAATATTGAATTGTGGGGAGCAACACTGTGTGCCACCCATGGCCAAAATACAGTCTATCCCGACAAATGTCTGTTTTCTTACCATTTAGCCAATTTAGTGTCCATGCTGCTACTCTTAACACCTTTAATTTTGCTGGCAAGCCTAAATATTATTACATTTTAAAACTAGCACTAATCAAAGAATAACTTCTTTCAAAGAATATCAGCAACCTACTGGTTGGTAAATAACCTCCACCCTTTGTACATTTAAACCTAACTAACATTCTGCAGCCCATATCCTAGCCCACACTCAAGCACACCTCACCATCACACTTGGCCTAGCTGACCTAGATTGGCTGCCAGTCCCCAATGCCTCAGATTTTAAATGTTCACCTTTGTGTTTAAATTCCTTCATAGCCTTGTCCCTTCTCATCTCTATGGCTTAATCAGCTCCTACAATAGTCTCTTAAAACTCCATTCCTCTTGTCCATCATCCCATCCCATTAGGTGGATTGGCCATGGTAAAATTGTCCTTTATGGTGCATGGATGTGCCGGTTAGGCGAGGTTATGGGGATAGTGCTCGGGAGTGGGCCTAAGTAGGGTACTGTTTCAGAGGGTTGGTGCAGACTCAATGGGCAGAATGACCTTCTTCAGCACTGTAGGGATTCTATAATTTTATCCCAACATGCTGGGCCTGTTCCTGTGCTGTACTTTTCTTTGTTCTAAAGATGTTAAATAAATTCAAGTTGTGAGTGCTGCATTTTTGTAAAAGGCACGACTTTAATCTATTTAATGCCTTTCACAACCACCAACATCCCAGGGACTTTATAGGTGTGATGCACAAAATGCTGCAGGCAATTGGAGCGCAACAAACTCCCCAAAACATCAATGTCACAATGACCAATCTGTTTTCCTAATATTAACTCAGAGATAAATTTTGATCAGGATAGTGGGGAGAACACCATTGCTCTTCTTCAAAATGGTGCCATGGAATCTCATACATCCACCGGAGGGGGCCTTGATTTAAAGTATCATTAAAAAGGTTACGGGTGCGATTTAACAAAAAAAAAAAGAGTCCCATCGAAGGCAGGTTTAGTGGGACACTTCCCGGCACTTGTAGCGCCAGGAATGACCCCGCTATCGAACGGGACTGTTATTTCTGGGGCCTCGGCGGGCAAGCCCATGCTGAGGCCGCACTTACCTTAATTTCCTGCACTGAGGAGGTCTGTTCCTATTGGGGGATCCTCAGGGCCGCTGCCTCATAAGGGGAGGGTACCCCCAGGTCCAACTCCCAGCATGGCAAAATACCATCGGGGCAGCCAGGCAGTGCCAGAGGCCTCCAATCACCTGGGAGACTCCCCCAAATGCCATTCTGTCTCGTTTGTGGACACTAGTGCAAAGCGGCACGTGGCTGAGGCCTCCTCAGCGAGCTGGGTAAATTGCATCTTGAATTGGGCACAATGCGGCCGTTAGATTATGCCCTACACCGCTGACAGTGCAGCACCCCTTCAGTACAGCACTGAAGTATTAGTCCTGACTTTTGCATCTTAAGTCCTAGGGTGGGGCTTTAGTGTCCCACTAAACCTGCCCTCGATGGGACTCTTTTTTTGTTAAATCGCACCCGTAACCTTTTTAATGATACTTTAAATCAAGGCCCCCTCCGGTGGATGTATGAGATTCCATACATCTTACAGCTCAGTGACAAGAGGGCTGGCTAGCAGCTGAACATTGGAGCTGCAAATGATAATGAGCAAGATCATAGAATTTACAGTGCAGAAGGAGGCCATTCAGGCCATCGAGTCTGCACCGGGCCTTGGAAAGAGCAACCCACCTAAGCCCATACCTCCACCCTATCCCTGTAACCCCACCTAATCTTTTTTTTGGACACAAAGGACAATTTAGCACAGCCAAACCACCTAACCTGCACATCTTTGGACTGTGGGAGGAAACCGGAGCGCCCGGAGGAAACCCACACACACACAGGGAGAATGTGCTGACTCCGCAAAGACAGCGACCCAAGCTGGGAATCGAACCTGGGACACTGGAGCTGTGAAGCAACTGTGCTACCCTTATGTTAAAGCTGCTAAAAGACAACCATCTGTTCAGCATAATTTTGAAATTCCCAGGTGACAATAACGGATGATCAGCAAACTTTCCCAATGCCCCAGCCAACACGTCTCACTCAACCAACACTGCCAAAAAACAATGTTTTCATCTACAGTTTGTTGAAGCTTACTGTGTACAATTGGCTGCTGTACACAATAATTATTGAATAAATTAAATAATAGATAATAATGATGAAGTTCTATGAGATACTGAGTCTATAAGGCACTATATAAATTAAAGTCCCATAGAGACATGAAAGATATTAATTATATCAATTGTGGAATGATCGCCAGGAGGGCACCCTGCCCTTCTTCAAAATATGAAGTCTTACAACACCGGTTAAAGTCCAATAGGTGTGTTTGGAATCGCTAGCTTTCAGAGCGTAGCTCCTTCCTCAGGTGAGTCCAACCCTGTTGGACTTTAACCTGGTGTTGTAAGACTTCTTACTGTGCCCCAGCCCAGTCCAACGCCGGCATCTCCACATCATGGCTATCTTCAAAATATGTCCTGGGAGTGCTTAACTCCTTGGTGTCAGTGGCAGTACTCTCATAAGGTTAAGAGTTCAAAGGGCGGCACTTCTTCGACCCCACAACCCAAAGGTGTGCAGGGTAGGTGGATTGGCCACAATAAATTGCCCCTTAATTGGAAAAAAATAATTTGGTATTCTAAATGTATTAAAAGAGTTCAAATCTCTCTCTCCCCAAGGACACCGAGCACACGATCTAGGCTGGTATCCTGTGCAGCAGTGAGGGAGTGCTGCAGAATGAAACTGAGGCCTCTTTTTAAAAAAAAATTAGAGTACCCAATTCATTTTTTTTCAATTAAGGGGCAATTTAGGTGCTGAGAACAAAACTTCTAACTGGGAGGACTGCCGCTTACTCTAATCAGGGAGACAATAATGTACTTCACCTCTGTTGAGGTCTGGATTGAAGTGGGGTGCCAAGTGGATGGAGGAGCAGTTCCACCTCATGTCTGACATGCTTGCCTGGCACGCCAGCCGCGTCTGTTTGGCCGCGAAGACGATGCTGTGCATGAGCTCCAGGTTCCGCCGGCAGAGCTGCTGCTGCTCCGGGACCAGAGGCGCCAGTTTACAATGTTGAGTCTGGTTCCAGCCTAATGCAGTGCCGCTCACAGCGATGCCACTGTTTTGAAGAAGAAAAAACACACAGAAAGGACGGGTTACAAATGCGTGCGATGCCATTCAAAAAAAAATGCTCCGACTTCCCTAGGGAAAGGACACTAAAAAGCCAGCCTGTCTCTATTTTAATATCGCTGAAGCTGGTGTACTCACAGCCATTGGATACCGCCGCATAGCCGCCACTCAAACACTAGCAGCAGAAACATGCAGCCAGTTCCCATCTCCATTTTCAGTCTGAGCTGGCGAGAAGCTCGCTCTCCCGGCACAAAATCCCCCCTGCCTGGGGTGGGGGGCGAGAGAGACCTGGAAATAATGGAGAAAGTTTGTAAATAAGTGCAGGAGCTGCTCTGACCCCCTGTGTGTTTATAGGCTGGACACAGCAAAGTGTTGTTACCCCTCTTGTTGAAACAGGCTCTGATCAATATCTGATCAATATCCCAATGAAGGGAGATGGGAAAGGATGCAGTCCCACTCTCGAATCTCTCTCTCTCTCTGTCCGATTGATTCAGCTGCAAAACGTGTCCCGAGTTGCAAAAGGCACAACAGTCTTGTATTTTGGAGTTTCCTCTGCGTGGATTTTTTTGGTGAACTTTCGCCCAGGGCAGTTGTGGGTCCGGTGGATTTGGTGACTTTGCAGCAGGTACGAAGAGAGGTCGGTACTCGGGGAGCGGGCGTCAGCTTGTGACAAGGATGAAGTTTGGAAGAAGCCCGGGATTTCCCCACCCCTCCTCCCTTGCTTTTATAGCTGAGCGTGACGCGAGCTGTCTCTCATTCCCGTTCACCATGTGGGATCAGGTGGAATGAATGGGGCTGACGGCAGCTGCGGGACATCAAAGGGTTGGGAGGGAGAGACGGATTCCTGTTCATTTGAATCTGGCACTGGGCAAATACACAAAGTGCAGCTCCTGTCACCCCCCCCCCC
Organism: Scyliorhinus torazame; assembly: GCF_047496885.1. Taxonomy (NCBI): domain Eukaryota; kingdom Metazoa; phylum Chordata; class Chondrichthyes; order Carcharhiniformes; family Scyliorhinidae; genus Scyliorhinus; species Scyliorhinus torazame. The sequence goes on along the minus strand of NC_092711.1, from coordinate 291,745,227 downwards.
CCTCCCCTCCCCATGGGGTTTGCCCCAGGACAAGACCCTCTGTTTATTGTTCGAGAGGAACGGAATCTGACTTTGAAATTCATTCACAGTTTGCAAAAAGCACTCGGATGCACTCGGCTATTAGCCAGAGAGCACAGTTCAATAAGAGGGCCAGCGCCCTGCACTGCCCCCTGTTCCTCTAGCACAACCCAATGTTAGGTCTATTTTGCAGACGTTTTTGATACGCGCAACCTCCTCTCGGCAGTCAAAGTGTGAAGAGGAAGTTAAACAACCCCCCCCCCCCCCCACCACACACACACACATACACTTTAACTATCTTCCGTATTTTACAATCAGAAAAATCACTGAAATCACTCCCAGTACCAGACTGAAGTTATCCAATGTTAATATTGTTTAGTTTCCTTTACTTTTCCTATTTTAAAGAGAGCGCATCGTTAGTGACAGACAAAACGAGGCTTTAGGTCTGTTCCGATGTACACTTTTGACTAAAGCGGTACTGAATCCAAACAGTAACCCTGATTATCTGCTCCACAGTCAATGTCCCTCTTGGGCTATTTTGTGTCAGGTTTGTGAGAATGGAGGCCTTTTTTGTTGTAAATATATACTTTCTTCATAAAACACCTAAAAGGATATTATAAAACATATCAAGTTGTCGTAACAGGAATGTGCCACCATATTCACAATTTCTACATATTGCGCTCTGAGGCGCATTTAACTGTTTTCCAGCCAAGAACTACAGTCCCAGGGGCTCCACGCAGGGGGCTTTGACAATGTGGAAACTGAGAGATTGTTCCCCCTTTTGGGAGAGTCAAGGACCAGAGGGCATACTCTCAGAGTAAGGGGTCACCCATTGCAATCAGAGATTAGGAGGAATTTCTTCTCTCAGAGGGTAGTGAATCTGTGGAGCGAGCTCACTCGCGGCTGGGTCATTAAATATGTTCAAGACCCAGTTGGACAGATCTTTAATCAGTAAGGGAATCGTGGGTTGTGGGGATAAGGTGGGAAAGTGGAGTTGAGGATTATATGAGATCAACCATGATCTCATTGAATGATGGCACAGACTCGATGTGCCGAACGGCCTAATTCTGCTCCTCTGTTTTATGGGCAGTTACCAGTCCCTGGACCATACCAAAACTGAAAGGCGTCACACTCTAGTATTTCGCCATTGCGAGAAGGGCTATTTCCAGTGCAGTTGCCTCATTAATCGATATGATCCGGCAGGTTCAGTGAGTGGAGATACCCGTATAAGCCAATTAATGGGAATATGAATGATCATATCTGACGCCCCCCCCTCCCCCACCCACAAGTTCTATCTCACATATCTGTGTCAGGCAGGAGAGATTTGGGAGATCTCACTTTGAAGGATGAGCGCGGTGCGCTGCTCTGATCTGCTTGTTGTACCTTTGAAGTGTCTTTGAACTGAAGGTTGTCAAACTCAGAATTAGCATGAGAATGGCCCAGAGATGAAGCAAACAGCGGCGGTGTTATCACAGTAAAAAGCAGCAGACATGCCCAGCATCTAATACATATTAACAATATCAGTATTTGTTCTGACCAGATTAACTGTAGACAGGTTGAAGGAGGGGCGGGGAGGGGGGCCCAATATCTTTGTAAAGGAAGGTAAATTCTTGTCACATTCCCCCGAGTGGAAAAGAGATGTTTAAAGATTCACTTTAATTTAGCGGGGGAAATCCCTTTTATCTTTTTCCATCGTCGTTTCCCCTTTGACGGTTACAGAAGGGAAAACTTCAACGAAAAATTATTGTGCAAATGAAATTAAAACATTTAGTTTGTGTGTGTGTGGGGGGGGGGGGGGCTGCAGAACAATAGTAAGGAAGACATTCTGAACAGAAATGCATTGGTTCGTGTAACCTCACGTTTTAAATGTTAATGTTAATCGTCTTGTTAATAATTCCTCCTCCTCTGGCACTCCCGTTCATCCATTTCAAAATCGCCGTCAGCACCCGGTCGTCGATTGCTTCGTTTCTAAGCTCCAGTTCCTCTCCAAAGTCTTGAACGTGTCACCACCCAAATGTGCGTTCAACTTTCCAACTGCACTTGTTGAATCTCTCCAAAGAGAGATGTAGCAACAGTGTCAGGAGTCACGAAATGACATGTTTAATTGTGACATGCTCAATGCGGAGGATCCCTCCTAACCTTTCTTGAACTCTCTGAAGCTCTTGGTCCAGTCGTTTCAACTATCTTCCCTCCCTTATCCAGCTTAGCGATAATTTTCTCAATTGATTCCACACAAATATCTAGATATCGCCACAGTGTGACTTGCAATGGCTTCTCTTCCTTCGCCCCTCAGGGTGACCAATCAGGGGTATTGATCAATACGTGCTGATGGTAAAGTGTTTGCCTTTCTTTCCCTTACAGAGCCCACAGGCTGTGTGTGGTCTACTGACTGGCTACTTACAATTGGTGGGCATCTGGAACAGCATGGCACTTCCTACAGGGCATCTGTGACCTGTATGAACAGGACCAGTAACATCGTACAGCCTCACGGCAGAGCAAATCACAACGTATCTCTCCAACCATTTATATTGAAGAGTCTTCATTGTGAAATTAGAAATAGAAGTGAGAATGTTTAATCCAATGTAAAATCATATGCTGAAAGCAAGGTGCATAGAGGAATAGAGTCATAGGGACGAATTCTCAGTTTGAAACTTAGATCTTCCTAAAAGAGAACAAAGTTCCCTAGCGAGCGCGTTTAACCATGTGTTTCCCGACACTTGCAAACCTGGCACAATGGCGGTGCCACCTGGGCATCTTGGCAGTGCCAAGATGGCACCCAGGTGGCACTGTCAGGGTGCCAGGCTGGCATTTTCTGCGTGCTCACGATTAGGCTGGGGTTGCCCACCGTGAATGTTGAGGTGCTGGTGGGGGGGGGGGGGGGGGTGTTCGGGTGTGTGGGGGAGGCAAATGCTCCCTTGATGCATTTGGGCTGGAGGGAGATCGTTTTTTTTGGTGGGCCTCGGAAATCTCTCGCTGCATCAGGGAATTCCGGCGAGCAGAGCTCCCCATTGTAAAACACGAGGCTATGTGCACCCTCGGCCTCGCATTTCCTGTTCAGGCCCCTTATTCAACACGAGTAGCGTTGAATAGCCATGTGTTTCTCGGCACTGCGGGTTCTGGGAAACAGCAGCTAAACACCTCGCTAGAGAACTTTTGGGACGATCACGCCCTTGGCTAATAAAAGCAAGTATCCCAAATGCCTTCTTAGCCACCTTATCTACCTGTCCTGCTGTCTTCAGGGATCTATGGACATGTACCCCTAGCTCGCTCTGGTCCTCCGTACCTCCCAGCATCCTGCCATTCATTGTGTATTCCTTAGCCTTGTTAGCCCTCCCAAAATGCAATACATCACACATTTCACGGTTAAATTCCATTGGCCACTGTTCTGCCCAGCTGACCAGCCAGTCTATATCGTCCTGTAATGTAAGGCTTTCCTCCTCGTTAGTTACCACACCACCAATTTTAGTGTTTTCTGCGAACTTACTGATCATACCCCCTACAATCACGTCTAGATCATTAATGTACATTACAAACAACAAGGGACCCAGCCCCGATCCCTGTGCCCCATTGGGCACAGGCCTCCAGTCACAAAACAACCTTCATCCATCAACCTCTGCCTCCTGCCACTAAGCTAATTTTGGATTCAATTTGCCGAATTGCCCTGGATCCCACGGGCTCTTACCTTCTTGGTCAGTCTCCCATGCAAAACCTTGTAGAAAGTCTTACTGAAGTCCATATAGACAACATCAACTGCACTGCCCTCATCTACACACCTTGTCATCTCCTCAAAAAATGCAATCAAATTTGTTAGACATGACCTCCCCCTGAAAAAGCCATGCTGGCTATCTCTAATGTATCCTTGCCTCTCTAAGCGGAGATGAATCCCGTTTCTCAAATTATTTCCAATTATTTCCCTACCACAGATGTTAGGCTCACTGCTCTGTAATCATCTGGTTTTCCCACTTCCCTTCTTGAATATTGGTACCACATTAGCTGTTCTCCAGTTCTTTGGCACCTCTTCTATGGCCAGAGAGGATTTGAAAATTACTGTCAGAGTCCCTGCAATCTCCTCCCTCCCCTCACATAGCAGCCTGGGATACATCTCATATGGATTTATCCACATTTAAGCCTGCTAAAACCCACTAATACCTCCTCCCTTCCAATGCTAATTTGTTCAATTGTATCACAGCTCCATTCTCTAATTTCTATACCTAAATCATCCTTCTCTATAGTGAACACAGATGCAAAAAACTAATTTAATATCTCACCAATGTCTTTTAGCTTCACATAGATTGCCATTTTGGTCCTGAATGGGCCCTACACTTGCCCTGGTTACCCTCTTGCCCTCAATATACTAATAAAATACCTTGGGGTTTTATTTTATTTTGCTTACCAGTGTCTTTTTCATGCCCCCTCTTTGCTCTCCTAATTTAATTTAAATATCCTCCTGCACTTTCTATAGTTCTCTAGGGCTTCCACTGTTTTGAGTATCTGTATCTGCCATAAGCCTCCATTTTTTTCTTCATGTAATTAATAGAAAAATATATAAGAGACATAAAAAGATCAAAAACATTACGAAATCTCCAACAATAATTAACATTTGAAGGAATGAGAATCCATTCTTTTGAAAGTAAATTTTCAGTGCGAAAGAGGCAACTATTAAGACTTATCACTTTGTTAAAAATGCACCTTCAGTGAATGGATAAACCTAACCTTTTCTGTAGTAAGTAACTAGTGGCTAGGTACTGCAGATTCATGCACATAAAGGCATTTTAGTGACTAGTCTATCAATAAGGTATCAAGCTTTTCACAGTAACTTCATTGCAGTGTTATTGTAAGCCTACTTATGACAATAAAGATTATTTATTTATTTTATTAATCAAGCTTGTAGTGGAACAAGGTAACTCGGACATTTAACTGTGCACATGTGGATGTCAGAATGTTCTGCATGAGAGCAGTAGGGTGGCGCAGTGGGTTAGCCCTGCTGCCCCATGGCGCCGAGGTCCCAGGTTCGATCCCAGCTCTGGGTCACTGTCTGTATGGAGTTTACACATTCTCCCTGTGTTTGCGTGGGTTTCGCCCCCACAACCCAAAGATGTGCAAGGTAGGTAGATTGAACACGTTAAATTGCCCCTTAATTGAAAAAAAATGAATTGGGTACACTAAATTTATTTAAAAAAAGAATGTTCTGCGTGATATTCTCCATTCATAGAATTTACAGAGCAGAAGGAGACCATTCAGCCCATCGAGTCTGCACTGGCTCTTGGAAAGAGCACCCTACCCAAGGTCAACACCGCCACCCTATCCCCATAACCCAGTAACCCCACCCAACACTAAGGGCAATTTTGGACACTAAGGGCAATTTATCATGGCCAATCCACCTAACCCTTACATCTTTGGACTGTGGGAGGAAACCGGAGCACCCGGAGGAAACCCACGCACACACGGGGAGGATGTGCAGATTCCACACAGACAGTGACCCAAGCCAGAATCGAACCTGGGACCCTGGAGCTGTGAAGCAATTGTGCTATCCACAAGGCTACCGTGCTGCCCATGATAATGGCAAATACTGATAGCTTCACATTTTTTTATTACCTCAAAGTCTGGACCCTTGGTTTAAATCCCTTCATGACCTGGCCCTACCCACCTTTGTACAACCCTAGAAATCAGCAACAACTGCATTCCTCCAGCTTTGGCTTCCCGTGGATCCCCACTCCCTTCATCCCATGAGTGGCAGCCATTATTTCAGTTGTCTGGGCTCAACGTTTTTGATTTCCCCCATAATCCCGCACTTCGCACTTCATCACCTCCTTTTGTTTCCTTAAGTCCATTTCTTTGACACAGCTCTCAGCCATGTCTACATTGCCTCATTATTTGAGTCATTATCGATTTTTATCTAAGCTTCCGTAATGCATCCGGGGATGTTTTACATTTTAAAAGTGCCAAATATTTCTGTTATTGTTGAATGTATTGCGTGTTTCACAATCATTGTGAAACTGCTGTGTGAATAACATTGACCTGACTTTGTGGCCAGTGATGAATGATGTTTACTTTTTGTTATGCTTCCAGCTGCCCACAAACGTTTCATGGATTTTTGAGCAGCAACTTATGCTCACCGGGTGTTTGGTACAGGGTTTTGCCCAGAACAAGCTATCTTGAACCGGTTGGAAAAGGACAAACTACAATGAGGCTCTTCAACCAATCAGATTGAAGCATCATCACTGAGACACACAGTCTAAACCAGGACATATAATACAAGAAAAAGAGAAAACTTCAATTCATGTACAGGAAGTGACCCATAGAGGGAAAAATAAATAATAAAGAAAAATAGAAAAAGCAAAAGTAAATATTTAATTTTATTTTTAAATTCACAACAATAGTTGAAATCTGTAGGAATCAGACTCCACACTTGTGATTTTTCAGTGACTGAAATGGTGTTCGGTAGTAAATCAGAGTTATTACACCAATATAAAATCACATATATTTCAATGGAGAAACCTTAACCTTTTGGGGGATGTTTATGCAGTCAGTGGAAAGTACAGCAAATTTCATCTCCTCATGTATTTTAAATCCGGATCCCTTGGCAAAATACTGGTACAGCACAATGTGTAGAAGGGCTGAGCAAATGGGACACTGACCTCCTCATTTACACAATGTGTGTGCAGATGGCAAAAGTTGCTGCCCTTATGACAAAATCTGGACCATTGCATTTCTCAGGCAAAATATAAGTATTTTTGTTCTTGCATTATACATTTTTGTCAGTACATTGTTCAAAAGGGTCACCGGTTATGAAAAACAAATCCAGAAGTATGATGTGACAATCTTACTACAGTGATTGTAATCACCACACAAAGATATCACTGTCCTTTACATTGCTCTTATTTACATGATTGAAACAGAATTTGTGTCAAATAAAAACAATACGCTAAACTATTCCTTTGTTAATGTGCGGTTGAATATTGTGTGCTGCTTTGCGCACTCAATTATACGGAAGACATAAAAACATCGAAACATGCTGTGTAGATTCACTCGGATGTTAACATGGGCAGAGGTTTACTATTATGAAAAATGATTTTTAGAAATTAGAGAATTAAAGAATTAGAGAATTAAATTCAGGGGAACTGAGAAAGACAAGGACAACTTGTCAGGGACTTCGAGGCACAATGGGGGAAGGTCGCTATCTGAACTTTCAGCCCTAGTGCACTGAGGGGCTGGAATGTGTAGAGACCTCTCGGGCTGTATGACTCACATTGAATGTATACGGTGAATATTACATCTATTGGAATTGTATTGAAGCACCTCAGAGTACAATATGATCTATGTAGAGAACCTGAATATCATTGAACTTTGTATGATGGCCACTTTGAAATGTTTGTAATGTTCTTTCAGATATTTTATGGATAAAGAAAATGTTTTACAATAAAGAAAAACTTGTAGGGTCTTTAGGATTGGGAACGGTCAGGTTATGTTCACAGTGAAAGATTTTTTTCCACTGATTGGGGCGATGATAACAAAACAATTCTCTGTGACAAACTGTTGCTGAAGCTAAGTCACTCAATTTATTCAACATGGACGTATAGTATATACAAAACAGAGGAATATTTAAGGTAATGGGGATTGAGTAGAGGAGCGGTTTTAGAATTATTACATTCTTGTGGAGAAAAGTGGTGACACAGACTTGATGGGTTCAAGGCTACTTCCATACACATGGATTTAAACCCAAAAGTCAAGACTGAGACTCCAGTGCAATACTGAGGGAGGGCTGCACTCACAGATGGACTGTCTTTCAGATGATTGGTAAACTAAGGCCCCTTCTGCCCTCCCAGATGGGTGTAAAAGATTCAATGCCACCTTTTTGAAGAAGAGCAAGGAAGTGCTCCCTTGTGCCCTGGCAAATATCTATCCCTCAACGAACTTCACAAGAACGGGTTACCCGGTTATTTTCATCTTGCTGCTTATCAGAGCTTGCTGTGCACAAATTGGCTGCCACATTTCCTACAAAACAACAGTGACTATAATTCAAATGTACTTCAAAGGCTGTAAAATAGTTTGGGATAGCCTGTGTCAGTGAAAGGCGCTCTACAAATGCAAATCTTTCTTTCTGCAACATTTGTTGATTCATGGAAACAAGTAAACTGTTGAAAGTGTGATAGGTGTCCCAAATGCCATTCTTCGTGTGAGAGTATAGACAGTGAATGTGAACTTCATAATAGATATATAAAAATGAATGCTGTGAAATTGAAGGTCTGTTTCAGCCTGAGGGAGTGAGTTGGATGGCCGTGAATGGTGTGGGGAGGTTGTGTGTAGCAGGGATAATGAAGGCTGTGACGAGAGCTCCTTTGCTACAGTGCAGGCACTGTGGAAAGGAAGCTCACATTCTCTGGTTTGAGAAGATGTGAGGAAATGTACTCAGTCAGACTATCAATCAATATGAATTTTGTCAACTTCAGACTGGACAGTCAGTCAGATCCTCCAGAGTGCTGATGACTATTTCTGATTTTGTGGCATCTAGATTCTTTAAAATCATACACGTAAAAAGGTTTATTTTACCTAACAGGACAAAAGAGCAAGATACACAGTTGCCGAAATAGCAGATGAATGATCAGTGTGCTCACATGACTCTTCTCTGCTATTTTAACAGGTCAACATCATTGTTACAATATTGCACAGAGGAATATCATAAAAACATGCAAAGTATTCATGCACCATTATGGCCAACATAAATAGCAAACCTCATGTGCCTTAAGGTTTTAAAAATAGAAAATGTCTGAAATGAACAGGTTGATCAACAACTAAAAGAGGAAGAGGTAAGTTAATGCTTTGCCAACATCATCTGATAACACGTTACATTCCGTGTGTACATTGATGACACCCAGCTCTACCTCATCACTAACTCTCTCTCGATTTCTCCAGCGTCTATTTGTTGTCAAATTGCTCTTACCACATCCAGTCCGAGGCGACCCAATATTTCTTCCAATGAAACATGAGGAAGACTGATGCCATTGTCTTCAGCTTCAGCCACAAACTCCATTCCTTGGGCACTAATCCATCTCTGATTGGACACTGCCTCAGGTGTTGTGGTAGGGTCTGGTGCGTATAGGGTTAATGTAGGACTGAGTACAGTACTGCCCACACAGTGATGTAAGAAGCGGCCGATTTAGTGCAGTTGGCTAGACAGCTGGTTGGTGATGCAGAGCAAGGCCAGCAGCATGGGTTCAATTCCTGTACAGGCTGAGGTTATTCATGAAGGCCCCGCCTTCTCAAACTTGCCCCTCGCCTGACCTGAGGTGTGGTGATCCTCAGGTTAAACCACCACCAGTCAGCTCTCCCCCTCAAAGGGGAAAGGAGCCTATGGTCATCTGGGACTATGGCGACATTACCAATGTAAGAGGAACATGACCCAGAGCCAGTTCCAGGGTCAGTCTAGAAAAGGACAGATATATGGAGAGAAAAACAGAAAATGCTGGAAAATCTCAGCAGGTCTGACAGCATTTGTGGAGAGAGAAGAGAGCGAACATTTCAAGTCTGGAAGACTCTTCATCAAAGCTAAAGAAGACTGGAAATAGGGTGACATTTATACTGTTGTGAGGGTGGAGCAGTCGGGTTGGATGAAGGGCCAGCGATAGATGTACTCACACTTCTGAAAATCTTCAAAATGGATCACAATTTCACACTCAAGGCTCCATTGGGATTCAGCCATTTCCAATCCCAGTCACAGAATTGGAGTCACTGGAGGGATATAATTTATGGGACAGAATTTCTCCAGGCTTCAGGAAAGATTCTGAAGACCTGTAAGATAGAAACTATCTTACACAGGACAACCCTGTGTGAGATGGGTGAACAACACAGGACCACCCTAAGCAGAGTGAACACTACTTGGGGTGAAAACCAACATTAGGTCCACCCCATCAGGTCACAGAAACACAGAGACCATCCAGGTCAAGGAAAAGCAGTTCCTCAGCCGCCCAGCACAGTCACCTTACCGGCTGTGCGATACAAAGCACCCTCATTAGGAAATATCAGTGTCCTGCGGGCACTGCCCAATACTTCTACTTGAACTGACTGCGACACTACTGTGCAAGACAAAATCCCAGCACCTCACAGGTAGGCCAAAGGTCATCCACGCGGTTGAGACCAAAAATCCAGAAGACCCACGGTCATGCTCCTTGGAGGTGATCAATGAATATGGCACTTCATTTTGGAATGCTGACATCCTGGTAAATGGTCATCTAACTAATTTTAAATTAGATTTTAAGCCAGCATGATAGTCATGTCAGACAATGATCCATGGCTAAAAGACCTCAAACTTCAAACAGTGGTCACTCCGCTCCACATGCCAGAACTCCACCTTCCAGGAAAGGGCACCCTGCAGACCACTCTGTGGGACAAGAACAAAAAAAACAATCCAAACAGCCCTCTTTGTGGTTCACAATCAGGACTATGCTCTGTAAAGCTGCAATGCCTGTATCGAGCTTAACCTCTTGCTCAATCAACCGACAAGGGCCTGGCTCCAAATACAGACAAGAGTTTCCAAAGCTCGTCACAGGACTGGAGTGGGGGAGAGGGGTGTCGGGGGGTGGGGGGGGGGGGGGGGGGGGGGTAGAGCAGTAGGGCTGGATGAAGGGCCACTCTCAGTGGTGATGCCAAGTCAGAATGCCTCTTCATTCCACAAAAAGTCCCTCAAGGAGAATGTATGGCGACAGCTGAACAACAAGCTCAACACGGGAGTCATTTCCCCAGTCAAGCAACCGCCACATGGTGCTCAGGGGATAGTCCCAGACCAAAACCTGAATGAGCCTCTCCGTATCTGCATCGACCTCTTACAGCTTAGCAAGGGCATAACCCGGGAGTTCCATCCCAGGCCCCTCAATGGACCAAAGCTTTCATGGAGCACAGTATTATCTAGACCAGACACTAACAGCGGGTTCTGGCCGCTTCCCCTCAATGAGGACTCCCTCCTCTGAAACTAAATGTATTATCCCTTTTGGAAGATTTTGCTTCAACCTCCTGCTCTTTGGGATTGCATTGGCACCGGAGATATTCCAATGCATGATGTCAGATATCCTGCTGGGTCTTCAGGGAACCATTTGCCACTAGTACAATATCTTGGTTCACAGAATCACGCTGGAAGGACATGACAAAAGGCTCTCAGCAGTCTAGGAGCATCTGCAAGAGGCAAGGCTGATGTTGAATGATAAATATGAGTTTACCAAAGCTTCCATCCACTTCCTGGGCCACATTGTTAGCAATAAAAATGTCACAGCAGACGCACACAAAACCAAGGTGATCACCGACTTCCCCACCAATTCCCCGAACTCCAGCGTCGCCTATGATGATAAACCATCTGGTGAAGTTTTGCCTTACTTGGCACATTGAGACACCTGCTCAGGAAAGAAAATGCGAGGCATTGGGGCTCCAATAAAAGCATGTGTTCACTCTTATCAGGAGGATGTTGCTCTCCACCGACACCTTGGTCACTACGACCCGATCCTGCCTACCACCATAGCGGATGATGCTTTATCGATAGACCCTGGGGCAGTTCCCTTTCAGGACCAATTGAATGGCACTTTCTGTAAATTTAAGAACAAAAGTGCTATTTGGACTGCAACAAATAAATCACAGGCGCTTCCTCCCATCTGTATTCAGTAATTTCTAAGTCCACCAGTGCTGCATGTTTCTGTACTTTAGATATTCTCACTCTGTCGTAAATTTGTTTTTAAGATTTGGAGTCTCCAATTCATTTTTCCAATTAAGGGGAAATTTAGTGTGGCCAATTCACCTAGCCTGTACATCTTTGGGTTGTGGGGGCAAAACCCACGCAGACACGGGGAGAATGTGGAAACTTCACACGGACAGTGACCCCGAGCTGGGATCAAACCTGGGACCTCGGCGCCATGAGGTAGCAGTGCTACCCACTGCACCACCGTGCTGCCCTACTCTGTTGTAAAATTGATGGATTGTCGAGTCCATCTTATCTTCTGACGTGCATCTTCAGTGTACATCCTTACTTTTACTTGTTAAAGATGAATACAGTCAAGACTATTTCTGAACTAGCAGCGTTTGGGTAGTAATAGCTTCTGCCAGGTCTCTGGGTGGGAATATTAATAATGTAATATTAATGCGTCTAGATAAATGACCATGCCTCATGGAGGTCATTGTATATACTGACTTGTGTTCAGTCCTTGGTGCAGAAGGGGAAATGGGTTAGTCAGAGTCAACTTCTATTGTGGGAATAATTTCTGGAAGCAATTTTACAGACCTCGGAAGGCTACTTTTTAAATTCTCTGCACTTTTAAAAAGCATACACATTCACCTTTTGTTCTAGTCTTTGTTCAAAGTCTAATTTCCTATTTTCAGGGGGCCTCATTGTATTTGATTAATTCAGGAATATAGCGCCCTCTAGGCTGAGTACACAGTTATAGCACCAGGAACATTCTTCAGCTGGATCATCTGAAAATACCTTTGAGATCCCAATGGTACGAAATACATAATAAACATTACATTCGTAGCAATGGAGGGGGAACGCCTGCTGGGATGCGAAAGGAGAGATTGGATGACAGAAATTTCCATCAGCTCAAACAGAAATATGGGGAATGCGTTGGGGTTGGAGGCCAACAGCATTTGGTTGGGAAGATTCTGAAGAGAACTGTGGTAAACTGGAACCATTTACAAAGGGATTCTAGTGAATCAAAGTGAAGGCTCGGCCTCCATAGTGAATTAGAAGAAGGGGAGACACAGAAAAAAAAGACCAGAGTTAGCTTGGAAGGGTGGACAGTGCACTGAGAAATACAGCTGGAAAAATGTGCAGCAGTAGCATGAGGGACTTAACAGGAATGAGGAAGTCAGTATGAAAGGTCAGAGGCATGGGCATATATGCTTAAACTGTACAATACTTTGATCAGATCATACCATCAGCGTGCAGTGTACTCAATGATACCCAAGACAAATATTTAAGCTTTTGATACTGTGGGACTGATTGCCACTGTCATAGGACTGATTTTGAAGAAAGACAGGAAGTAAGTGGACTTTTAAGCACAAAATGGAGTGGCCGACTAGAGATCTTATAGATTTGGAAGAACATACATTTTTTCCAATGCTCGTTATATACAAAGCCACCATACTGATGTGGAAATAGGTCGCCGTTTCTTCACTGTCGCTGGATCAAAATCCTGGAACTCCCTCCCTAATATCACAGTGGGTGTACCTACACCTCATAGACTGCAGTGGTTCAAAAAGGCAGCTCACCACCACCTTCTCAAGGGTAATTAGGGATGGGCAATCATTGCTGGCATAGTCAGCAACACCCATATCCCTTGAATGAATAAAAATGCATTCTTTATAACTCTGGGAAAATAAAAGAGTGGATGCTAAGCAGGTTGGAAGGAATAGTATAATGGGAAGCTTAGTAAGTGAAGGCACAACTGAAGAAGAGGGTTTTGAAGGTGGGAAGGAAATAAAGAGAAGGTAAACACCAAAAAGGAGTAAACTCAGCAAATTAAACAGTAGGACCAGGGTTTATCAACTTCAGAATATTATTTGACCTGAGTTGGGCTTCTCCCTCTTTACCCGCTCCATCACAAAGACCATCAGCTTCCACCTCTGTAATACAATATTTTAGGATGTTACAGGGAAAAGTTCACCCCTCCTTAGCAGATCTACCGGTAAAACCCGCGCTGTTGCATTTTACATCCATCTTCTCTATTGCCTGGCATTGCATCTTCCACCTTCAAAACTGCTGCCCATATCCAAACGTGCATCAGGTTCCTCTTACCCATCACTACGCGTTTACTGATCTACATTTGCTCCTGGTCCAGCTACACCTTGATTTTAAAACGTTCTTATCCTCAAGTTCAGATCACTCCATTGTCTTACCCCTCCCTATATTTGTAACATCCTTCAAGAACTCTATGCACCTCCAACTCTGATCCTGCTTATCCCTCACCCCTATCACCTCAACATTGACATCTGTGCTTTCAGCTGTGCAGATCCGGAGCTCGAGGTTCCCTCCCTAAACCTCTCTGCTTCTCCATCTCTCTCTTTCCACTTTGATCTATCGTAAAACCTACCCCTCCAACCACATTTTATTCACCCATTCCAATTTATCCTCCCTAAGGCTTGGTGTCAAGTTACATCTGACCACATTCCTATGAGGCACCTTGGGACATTTTCCTATGTTAAAGGCACTATGTAAAGTTGTCGTGTGTTTCAAGGCACATTGAAGCTATTACTCTGCTTTTTCTGATACAGGAGGTTGGATTATGAGACTCATAGTCCCTGACAGAATCAATGTGTACGGACAGTAGTCATTATTTTGATGCCGGGTCACTCAGCGGCTTCATAGAATTCCCACAGTGCAGAAGGAGGGCATTCAGCCCATTGAGTGTACACCGACCCTCCAAAAGACCCTCCTATCCCTGTAACCCCATAATCTCACCCAACCTTTGGATACTGAGGGGCAATTTAGCATGGTAACCTAACCTGCACATGTTTGGACTGTGGGAAAAAAGTGGAGCACACGGAGGAAATCCACGCAGACACGGGGAGAACGTGCAAACTCCACACAGTCATGCAAGGTTGGAATCAAACCCGAGTCCTGGTGCTGTGAGGCTGCAGTGCTTGTCTATTGTTCTTTATTATGGTAAACTCACATTCCATACGTTTATTATTGGTCCAAAGCTAAAAACCATTTAACACTCATACTAAATGTAAATCAGGTGTAATGAGGTGAGTTTACATCTCTCCCAGAGAGTTTAATTCCACATTATCCCAATGATTTCAAGAGCTTCACTTGAGATTTGGGCTGCATTCACAGTGCAGTTGCTAGTCACCATAGATAGTTATAGAATTTACAGTGCAGAAGGAGGCCATTCGGCCCATTGAGTCTACACCGGCCCTGAAAGAGCACCCTACCTCAGCCTCCATACCTTCAACCCATCCCCGTAACCCAGCAACCCCACCTAATTTTTAGACACTACGGGGCAATTTAGTGTGACCTATTGACCTAACCCGCACGTCTTTGGACTGTGGGATGAAACCCGAGCACCTGGAGGAAACCCACGGAGACGCGGGGAGAACGTACAGACTCTGCACAGACGGTGACCAAGCCGGGTCCCTGGTGCTGTGAAGCAACAGTGCTAACCACTGTGCTACCGTGCCACCCAGTAACCAGTACTACATTCGTATGAATGCCCCCTCAGGTGTTCATCAACGTGATGTTCATTTTGGGAAAATTGACCAATTTTATACATGAATGTGGATATTATCAATCAGTTAATGAACCTCAGTTTTCTCTTATATTTTTTTTAATGTTTCCTTAATTGTAAAGTTGATAAATTGTTTCAGTAATAAGTTGAATAACTACAACTTGGATAGGGTATGGAGTAAGGGGCCTGCTATGTTGCAGAACACAAATTACTACATAACAAGAGTGGGGATGGGAAAACGAGCTGTCAAATTCGGCTGACCTGGGTCTGATCAAAGGTTGCCGCCTTGAAACGTCACTTCAACATTTCTCCTCAAAGTCAACAGATTCTGCTCAAGTGTTTCCAGAAATTACAAAAAAATACTGTACTGTATGTACCTTGCATCTTAAAACAGGGGGGGGGGGGGGGGAAGCAAATTAAACATGCATTTGAAAAAGAAAGGAGCGAAAGTGGGGTTACATTAAAATCCACGCAGTTGCAATTTAACATTAAAATGACAAAGCGGTTAAAATACATGCCAGTGTGACAGGCGCTGCATAACAAAGTGCCGCTCCGAGTTTTAATTGTTGTGCAGAAATGTCTCACCATTACATGAATAAACACCAATAGTTTACTGCAGTGTTATCACAAGGCGTTAAATTCAGATTGAACGGTAATAGAAACAAATCTTAGAATTATTACAACACAGAAGGAAGCCCATCGCCAGCGCTGAGCCCAACATTGCAGAACAATCACTACAATGTAACAATAGAAGGACAAATCCCCTGAGGGACTAAAGTCGAGTCTGCATGATGATGTGCTGACTGTGTTGGTCTAGGGGTAACGTGCGGGCTTACAGTATGATGAATGTTAGGTTCAAATCCCCAACAGCCCTTGCTTTTCTTGTCTTTTTCTTTCGGAAAGGCCCCTTGAAAATAATTATTGGAAGATTAATTCTAAAAATAAGGGCTCGTCCGGGATTTGAACCCGGGACCTCTCGGACCCAAACCGAGAATCATGCCCCTAGACCAACGAGCCGACCTGAAAAGTGTATTGCAGTGCTAAAGTTAACGGTACTACAATGTCAACAGAACGGGATTCTTGCTGCAAGCTTGCAGCTTTGCAGCACTCACTGTCCGGGTCCCGCATACCTATTTCCGGGCTCAACGCTGCATTGTTAAAATGATACTAACTCCAGCAACATTGGAAACATTAGCTTTGTGTTGTTTTGTAATACACTCTGCGCCGCACTCTCAGTCCCGGGGACAGTATTAATGTTCTGGTGCTGTCGTCTCCACCCCCCCCACCCCCCGCATAATCAGTGAAAACCCCAGTTAAATTTTTAAAAGTGGTTTGGGGTTGGACTTGCAGCAGCAGCATCTGGTTTTGGGGAGCTGCCCCACAGACTGAGCACGGTGGTGTTTCAGGGCACTGGGAGCTGCTGCAGTGATAGCAAGTCCTAGGTTGAGGAGCTGCTGAGGAGACAGTACAAATGCAGCACACTGCTCTCTGTCCCCAGCTACATGCACCAATTGTTCACATGGGAAAGATTCAATCACAATCCCAAAACATTCTTTACCGACTGTAATTTAAATAATAAACTTGATCACATTTCGTGGTGTTCGCTGGATTCGGGGAAGAACAGTATTTTGCTTCCCTGCCAAGGGAAATCAGTTAACCCTCTCCCGCCAACACCAGCCAATTTCACTCAACAAAACTAGGTGCATTTCATTAGAAAATACAGATTGCAGGAATATTAACATAGCAGCATAATACTAAAAATGGAATAACCGCAATACATTCTTGCATCGGCTCGTTGGTCTAGGGGTATGATTCTCGCTTAGGGTGCGAGAGGTCCCGGGTTCAAATCCCGGATGAGCCCTGTTTTAATTTCCTTTTTCTGTACTTTCGACCAGACAAGGAGAGCATCGCTGCGGAACCTAATTCAAAGAACAAAGAACAAAGAAATGTACAGCACAGGAACAGGCCCTTCGGCCCTCCAAGCCCGTGCCGACCATACTGCCCGACTAAACTACAATCTTCTACACTTCCTGGGTCCGTATCCTTCTATTCCCATCCTATTCATATATTTGTCAAGATGCCCCTTAAATGTCCCTATCGTCCCTGCCTCCACTACCTCCTCCGGTAGTGAGTTCCAGGCACCCACTACCCTCTGCGTAAAAAACTTGCCTCGTACATCTACTCTAAACTTTGCCCCTCTCACCTTAAACCTATGCCCCCTAGTAATTGACCCCTCTACCCTGGGGAAAAGCCTCTGACTATCCACTCTGTCTATGCCCCTCATAATTTTGTATACCTCTATCAGGTCGCCCCTCAACCTCCTTCGTTCCAGTGAGAACAAACCGAGTTTATTCAATCGCTCCTCATAGCTTATGCCCTCCATACCAGGCAACATTCTGGTAAATCTCTTCTGCACCCTCTCTAAAGCCTCCACATCCTTCTGGTAGTGTGGCGACCAGAATTGAACACTATACTCCAAGTGTGGCCTAACTAAGGTTCTATACAGCTGCAACATGACTTGCCAATTCTTATACTCAATGCCCCGGCCAATGAAGGCAAGCATGCCGTATGCCTTCTTGACTACCTTCTCCACCTGTGTAGCCCCTTTCAGTGATCTGTGGACCTGTACTCCTAGATCTCTTTGACTTTCAATACTCTTGAGGGTTCTACCATTCACTGTATATTCCCTACCTGCATTAGCCCTTCCAAAATGCATTACCTCACATTTGTCCAGGTTAAACTCCATCTGCCATCTCTCCGCCCAAGTCTCCAGACAATCTAAATCCTGCTGTATCCTCAGACAGTCCTCATCGCTATCCGCAATTCCACCAACCTTTGTGTCGTCTGCAAACTTACTAATCAGACCAGTTACATTTTCCTCCAAATCATTTATATATACTACAAAGAGCAAAGGTCCCAGCACTGATCCCTGTGGAACACCACTGGTCACAGCCCTCCAATTAGAAAAGCATCCCTCCATTGCTACCCTCTGCCTTCTATGGCCTAGCCAGTTCTGTATCCACCTTGCCAGTTCACCCCTGATCCCGTGTGACTTCACCTTTTGTACTAGTCTACCATGAGGGACCTTGTCAAAGGCCTTACTGAAGTCCATATAGACAACATCTACTGCCCTACCTGCATCAATCATCTTAGTGACCTCCTCGAAAAACTCGATCAAGTTAGTGAGACACGACCTCCCCTTCACAAAACCGTGCTGCCTCTCACTAATACGTCCATTTGCTTCCAAATGGGAGTAGATCCTGTCTCGAAGAATTCTCTCCAGTAATTTCCCTACCACTGAAGTAAGGCTCACCGGCCTGTAGTTCCCGGGATTATCCCTGCCACCCTTCTTAAACAGAGGAACAACATTGGCTATTCTCCAGTCCTCCGGGACATCCCCTGAAGACAGCGAGGATCCAAAGATTTCTGTCAAGGCCTCAGCAATTTCCTCTCCAGCCTCCTTCAGTATTCTGGGGTAGATCCCATCCGGCCCTGGGGACTTATCTACCTTAATATTTTTTAAGACACCCAACACCTCATCTTTTTGGATCACAATGTGACCCAGGCTATCTACACCCCCTTCTCCAGACTCAACATCTACCAATTCCTTCTCTTTGGTGAATACTGATGCAAAGTATTCATTTAGTACCTCGCCCATTTCCTCTGGCTCCACACATAGATTCCCTTGCCTATCCTTCAGTGGGCCAACCCTTTCCCTGGCTACCCTCTTGCTTTTTATGTAAGTGTAAAAAGCCTTGGGATTTTCCTTAACCCTATTTGCCAATGACTTTTCATGACCCCTTCTAGCCCTCCTGACTCCCTGCTTAAGTTCCTTCCTACTTTCCTTATATGCCACACAGGCTTCGTCTGTTCCCAGCCTTTTAGCCCTGACAAATGCCTCCTTTTTCTTTTTGACGAGGCCTACAATATCATTCGTCATCCAAGGTTCCCGAAAATTGCCGTATTTGTCTTTCTTCCTCACAGGAACATGCCTGTCCTGTATTCCTATCAACTGACATTTGAAAGCCTCCCACATGTCAGATGTTGATTTGCCCTCAAACATCCGCCCCCAATCTATGCTCTTCAGTTCCCGCCTAATATTGTTATAATTAGCCTTCCCCCAATTTAGCACATTCATCCTCGGACCACTCTTATCCTTGTCCACCAGTACTTTAAAACTTACTGAATTGTGGTCACTGTTACCGAAATGCTCCCCTACTGAAACATCTACCACCTGGCCGGGCTCATTCCCCAATACCAGGTCCAGTACCGCCTCTTCCCTAGTTGGACTGTTTACATATTGTTTTAAGAAGCCCTCCTGGATGCTCCTTACAAACTCTGCCCCGTCTAAGCCCCTGGCACTAAGTGAGTCCCAGTCAATATTGGGGAAGT
Organism: Scyliorhinus torazame; assembly: GCF_047496885.1. Taxonomy (NCBI): domain Eukaryota; kingdom Metazoa; phylum Chordata; class Chondrichthyes; order Carcharhiniformes; family Scyliorhinidae; genus Scyliorhinus; species Scyliorhinus torazame. The sequence continues at coordinate 291,725,614 of NC_092711.1, read as the reverse complement.
TGAAGTCTCCCATCACCACAACCCTGTTGTTTTTACTCTTTTCCAAAATCTGTCTACCTATCTGCTCCTCTATCTCCCGCTGGCTGTTGGGAGGCCTGTAGTATACCCCCAACATTGTGACTGCACCCTTCTTATTCCTGATCTCTACCCATATAGCCTCACTGCCCTCTGAGGTGTCCTCTCGCTGTATAGCTGTGATACTCTCCTGAACAAGTAGCGCAACTCCGCCTCCCCTTTTACATCCCCCTCTATCCCGCCTGAAACATCTAAATCCTGGAACGTTTAGCTGCCAATCCTGCCCTTCCCTCAACCAGGTCTCTGTAATGGCAACAACATCATAGTTCCAAGTACTAATCCAAGCTCTAAGTTCATCTGCCTTACCCGTAATGCTCCTTGCATTAAAACATATGCACTTCAGGCCACCAGACCCGCTGTGTTCAGCAACTTCTCCCCGTCTGCTCTGCCTCAGAGCCACACTGTCCATATTCCCTAGTTCTCCCTCAACGCTCTCACCTTCTGACCTATTGCTCCCGTGCCCACCCCCCTGCCATACTAGTTTAAACCCTCCCGTGTGACACTAGCAAATCTCGCGGCCAGGATATTTATGCCTCTCCGGTTTAGATGCAACCCGTCCATCTTATACAGGTCACACCTGCCCCGGAAGAGCTCCCAGTGTTCCAGATAACCGAAACCCTCCCTCCTACACCAGCTGTTTAGCCAGGGGCGAACTGAATGGAACAAATCGAGCATGTGGAAGAGCCGTGGATAACGCAGCCTTAGATGATCATGGGAGAAAGAGCAAAGGACAGTTGCACATAAAAAGGTATTCAGGTGGAGGATGGCTGCTTTCAATTCAATTTAATTGATCTAGCAAACAACAAGGCAGATTTCAGGTGGACAAAGATGAAGTTTAAGGTGGTGAGGATGAAAGAAAGGACAAGTTGCACCGACATAGTGTCTTTAACAAAACATATCTTTAAGGCAGGTTAGGACAGATGGCCAAGATGGTTAAGAATGAGAAGACGCGACAGAAGCAATTTTAAAGATGATGCAGGAACAAAGAGATGTTTGTGTACAGAAATCTTTGAAAATTGCAGAAAAGTTGAGAAGCCCATTAAAAAGGGAACAAATCCTTTGCTTCATGAATAAAGGCATGGAGTGCAAAAGCGAGGAATTTGCTAGCCTTTATAAACCACTGGTTCGGCTTTTGCTGAAGGATTGCACCTAATTCCATGCAGAAACTTTGGGAAGAAATCTTAGTTTTGGACAGAGTGCAGGAGCGATTTACCAGAATGAGTCCAAGGATGAAAAATTGCACTGATATGACGCTGGATGTTACCAGCCCTTTGGGAACAGACTGGGATGCAGGAAGGCTGGCAAAATGGCACGGGCAGGTGGGGAATGACATATGCCCTTTGCCTTGCCGTCGCCATGCTATTTAGTCAATGGTAGGCAAGGCGTCAGATGACCCACTCACCTGAAGTACAGTTGAGCTGCTTCAGTTGGTTAAAATTTCAGTTCCAGGACGTGGGCACCGTTGGCTGGTCCAGCATTCATTGCCTATCCTCGAGAAGGCAGTGAGCTGCCTCCCTGTCACCCCTAGAACCCACTAGGTGACTTTGGGGATGGGCATCCATTGATGCGCCCTTATCCTGCCACTGCTAAATGTGATCCCAGGTCCTGCGACCACCAAAGTGGGGTTGCTCCCTCACTATTGGCCCTGGTCATCTCCATAAAATGCAGCCTGTGTTGTGACTGGTTGTTCTCCTGTGAGCAGAGAATGTTAAGGGATTTGATCGAGGTGTTTAAAATCATGAAGCAGTTGGCTAGAGTAAGTGAAGGGAAGCTATTTCCAATTAAAGGGCTATGAGGGAATGCAGAGGAGTAGAACTAATTGGATCGCTCCTTCATTGGAATACGCCAGCAAAGTTCATTCATAATTGCCCTTAAGAAGGTGGTGATGAACTGCCTTCTTGAACCGCAGCACTCCACCTGGTACACCCATCGCTGATCTGCAATCCAACTCCATATATCTTTTGCCTCATATCCTTTTATACAAAAATGTATCAATCTTATATTTAAAATTACGAATTGGTCTGGTGTCTATTGCCATTCGTCGAAGGGTGTTTTAAATTTCTACCATTCTTCGTGTGCAGAAATGTTTCCTAATGTCATTCTTGTAAGGTCTGTTTCCAATTTTGGATTACACACCCATAGTCCGAGATATCCAACCAGTAAAACTAGTTTCTCTCTTCCTATCCTATCCCCTTATAATCCTGAAACCCTGGATCAAATGGCACTTCAACCTACTTAATTCCTGGAATACATCAGCCCTTTTCCCTTCCTGCAGCTTCAGTTCATCCAAAACCCCAAATATTGCCACTCGCGGGCACAGTGCTAGCTTCACCCCAAAATCTCTGACATAGTCTCGAAAAAGGACTCCCAGAAATTTCCTAATTTAGGGCAGGGTCAAAACATGTGCAAGTGGTTTGCCGGCCCCCTTGAACAACACTCACATCTATCTTCTACCTTTGGAAAGAAAACACTCATGGGTGTTTTAGTCATGTGCGCTCTGTGCACCACTTTAAACTGAATTAGGCTCATCTTTGCACACGAGGAGGTAGAGTTTACCCTATGTAGGGTCTCACTCCACACATCCCGCTCAAATGAACAGCCCAACTCTTCATCCCATTTTCTCTTTATCCCCTTCCGTGAAACCCTCTCCATCTCCAACAACTGCCCATAAATATCAGGGAGCATTCCACCTCTTCAAACACTCCGGCCAGGATTCTCCGACCCCGCGCCAGGTTGGAGAATTGGCGGCCGGGGGGGGGGGGAAGAGAGAGGGGGGGGTGGGGGGGAAATCACGCCACACCGCCCCGGCGCTGGCCCGCCGATTCTCCGGTGCCGATTTTCGGCCACCCGCGGGATCGCCACCGCGCCAGTCGGGGGCCGTTGAAAGCGGCCCCCCAGACAATTCCCCAGGCCTCGACGGGCCAAGTGCCTGCTGAGTACGACCGAGTAACCCGGCGTGGGTTACTTATGGTCCCACGCGGTGGGACCTCGGAGTTCTGGCTGCGGGGCTGTCCTGGTGGGGGGGAGGGGGGATCCGACTCCAGGGGGGCCTCCATGGTGGCGTGGCCCGCGATCAGGGACTACCGATCGGTGGGCGGGCTAGTTCCATGGGGGCCTGTTCCTCCGTGCTGGGCCCCTGTACGGCTCCGCCATATTGCCCGGGGGCCAGCGCGGAGGCGGGAGCCCACGTGAATGCACGGACTCGCGCCGGCTGTGGGCCGCATGCGCGGACTCGTGGCGCACATGCGCGGACTCACACGGCTGTGGCGCGCTGTCTTCCGAGCGTCGGAGCAGCGGACACCACTCCGGCACCGTACTAGCACCCTAGGAAGGGGTGCATACCCGGGCCTGGTGGCCCGTTGACGCCGGAGTGGCTCGCGCCGCTTTTGACGCCGGCGTCAGAACTTGGCTGCAGGATCGGAGATTCCCAGCCCCCATCTACCACACCAGCCAGTTTTAGCTTGCACAACAATGCCCAGTTGCTGAGACGGTCTATTACATACACCAGTAAGCCGTCCACATATAGGGACACTCGATGCTCCATACCTCTGCTCTCTATACCCTTCCATTCTGTGGACGACCTCAGTGCATAGCCAGTGGTTCAATTGCCTACGTAAAAAGTAACAGGGAAAGTGGACACTCCTCCCTTGATCCCCTATACATCTGAAAGTACCCTGAGCTTAATGGATTGGTACAAACACTCGCAGTGAGATCCCAGAGGACTGGAGAATAACTAATGTGGTACCGCTGTTTAAGAAAGGTAGCAGGGATAATCCTGGAAACTACAGGCCGGTGAGCCTCACGTCGGTAGCAGGTAAATTATTGGAGAGAATTCTCAGGGACAGGATCTAGACCCATTTGGAAACAAATGAACTCATAAGCAATAGACAGCATGGTTTTGTGAAGGGACGGTCGTGCCTCACTAACTTGATCGAGTTTTTTGAGATGACAAAGATGATTGATATGGGGAGGTCGGTGGATGTTGTTTACATGGACTTCAGTAAAGCCTTTGGCAAGGTGCCTCATGGCAGACTGGTACAAAAGGTGAAGTCACACAGGATCAGAGGTGAGATGGTAAGATGGATACAGAACTGGCTCGGTCACAGAAGACAAAGGGTAGCAGGAGAAGGATGTTTTTCTGAATGGAAGGTTGTGACTAGTGGTGTTCCACAGGGATCTGTGCTTGGGCCTTGTGGTTTGTAGTATACATAAACCATTTGGAGGAAAATGTAGCCGGTCTGATTAGTAAGTTCGCGGGTGACACCAAGGTTGGTGGAGTGGCAGTTAGTGTTGAGGATTGTCAGAAGATACAGCAGGACATAGATAGGTTGGAGATTTGGGCAGAGAAATGGCAAATGGAGTTTACTCCAGACAAATATGAGGTAATGCATTTTGGTAGGTCTCACACAGAGGGGAAATATACCGTAAATGGCAAAAGTCTTAAGAATATAGAAAGTCAGAGCGATATGGGCGTGCAAGTCCACAGATCTTTGAAGGTGGCAAAGCAAGTGGACAAGATAGTCAAGAAAGCATACGGAATGCTTGCCTTCATTGGACGGGGTATAGATAATAAAAACCGGCAGGTCATGCTACAGTTGTAAAGAAACTTGGTACGGCCGCACTTGGAATATTGCGCACAATTCTGGTCGTCACATTACCAGAAGGATGTGGAGGCTTTGGAGAGGGTGCAGAGGAGGTTTACCAGGATGTTGCCTGGTCTGGAGGGTGTTAGCTATGTGGAGAGGCTGAGGTTTTCATTAGAAAGACGGAGGTGGAGGGCAGCACGATGGTTAGCACTGCCGTCTCACGGCGCCGAGGTCCCAGGTTCGATCCCGGCTCTGGGTCACTGTCCATGTGGAGTTTGCACATTCTCCCCATGTTTGCGTAGGTTTCGCCCCCACAACACAAAGATGTGCAGGGTAGGTGGATTGAACATGCTAAATTGCCCCTTAATTGGAAACATTTAATTGAGTATTCTAAATTTAAAATAAAAAGAAAGACGGAGGCTGAGGGATGACCTGTTAGAGATCTACAAGATAATGAGCAGCACGGATAGAGTGGATGGGCAGGCACTCTTTCCCAGGATGGAGGGGTCAGTCACCAGGGGGCATATCCTCTCACACACCCCTTTATCTGCCAACAACGCCACATCCAACCTCCACGGGGCACTGGCGCAAGCCCTCTCTCTTATGCACCATACCAATCCAACCCCACACCCACACCTCCATCCACCCACATTTCCAACCATTCCCAAAAATTGCTTTAAAGTATCAATAACCCATACCCCAAATGCAGGGTAACAGATATTACAGAAATGTACAAAATATACCGGGAAATCCCTGTGAAAAAAAAACATATCTAAAACTTCACCACACAGGTGAAACCACCCAATATTTTCAAACTTATCTGAAAGCACGACAAAAATTCCATAACCGTATGAAGACCCAGACATCCACTGTTCATTGGTACAGGTTTTTGTACCTGGTCTTTCAGACTTAGTGAGCCATTTGTCATCTTAGGTGAAGGTATTATCATCGAATCATTGAATCTTACAACACATTATGAGGCCGTTTGGCATTGACCCCCAGTCCATGTTCCTTGATAAAGTTGCCCTCCGGCGTGATGAGATAATGGTCTCTGCCCCCATGCGTGACCCACAGGCGGGTCGGGTACACCATACCGAACTTCGCCTTGCTCCTAAAATGAGCCAACTTGGCCTTATTAAACCTGACCATGCTTTTCGCCAGTTCCGCTCCCAAGTCTTGGTAAATTCTGATGGTGTGGCCTTCCCAGCTGCATTCTCGTGTCTCCTTTGCCCACCTCAGGATCGTTTCTTTGTCTAAGCAGCTGTGTAGCTAGACTATGATTGCACATGGCGGCTCCCCAAATCTGGATTTCTTCCTCAGTGACTGATTTCAGGAGGGCATGCAAAGTCCCCCTCCCCTACCAGCTGGCCAAACATCTTTGTCACATACTCTCTGTCCTTGGCTCTTTCCATCGGGCAGCTCAACAATCCTCAGATTGTTGTCTGGAGCGATTCTCCAAGTGGCCGAATTTGGCCTTCATTATTTTTTGCGCCTCCACCATCATCATCACTTCTGCCTCCAAGATGGTGATCTGGTCCTCATGATCTGAGACCGTCACCTCCACCTTCTGGAGCGACGACCTCTGCGCCTCCAACCGCTGCTCCACCCTTTCCAGAGCTGCCCAAATTGGCTCAGTCATTTTGCCAGATCGTCCGTGACCACATGCCTTTGCATTTTAAACTCTCCCGTCAGAAACTGCACCAATTACTCAGTCGTCCACTGAGCGGGCAACAATGCCACAGGTCCCTCCGCCATGTTTTCCCCTCCTGCGGCACGTGGGTCTTTCTGAGTCTGAAGAGAACCCTTTACATGACATGCTCCTTGTTTACACCAATAGACATCCCACACCGGAGGAAGAATCCTAACTCATCCACTATATCACATTTTCACCTGCACAGACCCCGCTGAGGGGGCAACAATGGTCAAAAATCAAGTCCTCAAGCAGGAGCCACCTGATATGCGACCTCTCACCTCATCGCACCCACCGGAAGTCATTATTGACATTTTAATAATCTATTTACCCGGACCCCGAAGCCTCTTTGTATTTTTACTGAAGGACCAACACAGGCACAACTGGTCAAACGGCCTCATAATGTGTTGTAAGATTCGATGATTCGATGAGAATACCTTCACCTAAGATGGCAAATGGCTCACTAAGTCTGAAAGACCAGGTACAAAAACCTGTAGCAGTGACGAGTGGATGACTGGGTCTTCATACGGTTATGGAATTTTTGTCGTGCTTTCAGTTAAGTTCTATTGGGAAAGTAAAAATAAATGTATTCGAAAGCACATTACCTCACAGCAGCCCAGTTGCTTTACAGCCATTCACACATTTGTGTCATGTTAATGTTAACAGTGGCAAAACTGCGCAGAACAAATTCCACCACAGGAGTTAGAAGGTTTCGCTATTGTTGCTAAGTTTTGCCTTAGTTTAATTGCTCTGTTTTATCACCTTTGCTCTTGAGTCGCCAGGTATCTTTATGATACCGCCACGTGGTTCAAGTCCGAGTAATGATCAATAATCCAATACACCGCTTAGTAAGATTTAAATCAAAGCACATTTATTATACACAGTAATCACTACTCATGTACAAATTCTACGTCTAAGCTACTTCTACAGCTAACAGGCCAATACTTAACTTGGAACTGGAACACCAGGTCAGGGGAACAAATGGCCTTTCGCTCGGGTTCTGAGTCTGCGGGATTCGAAGTTGGTACAGATTGGTAGCTAGGAGCGTCTATCTCGTAGCGAGCGTTGAAGTAAGACTTACAGTTTTTGAGTGGCTGTTGAAGAGTTAAGCGAGCTGGAAGGGAGAGCGCCTTGAACTTGGGGCTCAATTCTTATAGTCCCCAGGGGCTTCCCGCCTTTCGGGGCGGACCCTGTACCTGGTCCCAAGTGATTGGACTTTGTCCCAGTCGCTTGGTTCGATTTTCTCCAATGCTGGAGCGGTTCCCTGATCGATGGGTGGTCCTGAGGTGGTCGTTCACCTCCCTTTGTGTAGGCTTCTGCTGGCGCCGAAGAGTCTGGTTTTGCTTTATGTATCTAAATGAGCGGTTGGGCGCATAGGACTGCGCATTTTGGGAGGCCACGTCCATGGACCCTGCCAGGGCCCATGCCTCTCTAAGTCCCACGGTGTCCTTTTCTAGGAGTCTTTGGCGGATCACTGAGGAGCTCATACCTGCTACGAAGGCATTCCTGATTAAAAGTTCCGTGTACTCGCTCCCCAAAATCGCACTCATTGTTCCCGGGGATTGCTCATTAGTATGCAGATGGCTGGTGTTTTGTTATGCTGTTGGTTGCTGGTATCGATCTTGTCTGGCCTTTCCAATGGTAAATACACAGTCAACCTGCAGCTGCTCGTTTTTGTCCTGTTGGCTGACTTTCCCATCAGCCTTTGCCGTTCGCCATTTTAAATCGGGAGTTAGCCATTTTAAGTGGCTACACTATTTTTAAAATTCCTGCCAGGAAATACATAAGCTGACTGCCAGGATTTTTAATCCACACAGCCCGACCAACAAACATTTCACCTTTGATGATTTCCAGTCTCGTTTCCTATTCGACTCCATCCACGTACAGTCTGTGAACTTTCTCAGCCACCCCAGTGTACATTGTCAATTTTCAGTTGTGGTTCTTCCCCGTGACATTTCAGGACTGTGGTATTATCAGGTATTGCGGTACCTAAGAGGCTGATGACCATTGGTTAAACCTAGAAGTTTACCATTGGCTGTTGATACGTAGCTCCGCCCTGACAGGCGGAGTCTAAGAACCAGTGCCCTCCTAGCAGCCTTCACCTTCTGTACCGAAGCTACTGGGGAACAAGTTCTAGTCGATTAAAGCCTTCAGTTATGAAATCACTTTGTCTTGAGTGTAATTGAACGTGCATCAATTTAATCGACTAGACTTAAGCTGGAAGGATGGATCTCCGAATCAAACCGGAGTGCCTACAACTCAGCCCCCACGCGGAGAACTCGGCTGCAATATTTAAACACTGGCTGGCGTGCTTTAAAGGCTACCTCGGGACGGCCGGAGGCACCCCCTCAGAAGGACAGAAAATGCATCTCCTGCGTTCAAGGGTCAGCCCTGGGATCTGCACCCTTATCGAGGAGGCGGAGGACTATGATGCCGCGATCGAACTGTTAAAAGGACATTATATCCGCCCTGTAAATCAGGTCTACGCACGTCACCTGCTTGCAATTAGACGGCAAAGCCCCGGGCAATCGTTGGAGGATTTCTACCAGGCGCTACTGGTGCTGGGCCGAAACTGTGGCTGCCCGCAAGTTTCGGGGAGCGAGTACACGGAACTTTTAATCAGGGTTGCCTTCGTAGCAGGTATGAGCTCCTCAGTGATCCGCCAAAGACTCCTAGAAAAGGACACCGTGGGACTTAGAGAGGCACGGGCCCTGGCAGGATCCATGGACGTAGCCTCCCAAAATGCGCAGTCCTTTGCGCCCGACCGTGCGGCGGCCCCCTGGGCTGCGTGGCACCCCGCAGCGGCAGCCCCACAGACCTTCCCCCTGACCCCGCAGGCCTGCGCGGCGAGACGGCCCACTAACGCCGCCGGGCCCCGCTGTTTCTTCTGCGGGAAGGTGAATCACCCGCACTGCCCGGCCCGCACCGCCACCTGCAAAGGGTGCGGCAAGAAGGGCCACTTTGTGGGGGTCTGCCAGGCCCGCGCCGTGGCCACGGTCTCCAGTGACTCCGGACCGCCGCAGCAACCCCCCCTTCAGGCCCCGACCGGCCAGCGCTCACTGCCACCCCCCTACCCTAGGGCCACGTGCGACCCACGTGCGCGGCCATCTTGCCCTCCGGACACCGCGCTGGACAGGTGGGCGCCGCCATTTTGTCCATCCACTCCGCCATCTTGTCCATCCCCGGCCACCATGTGCGACCCAAGGGAGACGCCTTCTTGGATGGGGCCCCAGGCCCCCAGCACGGCTGACTACACGCTGCCTGATCAGAACTCGCAACTGCTTCATCTGGCTTTGGTGACACTGGACCAAAGTCGACCTTGGACACTCGCAACAGCAACAACGGCGGTCTTCATCAATGGCTACGCGACGTCTTGCCTGATTGACTCTGGGAGCACGGAAAGCTTTGTTCACCCCGACACGGTAAGGCGCTGTTCACTTGTCACCCACCCTGTAAACCAAAGGATCTCCCTGGCCTCCGGGTCACACTCGGTGGAGATAAAGGGGTTCTGCCTAGCGAACCTCACTGTCCAAGGCAGGAGATTCAACAATTTCCGCCTTTATGGCCTGCCGCACCTCTGCGTGGCTACCCTCCTGGGGTTGGACTTCCAATGTAACTTGCAAAGCCTGACCTTTAAATTCGGTGGCCCTATACACTCCCTTACTGTCTGCGGCCTCGCGACCCTTAAGGTCGACCAGCCTTCCCTGTTTGCGAACCTCACCCCGGATTGCAAACCCGTCGCCACCAGGAGCAGACGGTACAGTGTCCAGGACCGGACCTTCATCAGGCCAGAGGTCCAAAGGCTGCTGAGGGAAGGGGTCATCGAAGCGAGCAACAGTCCCTGGAGAGCTCAAGGAGTGGTGGTAAAGACCGGGGAGAAACATAGGATGGTCATTGATTACAGTCAGACCATCAACAGGTTTACGCAGCTGGACGCGTACCCTCTCCCCCATATAGCCGACCTGGTAAACAGGATCGCGCAATACAAGGTCTTCTCCATGGTGGATCTCAAGTCCGCCTACCATCAGCTACCCCTCCGTAATAGTGACCGCAAGTACACTGCCTTCGAAGCAGATGGGCGGCTCTATCAATTTTTAAGAGTTCCCTTTGGTGTCACTAATGGGGTCTCAGTCTTCCAGCGAGAGATGGACTGAATGGTTGACTGGTACGGCTTACGCGCAACGTTCCCGTATCTGGATAACGTCACCATCTGCGGCCATGACCAGCAGGACCACGACACCAACCTCCGCAAATTTCTCCAGACCGCGAGAATCCTTAACTTAACGTACAATAAGGATAAATGAGTATTTAGCACCGACCCTCTAGCTATTCTAGGCTACGTAGTGCGAAATGGAGTTATAGGCCCCGACCCTGAGTGCATGCGCCCCCTTATGGAGTTCCCCCTCCCTTACTGCCCCAAGGCCCTGAAGCGCTGCCTCGGGTTTTTCAGTTATTACGCCCAGTGGGTCCCTAACTACGCAGACAAAGCCCGACCCCTAATCCAGTCCACCACCTTCCCCCTGTCGACAGAGGCCCGCCAGGCCTTCAGCCGCATCAAAGCAGCACGGTAGCATTGTGGATAGCACAATTGCTTCACAGCTCCAGGGTCCCAGGTTCGATTCCGGCTTGGGTCACTGTCTGTGCGGAGTCTGCACATCCTCCCCGTGTGTGCGTGGGTTTCCTTCGGGTGCTCCGGTTTCCTCCCACAGTCCAAAGATGTGCAGGTTAGGTGGATTGGCCATGATAAATTGCCCTTAGTGTCCAAAATTGCCCTTAATGTTGGGTGGGGTTACTGGGTTCTGGGGATAGGGTGGAGGTGTTGACCTTGGGTAGGGTGCTTTTTCCAAGAGCCGGTGCAGACTCGATGGGCCGAATGGCCTCCTTCTGCATTGTAACTTCTATGATAATCTATGATAATCTATGAAAGCAGACATTGCAAACGCCACGAGCGCGCCATCGACGAGTCCCTCCCCTTCCAGGTCGAGAGCGATGCGCCCGACGTAGCTCTGGCGGCCACCCTCAACCAAGCGGGCAGGCCCGTGGCCTTCTTCTCCCGTACCCTCCATGCTTCTGAAATTTGCCATTCCTCGGTCGAAAAAGAGGCACAAGCCATAGTTGAAGCTGTGAGACATTGGAGGCATTACCTGGCTGGCAGGAGGTTCACTCTCCTCACCCACCAACGGTCGGTTGCTTTCATGTTCGATAATGCACAGCGGGGCAAGATTAAAAACGACAAGATCTTGCGATGGAGGATAGAACTCTCCACCTTCAACTACGAGATCTTGTACCGTCCCGGGAAGCTGAACGAGCCTCCTGATGCCCTGTCCCACGGACTTGTGCCACTGCACAGGTGGACTGCCTCCGAGCCCTCCATGAGGACCTCTGCCACCCGGGGGTCACTCGTTTCTTCCACTTCATCAAGACCCGCAACCTGCCCTACTCCATCGAGGAGGTCAGGACAGTCACCAGGGACTGCCAAATCTGCGCGGAGTGCAAACTGCACTTCTACCGGCTGGATGGGGCGCACCTGATAAAGGCTTCCCGTCCCTTTGAATGCCTCAGCATGGATTTCAAAGGCCCCCTCCCCTCCACCGACCGCAACACGTATTTCCTGAATGTGATTGACGAGTACTCCCGGTTCCCATTCGCCATTCCCTGCCCAGACATGACCGCAACCACTGTCATCAAGGCCCTCCAGGGTATCTTTACACTGTTCGGTTTCCCCGTGTACATACACAGTGATAAGGGGTTCTCCTTTATGAGCGACGAACTGCGTCAATTCCTGCTCAGCAGGGGCATTGCCTCAAGCAGGACGACCAGTTACAACCCCCGGGGGAAACGGACAGGTGGAGAGGGAGAACGGAACGGTCCGGAAGACTGTTGTACTGGCCCTACGGTCCAGGAATCTCCCAGTTTCCCGCTGGCAAGAAGTCCTCCCGGTGGCCCTCCATGCCATCCGGTCGCTGCTCTGTACAACTACCAATCAGACACCTCATGAACGTCTCCTTGTTTTCCCCAGGAAGTCGTCCTCCGGGACCTCGCTCCCAACCTGGCTAGCGACACCCGGACCCATCCTGCTTCGGAAGCACGTGCGGGCACACAAGTCGGACCCGTTGGTCGAGAGGGTCCACCTGCTGCACGCTAACACCCAGTACACCTAAGTGGCATCCCCTGACGGCCGGCAAGATACAGTCTCCCTTCGGGACCTGGCACCCGCCGGAACCCCACGCGCACCCGAACTATCACCTCCACCCCCACCCCCCCACAGCACCTCACTGGAGGGTCAGTACTCCCGCCGCTCCTGCCTAGGCCCGCCCACCCACCGACGCCCCCTACAGGCCCCCCCATGTCAACCGTTTGCCTCAACAGCGCCGCCTGGGGGTGACGAAGCTGCCAGGGAGGCCGAAACCACGCTCCCCAAGTCGCAACCACCTGGACCCCCACCAGAATCACCACCGAAGCCCAGACGATCCAGAAGGACGACCAGGCCACCGATCGACTGATTGCTTCGCTGTGACTTTAACCGTGAATGAACACTTTGTAAATATTCTCGACAGCCCTGTAAGGAGGTATCACGGTCCCTCCATATCTGATCATACCATGTTAAAGGCTACTGTTATCACTGGCCACCATCCCCGCTGGACTCTTTTTTAACAGGGGGTGAATGTGGTATTATCAGGTATTGCGGTACCTAAGAGGTTGATGACCATTGGTTAAACCTCGGAGTTTACCATTGGCTGTTAATACGTAGCATCGCCCTGATAGGCGGAGTATAAGAACCGGTGCCGTCCCAGCAGCCTTCACTTTCTGTACCGAAGCTGCTGGGGAACAAGTTCTAGTCGATTAAAGCCTTCAGTTATGAAATCACTTTGTCTTGAGTGTAATTGATCGTGCATCAAGGACTAACTTTGAATCCTGTTTCACCTGCGGAGAACCAGGCCAATGAGAGAGAAATGCCGAGCAAGGGCCTGTGAATAAAACTGAGCCCCTGGTCTTGAGATCATACCGGATGCTGCTGGGATACCAATGCTGCAAGAGAATGAGTGGTGCAGAGCTCTCTGCCTGCAGGCTCTGTGCAGAGCTCTCTGCCTGCAGGCTCTGTGCAGAGCTCTCTGCCTGCAGGCTCTGTGCAGAGCTCTCTGTCTGCAGGCTCTGTGAATACTCCTGTCCCATCTAATGAGCATTTCTGCACCATAAACATATGTACAGATTGTGATTCTTTTGTTAGCCTTTCTAATTGATCAATTTGTGGCTTACGGTGACAACCCTGAAGAATGATGCTGACAAAACCAAGTCCCAAAATTGCTTAGGGTTTCCATCGTTGCTGTGACAACAGCAACCTACTGTTAACTCGCCAATCCTCACATTAGGACTGAACCTTTTCCTGTCCACAGCCCAAATCCACATCAATAACATTTTCAGCAGGAGTAACAGTGCAAACATTAAGAGTAGGAATTTGAGCCTTCTTTCCCAAGGGAGGGGGCAGGTCATTTCTAACCTCTCACCTCAGATCTGGTAACTGAGCTTGGGATGGAAATTAAATCTGGGATATTCTTGTATGGCTTGATACTAAAATGGATTTACCATTAGGCACCAGAGAACAGTTCAGGACATGTGAATATCTCAAAGTACCTCTCTGTGGTTTGGGTTGTATCATGATCACAATGCTTTCACAATCGGGACTTGTTTTGTTTGGATCATGGGAGATAGAGGTCTGGAGAAAGTGCCCTCATTTACACTAACAAATCAAGACTCCATTATCCTTTTTGTAGCAGTATCATAGACCCATAAAAACTGACACAATTGAAAAAAAACGTAATATCTGATGGGAAAACCTCTCACTTTCTAGCTCCTCTCAACGTCCAACCTCTGTCAGAAACCTTGTTACCTTTATTTGTCGATATTACTATGGTCCTCATTTCGCCCTTCTGTCCTTTGCAAGTTCGAAGTGTGGAGTCGCCCCCCCCCCCCCCCCCCCCCCCCCCCGGAATAGGAGCAGTCAATCTGATTGGCCAGCAGCTCAGTAATCCCAGAAGTACCAGTCGCATAGTGGCCAGGGCTGGGACTGATGTGTTATGTACTCTGGGATAACACAGGCTGCAACTGGATCCAGCTTTAACCAAAAGATACTCCAGACCTTGAAGTTAGTTCAATCTGATTTATTGAACCAGTAGCACAGTTAGCACATCTCTCTATGAGTTTGACTCTCTGCTAACCTAAGTGTGATTACTCTGTCTGACTGAACCAGACTAGCTCTTAGCCACGTGCTGGAGGTGTGATACTGTACATACACCCTGACTCACTCTGTAGATGTTCATCAGTGGAAAGAGGCGGAGTGTGAGTGCCTCGTGCCTTTTATAGTCAGATCCCACCCCTGAGTGTCCTGCCTGCTCATTGGTCATGCCCTGTTCTCTGTGTTCCTTAGCTGTCTGTCTGTGACTGTCTGTAAATCATTATCTGCATGTCTGCATATCATGACAACCGCCTTGGGCTTTTAATCCCTTAATACCCTGAGCCAACAAAGAGCTCAAAACTGTTGTCATTTAATCACCATTACTTCATTTTTCTTGCTTCTGTTCTTTCCAACCTTGGTGGCACTCTGCACAGGGGTCCTATCCATTCATCAGCTTTGTCAAAATGCAGCCGTTTCTGTGGAAGCCTCCTGTACAGCTGAATAATTGAAAAGTCAGTCAGCAGCATGGCATGCAGAGATTAGGAGGTAACCTTGACATCGTGCAGTACCATTCCCCTCCATTTATGTCCACTGCAGCCTCCTTCAGGCCGACGAGCTGACAACTTGGGTAATAAAGAGGCTTTCTTCAAGTACTCCAAGTCTGGGCCCCTGCCACTTTGACAAGGTTAGCATTAATAATCAAAACGAGTATGATAAATTATAAACTCAGGTCATGTTTCAAGCACTTTGGTTGCTTTTAATGATTGCCGAGGCCAGATGCTTTCCCTGTGCAACAGAAACCTGTCTCATTAAGGATCATGGGTCAGTCTAATCTCTCAATATTTCCACAGCATCTGACTTTGTTGCCAGAGTGAGGGCAATTAGTTTGATTGAAAATTATTACCTTTCTTTTCCTTCAGAGGATGCTTTATCGGGGTTTAAATGACATCAACTGGCCAGACGCAGGCTCTTGTAACAAAATAAATGACTGGGGTGATTGTCAGTGGGATCCATTTTTTCAACAACTTTACAAATCCTTTCTTGAAAACAGAACATATAGGTCACTGCTTTCACTTTTCTTTCAACTGTCTCGGCTTCACAATCCGGTGTTCCTCTCAGAACCCTCTTCCTCTCATTACCACCTCTTGCTCTCCCTTTAAAATTCTCCTTAAAACGGAGCATTTGAAAATAACATTTCCCCTCTCATCAAGACAACCCTTTCCGTGTCAATTTTTGTGCAAACTCTTCTTGTGTGGTTGCGGATGTATTATGCGATAGTCCAAATACTTGAAGACTTGGTTCTTGAAGCATAGTGAAAATTATGTCAAATATATCAGGTTAGTAAAATACTTTGTGTACACGAATGAGGGGTGGTTAGTTTGGCTGGCTAGAGAATGGTGCAACATGATGTCAAAGGTACAAGTTCAATTTTTGTATTGAGTCTGGTCATTCATGAAGGATGGCGCAGTGGTACAGTGATTAGCCAGGGATGCGGGTTCAATTCTGGCCTTGAGTGACTGTCTGTGTGAAGTTTGCACGTTCTCCCCCTGTCTACCTGTCTTCCTCCGGGTGCTCTGGTTTCCTTCCACAATCCAATGATGTGCAGGTTAGTGCTTAATTGCCAATTAGTGTCCAAAGATGTTCAGGTTAGGTGGATTGGCCATGCTAAATTGCCCCTTAATGTCCAAAGATGTTCAGGTTAGGTGGGGTTACGGAGTTACAGGGATAGAGCAGGGGAACGGGCGTAGGTAAGGTGCTGTTTCGGAGTATTGGTGCAGACTCGATGGGCTGAATGACCTCCTTCTGCACCGTAGGGATTCTATGGATACCTCCTTTCCTCGCCCCATGCTTAATGCAAAGTAATCCCTCAAGGTATAAAATCACTTGTTTCTCTCTCTAATAGAAAGTGATGCCTGTAGTTCACGTGGGCGCTATGGCTAATTACCTCACCTTGTTTTAAATAATTACTCCAACTTAAATCATTCTTTTCGGCATCAATCATTTAGACAAAGGGCAAATGTAAAATCACTGAGTTTTACCTGATTTATTTTCCTCTCAATGTTGCAGATAGCCAAGTATCCTCAACGTGCCACTTTCTGTTTTAAGTGGGTATTCAAGTGTGAGTCAG
The DNA here is from genome assembly GCF_047496885.1 of Scyliorhinus torazame. Taxonomy (NCBI): domain Eukaryota; kingdom Metazoa; phylum Chordata; class Chondrichthyes; order Carcharhiniformes; family Scyliorhinidae; genus Scyliorhinus; species Scyliorhinus torazame. Next base: position 291,708,962 of record NC_092711.1, on the reverse strand, counting down.
ATTGTGAGGATTCTTGGATTATTCAAAGGTGTGCGGCAATCATAGTGCACCACAATCCTGTCCTTGCCAGCGAAGATTAACAGCAGAACCCCCTATCTGACTTCTTTCTGATATGGAACACTAAAACCAACTGTAATCAGTGAGGTTAGCAAACTAAACATAGACAAAGGCCTAAACCCCTGGATTTCTAAACTTTTATTTATGATCTCACATACACGGTATGTTACTCGGTCTTTTATAGAAAAATGCTACTGTTATGCCATGTTTCCCAAAGTCATTCCACCTAAACAGCAGCTTCCTGTAGTGTGTTTACAAACTGATATTCCACTTCTAGCTCATTTGTATTTTCTGTTTCAAAGATGCATTCAGGACTCTGCAGTTTTATTCAGCTGCTACTGGGAACCAACTTGTTCTCTTCAGTAATAAAAGCCGAAAATGCTGCATAGACTCTGGCATCATCTGTGGAGAGCGAAACAAAGTTAACGGTTCGAGTCTGCATGAGTCTTCTTCAGAGCTAAGGAGCATTCATTGCATCTCTCCCAAGCAGCATTTGATCTCCCCAATGCAGAGCAGACACCCCATGAGCAGTGAATACAGTACACTGAATTGTAGAAATTGCTGTCCTGCCTGGAAGGAGTGTTTGGACAGTAGCAAGGCAGGAGGTAAAAAGGGCAGGTACTGCATTGACTTGCACTTGCAGGGAATGAGGTATATAAACATTCATTTTACGGGATGTGGGCTTCGCTGGCTAGGCCAGCATTTGTTGCCCTTCCCTAATTGCCTCTGAGAAGGAGATGGTGAGCTATCTTCTTGAACTGCTGCAGTCCATGTGGTGTATGTACACCCACCATGCCATTAGGGTCTGAGTCCCAGGACTTTGCCCCAGTAACAATGAAGGAACAGCGATATATTTCCAAGTCAGGATGGTGAGTGACTTGGAGGGCAATGTCGAGATGGTGGTGTTCCCATGTAGCTGCTGCCCTTGTCCTTCTGGATGTTACTGGTCATGGGTTTGGAAGGTGCTGCCTTAGGAGCTTTGGTGATGGTACACACTGCTGCTACTGTGCGTCAGGGATGGGATGAGTGAATGTCTGTGGAAGGGGTGCCATAACTGGTTGCTTTGTTCTGGATGTTGTCTAGCTTCTTGAATATTGTTGGAGCTGCACTCATACTTTTTTAAATTCATTCATGGGATGTGGGCATCCAGCATTTATTGCAGGGGAGTTAAGAGTCAACCACATTGCTGTGGGTCTGGAGTCACATATAGGCCAGACCAGGTAACGATGGCAGATTTCCCTCCCTAACAGATATTAACAAAAATATGTTTTTTTACGACAATCAACAATGGTTTCATGGTCATCAATAGACTTTTAATTCCACATTTTTATTTAATCCAAACTTCACCATCTGTAAGTGGCATGATTTGAACCTGGGACCCCAAAGTACTCTAGGTCTCTGGATTACTAGCCCCGTGACAATACCACCACGCCACTGCCTCCCCACCTCCAGGCAGGTGGGGAATATTCCATCACACTCCTGACCTGTGCCTTGTAGGTGATGGACAGGCTTTGAGGAGTCAGCAGGTGAGTAACTCACCACAGGATTCCTAGCCTCTGACCTGCTCTTGTAGCCACAGTTTTTATATGGCTAGTCCAGTTCAGATTCTGGTCAATGGCAACCCCCAGGATGTTGATATTCGGGGATTCAGTGATGGTAATGCCATTGAATGTCAAGGGTTTGATTCTCTCTTATTGGAGATGTCATTGCCTGGCAATTGTGTTGCATGAATATTACTTGGCCCTTATAAACCCAAACATGGATATTGTCCAGGGCTGCATTTGCACATGGGTTGCTTCAGTGTCTGAGGAATTGCGAATGGTGTTGAACATTGTGCAATCATCAGCAAAAATCCCCACAGCTGACCTTATGTTGGAAGCAGCTGAAGATGGTTGGGCCTCGGACACTACCTTGAAGAACTCCTGCAGTGATGTCTTGGGACTGAGGTGACTGACATCCAACAACCACAACCATCTTCCTTTGTGCTAGGTATGACTCCAACCAGTGGAGAGTTTTCCCCCTGATTCCCATTGACTTGTTTTGCTAGGGCTCCTTGATGCCATACTCAATCAAATCTTGCCTTGATGTCAAGGACAGTTGCTCTCACCTCACCTCTGGAGTTCAGCTCTTTGGTCCATGTTTGAACCAAGGCTGTAATGAGGTCAGGAGTTGAGTGAATCTGGCGAACCTCAAACTGAGCATCTGTAAGTAAGTTATTACTGAGTAAGTGTCGCTTGATAGCAACTGTTGGTGACCCCCCCTTCCATTACTTTGCTGATGATTAAGAGTAGTCTGATGAGGCGGTAATTGGTCAGGTTGGATTTGTCCTGCATATCCAGGACATATCTGGATAATTTTCCACATTGCTGGATAAATGCCAGTGTTGTAGCTGTACTGGAACAGTTTGCCAAGCGGAGTGACAAGTTCTGGAGCACAAGTCTTCAGTACTATCGCCGGAATATTGTCAGGGTTCATAGCCTTTGCAATACCTAGTGCCTTCAGCCACTTCATATCATGTGGGGTGAATCAAATTGGCTGAATACTGCCATCTGTGATGCTGGGAACCTCTGGATGAGACTGAGATGGATCATCCACTCGCCACTTCTGGCTGAAGATTATTGAAAACACTTCAGCCTTGTTTTTTGCACAGATGTACTGGGCTCCTCCATCATTGAGGATGAGGATATTTGTGGAGCCCCCTCCTCCAGTGAGTTGTTTAATTGTCCATCGCCATTCACGACTGGATGTGACCGAATTGCACAGCATCTGTTCTGTTGGTTGTGGAATCACGTAGCTCTGTCTCTCATTTGCTGCTTATGTTGTTTGGCACACAAGTAGTCCTGTGTTATAGCTTCACCAGGTTGACATCACATTTGTCGGTATACCTGGTGTTGCTCCTCAATGTGAAGATGGGGCTTCGTCTCTACAAGGACTGTACGGTGGTCACTGTTACTGATATTGTCATGGACAGATGCATCTCTGGCTAGCGGGTTGGTGAGGATGAGGTAGAAAGAACAAAGAACAAAGAGCAATACAGCACAGGACCAGGCTGTTGGGCCCTCCAAGCCTGTAACGGCCGTGATACCATCCTTGGCCAAAACCCTCAGCACTTCCTAGTGCCGTATTCCTCTATCCCCGTCCTTTCCATGTATTTGTTGAAAGAACTAGGTCTCGTATATTTTTCCCTCTTGTTGGTTCCCTCACCACCTGCTGCAGACCCTGTCTAGCAGTTATGTCCTTTGCAACTCGGCCAGCTCGTTTAGTAGTGGTGCTTCCGAGCCCCTCTTGGTGATGGACATTGAAGTCTCCTACCCAGTGTAGATTTTGTACCATTGCCACCCTCAATGCTTCCTCCTTGTGGTGTTCGACACGGAGGAGTACTGATTCATCAGCTGAGTGTGGACAGTACTTGGTAATCAGCAGGAGGTTTCCTTGCCCATGTTTGCCCTGAAGCCATGAGACTTCCTGGGGTCCAGAGTCGATGTGGAGGACTCCCAGGGAAACTCCCTCCTGACAGTATACCACTGTTCCGCCACCTCTGCTGGGTCTGTCCTGAGACAGGACATACCCAGGAATGGTAATAGTGGTGTCTGAGACATTGTCTGTAAGGTATAATTCTGTGAGTATGACTATGTCAGGCTATTGCTTGAGAAGTCTGTGAGACAGCTCTCCAACTTTGGCAAAGGCCCCCGGATGGTAGTAAGGAGGACTTTGCAGGTTGACAGAACTGGGTTTGCCGTTGTTGTTTCCAGTGCCTAGGTCAATGCCGGGTGGGCCCTCCAGTTCCTTTCCTTTTTTTAGACTTTGTAATGACTCTGATATAACTGAGGGCTCGGCTATTTCAGAGGGTATGTAAGAGTCAACCACTTTGCTGTAGATTTGGAGTCACAGGTATGCCAGACCAGGCAAAAATGGCAGATTTCTTTCCCTAAAGGACATTAATAAACCAGCTGGTTTTATTTTTACGACAATTGACAATGGTTTCATGGTCACCATTAGACTTTTAATTCCAGATATCTATTGGATTCAATATCCACCATCTGCCGTGACGGGACTCGAACCTGGTCCCAGAGTATTGCCCTGAGTCTCTGGACCACCAGTCCCCTGTTGTTCCACACTCTCTTACTCAGCTTGGACATACCAGCTGTAGATTTCCCAATGCATGTGTTGATTTCAGCATCAAGTGACAGATTGCTGGTGACTGAGGAAGTTATCAACAACTCCAATGTCAATGCTGTTAGATGGCGGTTGCGGCAATATCCTGGGCCATGACATTTGTCAACAACCCGACTGAGAAGACTAAATTGTGTGTCTACCATGCCTGGGTCCTCAACCCACACTGTTACAGTAGCGTGACATATGCTAGACAGATTTCACCTTCACTGTCTCAGATGTGCCCTTGGCATCTCTTGGCAGGACAACGTCACCAACTCAAAGGTCCTGGAATGTGCAAATTCCATCTGCATAAACTCATTGCTACGGCACCAACGTTGGCAGTGTCTTCGCCACATTTATCAGATGGATGATGGCCAGACATCGAAAGGCCTCAAAGAAGGCCCAGAGAAAACAGAGGCCATCAAATTACAAACCTTCTCAGCTCACTGTTTTCCTCTGCAGCAAAGGTGACAATGACTGCAATGTCAGAGTGGGGCTCCTGAGCAATGATTAACACAGTATTGACCACCATGGTGCATACCATTGTCTTATGAGACAGAAGGCTGTAACAAATCTGTTGAAGTGTGGTCAAGTTAGCTCTGGGGGTTTTATAGTAGATACTGATTAACAGTCTGTCCCCAGAAATGGAGCTAGATGCTGCCTGACCTGCTCGAATGCTGCTCCTGCATGGCCCTCCTATGGACTGAACTGATCTTCCTACGCATCTTCTATACTGTGGTTGCACTGTACTCTGTATGCTTCACCTGATGCCTATGCCGATGTATTTACATGGGGCTGGATTCTTCCGCCCCACCTGCCGTAAGATCGGTTGGGATGGGAATTTCTGGTCAATGGGTGGGTGCGGCTGGAATATCCCACCCATTGTATATTTATCGTATGTCCTATGTTTTTCATGTATGGACTGTCCGCAGAATAATACTTGAGTCACTGTCTGTGCGGAGTCTGCACGTTCTCCCCGTGTATGCGTGGGTTTCCTCCGGGTGCTCCGGTTTCCTCCCACAAGTCCTGAAAGATGTGCTGTTAGGCAATTTGGACATTCTCAATTCTCCCTCTGTGTACCCGAACAGGCGCCAGAATGTGGCGACTAGGGGCTTTTCACAGTAACTTCATTGCAATGTAAGCCTACTTGTGACAATAAAGATTATTATTATTATTACTTTTCATTGTACTTCAGTACACCTGACAATAAATCTAAATCTATTTCCAGCATTTTCAGCATCTACAGTATTTGGCTTTTGTATAAATCTAAACTTGGATAGATATGTATATTTACTATGATTAGTATAGTGAAAACTATAGTATAGTTAACTATAATTAGTAAATCTATATCTATAATTAGAAGCACTATAATTAGGACATCAATTTATATGTTTGCATATATTCCTCTCTTTGCTATTTTAACAAATGGAAAAGTGAGCGAGGAGTATTTTTAGAGGTTGGGTGACTGCAAGTTGAGACCAAATTGTTTACTGTTCTGAAGGGTGTTGCATTTAGCAAATTAGCATGTAGGTGCAACATCCTTTTACAATGCTTTTCACACTATAAAAATTGTGTTGTATCTCACACTCCTTCTTTTCTGATCTTTACCATTCGTCATCGAACAATGACCAGTAATTACATTGCAAATGTGTCCGAATATATTAATAACTTAAGTCATTGAAGGTGAGAATAGACTCGTATACCATTTACTTCAAAAGAGTGTTTAGTTACGTCTAGGACGCTCCCCAATTAGATGTGTAATGTTCACAGTGACACCTGGAGTGAAACTGATACATGATTCAAGACATGCACCTTAACTTCCACAGAGACTTCGCTATCTCACCACTTCTCCAAAATTCTCCAGACAATGCCTTGCATTCACAGACAATTAAGTATTCCTTCAAATAATCAACAGCAATTTCCATTTGTTTAGAACGTTTAGTGCAAGGTATGTCTCAAAGCATGGATAGGAATAAGGAAAATGGCTGCTGGAAGAAAGAGGTTAGGAAAGCCGATTAAAGACTTGGTCAAAGAGATGGACTTGTGCAGTGGTTAGCACTGCTGCCTCACGGCGCCTAGGACCTGAGTTTGATCCTGGCCCCGGGTCAGATTTGGTTGGGAGATCCTCTCCAGTAGAAACAATGCCTTTTTGAGCCTCTGGCCATCTCTTACATGTAAGAAAACAATCTATCATGATCACAACAATTTATATTACAGGACAAAAGGGTGCTGACTGATTGGTGAATCGGCTCTACCACACAGTTGAGCATAATCATGTATGAATTTGACACAGTACGTCTCAATGATTGGCTGATCGAATCAAACAGCATTTTCCTTCGATTGTTTATAAAAGGCAGAGTACAGATTGTACTCAACCCTATATACATTTGCAAAACTCAAAACTGTTAGATGTGATTCTGTCATTGGGCAGCACTTGCGAATCAATCCTGAATGTGCTAACAGCGGCACTAACAACCAATTTAAGTTATGATGTGGAGATGCCGGCGTTGGGCTGGGGTGAGCACAGTAAGAAGTCTTACAACACCAGGTTAAAGTCCAACAGATTTGTTTCAAATCACTAGCTTTCAGAGCACTGCTCTTTCCTCAGGTGAATGAAGAGGTAGGTTCCAGAAACATATATCTAAAGTCAAAGATGCAAGACGATACTTTGAATGCGAGCATTTGCAGGTAACTAAGTCTTTACAGATCCAGGGAGAGGGATAACCCCAGGCTAAGGAGGTGTAAATTGTCTCAAGCCAGGACAGTTGGTAGGATTTTGCAAGCCCAGGCCGGATGGTGGGGTGTGAATGTAATGTGACATGAATCCAAGTTCCCGATTCAGACTGTACTCATGTGTGCGGAACTTGGCTATAAGTCTTTGCTCGGGGATTCTGCATTGTTGTGCGTCCTGAAGGCTGCCTTGGAGAACGCTTACCTGGAGATCAGAGGCTGAATGCCCTTGACTGCTGAAGTGTTCCCTGACTGGAAGGGAACATTCCTGCCTGGCGATTGTCCGTTCATCCGTTGTCACAGCGACTGCATGGTCTCGCCAATGTACCACGCTTCGGGACATCCTTTCCTGCAGCGTTTGAGGTAGACAACGTTGGCCGAGTCGCACGAGTATGTACCGCATACCTGATGGGTGGTGTTCTCACGTGTAATGGTGGTACTCATGTCGATGATGTGACATGTCTTGCAGAGATTGCCCTGGTAGGGTTGTGTGGTGTCGTGGTCACTGTTCTAAGGCTGGGTAGTTTGCTGCAAACAATGGTTTGTTTGAGGTTGCGTGGTTGTTTGAAGGTAAGTAGTGGGGGTGTGTGGATGACCTTGGCAAGATGTTCGTCTTCATCATTGACGTGTTGAAGGCTGCGAAGAAGATGTCGTAGTTTCTCCGCTCCAGGAAAGTACTGGACGACGAAGGGTACTCTGTCGGCTGTGTCCTGTGTTTGTCTCCTGAGGAGGTCGGTGCGGTTTTTGCTGTGGCGCGTTGAAACTGTCAATCGATGAGTCAAGCGCTGAATCCCGTTTGTATGAGGGCATCTTTCATCATCTGTAGATGTCTGTTACGCTCCTCCTCGCCTGAGCAGATCCTGTGTATATGGAGGGCTTGTCCATAGGGGATGGCTTCTTTAATGTGTTTAGGGTGGAAGCTGAAGAAGTGGAGCATCGTGAGGTTATCCGTGGGCTTGCGGTAAAGCGAAGTGCTGAGGTGACCGTCCTTGATGGAGATGAGTGTGTCCAAGAATGCAACCGATCTTGGATAGTAGTCCATGGTGAGACTGATGGTGGGATGAATTTATTGATGTCAACGTGTAGTCGTTTCAGTGATTCTTCGCCATGGGTCCAAAGAAATGTCATTGATGTATCTGGTGTATAACGTCGGTTGAAGGTCCTGTGCGGTGAGGATATCTTGTTCCAACTTGTGCATGAAGATGTTGGCATATTGAGCTGCGAATTTGGACCCCATGGCTGTTCCATGTGGCTGGATGAAGAACTTGTTGTCGAAGGTGAAGACGTTGTGATCCAGAATGAAGCGGTTGAGTTGCAGAATTACGTCTGGAGATTGGCAGTTGTCAGTGTTGAGTACTGAGGCTGTTGCAGCAATGCCGCCGTCATGGGGGATGCTGGTGTAGAGTGCCATGCCGTCCATTGTGACGAGGAATGTTCCTGGTTCAACTGGTCCATGGGTGCTGGGTTTCTGTAAGAAGTCCGTCGTATCGCGACAGTTAACAGTCGAACAACACACATACATGTGAAGGGACTCATTCTCTGTGATATGCTCAAGCCTTGTGCCTTTTTTGAATTACCTGGGAGTTTAGGAAGCCTATAGTTCCCTATTGCTTTCTTCATGGCAACATCTCAACCAATCAGAGTTGACTTGCTAATCAGTCAGCACCTTATATACATTTTTTAAGATGATGCAGAGACCACGGTTATGAGGTCATCGATATCTTGTCTGACATAAGGGGGTGGTGATCACCTTGAAAAGCCTGAAATAAAACTCTCTGAATTTAAACTGGAGGGTGTGTTAACTTCACCAAACATGGCCCAACCACCAACTACAGTTCAATCTTTAAGAACCAAAACTTGGCAATTGTCATGATTCTTTTTAGCAGTTTGTTTCAGTTTGCTTGAAACCGTGACAACTTAATTACAATGTAGGAATGCATGGCTATTTGGGCAGGCAGTACAGTTTCTGTTGTCACACTGCTCATTCTGTGTCTGCAACAACTTCTATTTAGTGAAGCAATTAAAATCAGACATTCCCAAGAGGCCAGAGTTGAGAAGCGCAGACATCTTGAAAGGTCTTCTGGCTGAAGGAGAGTGCAGAGATAGGGGAGTGGCTACAGAGGGATTTGAAACCAAGGATGAGAATTTTAAACTAAAGGTATTGCTTCAGTGTGAGTCAGTGATGATCCAGGGCTGATGGATAAATGGGACTTGGTGTGAGTTAGATCATGGGCAGTAGAGTTTAGGGTGATATTGAGTTTGCAGAGGGTAGCACGTAGGAGGTTGGCCAAGACTGCACTGGAATTATAGTAACAAAAAAGGAGCAAAGGTTTTCCAAAATATATGATTTGAGGCAGGGCGGGGTTCGGCAATGTGGTGATGGTGAAAATAGGCGGTCTTAGGGGCCACACTTGTGGTGTTGGGTGTTCTGACACACAGATGAGCCAACACAGTTGCATATGGTACAACGCTTCTTTATTTAAACTCACTATTTACAGTTTGGTCTTTGCACTCTGCACGTGGGGGGCTCCCTGCTTGTGGTGTTTCAACAGCTCTTTCTTGTTCCCTTCTCCCCAGACCTACTGACCACCAGGTGTCGTGCTCGTGCTTTTTATGTGGTTGGTGTTCTTGTCTGTGATTGGTTGTGGTGTTGTGTACTCTGATTTGCCTGTTAGTGTGTCCATCATGATGTGTGTGTTTGAATATCATGACATCCCCCCTTTTTACAAAGATATGTGCCTACGTGGTATTAAATATGATCGTGACGTGAGTGCATCTAAGAGTGTGTGCGTGCCGTGTGCAGCATGTGTCTATGACGGAACTATGTACATGGGGCGATGTCGAGTGCGTCACATGAATCCAGTTGTACCATAACATAACAGAAATACGAACGAGAGAAGAAGAAAAAAAACTTGAACAGTTGTCCAGTCAGACGACATCTGGAACGATAAACAACAACAGGTTATCATGTAAAATTGTGCAACTTATTAAACATATGAACTGTATTATAAGTCCATTCTAATGGGTTTGCGACGAATTCGGGTTGACCGCCTCAAGGGTGGATCAAGAACCACCGGCTGCTGTGCAGGCATGGCCATGGGTGGCGATGGAAAGGGCGTGATGTGCGGCAGCTCCACAAAGTCATCCTCGGAAGCCTGTTGAGGATCTGGCGTGCTGTGTGGCTGTGAGCGTGGAAGTCGGCGAAGGGCGCGCCGATTGCGGCGACGCACGGAACCATCCGGCATGCGAACCAGGAACGAGCGGGGAGCCACTTGTCGGAGGACTTCGGCCGGTGCTGACCAGCCACCATACGGTTGATGGACGCGTACTTTGTCTCCGGAGGACAGGGGGGGCAGGTCCGTCGCTCGTGTGTCGTACCGACCTTTCTGGCGATCACGCTGCAGTTGCATGTTCCGAAGAACCGCCTCATGGTCTGTTGTCGGTGCCAGGACGGAAGGTACCGTCGTCCTGAGGGAGCGACCCATTAGTAGCTGCGCTGGCGAGAGGCCCGTGGATAACGGGGCCGATCGATAGGCCAGCAAGGCAAGGTTAAAGTCCGATCCGGCATCAGCCGCCTTGCACAGGAGCCGCTTTGCGATGTGGACACCCTTTTCAGCCTTCCCGTTCGATTGTGGATGCAGAGGGCTGGATGTCACATGAGTGAAACCATATGCTGCGGCAAAGGACGACCATTCACGGCTGGCAAAACAAGGTCCATTGTCTGACATGACAGTCCTTGGAATGCCATGGCGAGCAAACGTTTCCTTGCAGGCCCCAATGACTGCGGACGACGTCAGATCATGGAGAGGCATGACTTCCGGGTAGTTTGAGAAGTAGTCTATAATAACAATGTAATCTCTGCCGAGCGCGTGAAATAGGTCAACACCCACCTTCGCCCAGGGGGACGTCACCATCTCGTGTGGTAGAAGTGTTTCCGGAGGTTGCGCCGGCTGAAACCTCTGACAGGTTGTGCAGTTGAGCACCATGTTGGCTATGTCTTCATTAATACCCGGCCAATATACCGCCTCCCGGGCCCTTCGTCTGCATTTTTCGACGCCCAAGTGGCCTTCGTGTAGTTGACGAAGAATCATCTGGCGCACACTGTGTGGAATAACGATCCTATGCGATTTCATAAGGACCCCGTCTATATTGGTGAGATCATCTCGCACATTATAAAACTGGGGGCACTGCCCTTTTAGCCACCCTTCCGTCATGTGGCGCATCACTCGCTGCAGCAGAGGGTCAGTCGCCGTCTCTGCGCGTATGTGGGCCAGACTAGGATCATCAGCTGGCAGATTTGCTGCTGTCAGAGTCACGTGTGCCTCAATTTGACGCACGAACCCCTCTGCATCTGGTGGTGTGCTCACTGCTCGGGAAAGAGTGTCCGCCACGATGAGTTCCTTCCCCGGAGTGTAGATCAGTTCAAAATCGTACCTCCTGAGTTTAAGTAAAATGCGCTGGAGGCGAGGAGTCATGTCGTTCAGGTCTTTGTTAATGATGTTGACCAGGGGGCGGTGGTCAGTTTCGACCGTGAATCGTGGCAGGCCATACACATAGTCGTGGAACTTGTCCAGTCTAGTTAACAAGCCCAGGCATTCTTTTTCGATTTGCGCGTAGCGCTGTTCGGTAGGGGTCATGGCTCGTGAGGCATACGCAACCGGGGCCCATGATGACGTGCTGTCTTTTTGCAGGAGTACCGCTCCAATACCAGATTGGCTGGCGTCTGTTGAGATCTTTGTAGGGCGAGTCGTGTCAAAGAAGGCCAGCACTGGTGCCGTGACCAGTTTGTGCTTGAGCTCCTCCCATTCCCGCTGATGCGATTGGTGCCAGTTGAATTCCGTCGATTTTTTTACGAGATGGCGCATGTTTGTTGTATGAGAAGCCAGGTTGGGAATGAACTTCCCAAGGAAGTTGACCATGCCCAGGAATCTTAAGACAGCCTTCTTGTCAGCCGGTCGTGGCATGGCTGTGATGGCGCTAACCTTGTCTGCATCGGGACGGACCCCGGACCTTGAGATGTGGTCCCCGAGGAATTTCAGCTCCGTCTGGCCGAAAGCACACTTCGCACGGTTGAGACGCAGGCCATTTTGCCGTATGCGGGTAAAGACACGTCGAAGACGATGCATGTGTTCCTGCGGAGTGGTGGACCAAATGATGATATCGTCCACATATACACGTACCCCTTCGATGCCTTCCATCATCTGCTCCATAATGCGGTGGAATACTTCAGATGCCGAAATGATGCCGAATGGCATCCGGTTGTAGCAGAATCTGCCAAAAGGGGTGTTGAATGTGCATAGTCTTCGGCTGGCCGGGTCCAGTTGGATCTGCCAGAATCCTTTGGACGCATCCAATTTAGTGAATATGTTGGCTCGCGCCATCTCGCTGGTGAGGTCTTCTCGTTTCGGGATGGGATAGTGTTCCCGCATGATGTTGTTGTTCAGATCTTTTGGATCTATACATATACGGAGCTCGCCAGAGGGCTTCTTTACACAGACCATGGAGCTGACCCATGGCGTGGGCTCCGTGACCTTGGATAGGACCCCTTGGTCCTGAAGAATCTGCAGTTGTGCCTTGAGGCGGTCTTTGAGAGGCGCAGGAACCCTGCGAGGTGCGTGAACGACAGGGATGGCGTCCGGTCTGAGTCGAATCTTGTACGTGTGTGGCAATGTCCCCATGCCTTCAAAAACCTCCTGGTTGTGAGCGAGGAGGGAATGGAGATTCGCGTGGAACTCAGCATCCGGGAAGTCGGATATCTCATCTGGAGAGAGAGACATAATGCGCTGTACCAGGTGAAGGACCTTACACGCTTGTGCGCCCAGTAACGAGTCCTTTGATGAGCCCACAACTTCGAAGGGGAGTGTGGCCGTGTACCTCTTGTGAGTCACCTGTAGCTGGCAAGATCCTATGGACGGGATAACGTTCCCGTTATAGTCAACCATCTTAAGCCGGGATGGTGTGATGGGTGGTTTGACCTTCATGGCCTGGACTGCAGAGTAAGCAATCAGGTTGGCGGATGCGCCGGTGTCCAGACGGAAGGCGACGCGCGATCGGTTGACCGTCAGGGTGGCACACCACTCATCGGCTGGATTGATGGCATTGACCTTGTTGACATCAATGACGGCAACTCGGAAGGCATCCTGGTCATCTGCATCACTTAACTGGAAGTCTTGATGCGTGGGCTGGACGGTCCTGACTCGTGTGCGAGGTTGTCGAGGATGCGCCGGATCCATGGGTTGAGCCGCACGACAGCGGGCTGCGTAGTGGCCCATCATGGCACATCTGTTGCACTGTCGGTTTTTTGCAGGACATTGCCCTTTTAAGTGTAGACCTCCACAATTGCTGCACGTCATGACGTCACGGCGTTCGTTGCGCCACTGCGCATGCGCAGTGCGATCTTGCGGTGGGCGCGCCTGCGCAGTGCGTCCCTCGTTGTGGCCGTTATTTTTGGCGCGCACCTGCGCGGGAGACCGCGAAAAGCGCGGGAAGCGGCCGCTGTCGTCCGGGCCGTGGGGCGGGAAGAAATCGACGGCCTGGATGCGTTCGACGTCGTGGGCGGCCTGGCTTGCCGATTCGACGGCTGGGGACCCCCTCCGTGCCAACTCGGACGCCTGAAATCGGGCAAAACGGCAGGTAGCATTTTCATGGAGGACACAGGCTTCCACAGCAGACGCTAAGGTGAGGCTTTTCATTTTAAGAAGCTGCTGGCGTAGGCCACTAGAGGCAACGCCAAAAACAATCTGGTCCCTGATCATGGACTCTGTAGTGGGGCCGTAACCGCAGGACTGCGCTAGAATCCGGAGGTGCGTCAAAAAGGGTTGAAAAAGCTCCTCCTTACCTTGCAGGCGTTGCTGAAAGATGTATCTTTCAAAACTTTCGTTTACTTCAACTTGAAAGTGCTGGTCCAGTTTGAGGATGACCGTGTCATATTTGGCCTGGTTTTCGCCTTCTTCGAACACCAGTGAGTTAAAGACATCAGTTGGGTGCGGGCCTGCGTAGAAGAGGAGCATTGCAATCTTCGAATCATCCGAGACATTCTGTTTTTCGGTGGCACGGATGTACAGGTCAAATCGCTGCCTGTAGAGCTTCCAGTTGGTGCCTAGGTTCCCCGTGACTTGCATCGGCTGCGGTTTGCCGGTGTGGTCCATGTCCAGAATGGCAGGTTAGTAGGCAGGTATCGATCCACTCCTGTACCATGTGGTGTTGGGTGTTCTGACACACAGATGAGCCAACACAGTTGCATATGGTACAACGCTTCTTTATTTAAACTCACTATTTACAGTTTGGTCTTTGCACTCTGCACGTGGGGGACTCCCTGCTTGTGGTGTTTCAACAGCTCTTTCTTGTTCCCTTCTCCCCAGACCTACTGACCACCAGGTGTCGTGCTCGTGCTTTTTATGTGGTTGGTGTTCTTGTCTGTGATTGGTTGTGGTGTTGTGTACTCTGATTTGCCTGTTAGTGTGTCCATCATGATGTGTGTGTTTGAATATCATGACAACACTGTTATGTGGTTGGAAGCTCGCCTTGGCGTTAAGTATGATACCGAGAGGGTGGCATGTGGTGCAGTGGTTAGCACTGGGACTACGTCGCTGAGGACCCAGTTTCGAATCCTGGCCCTGGGTCACTGTCTGTGTGGAGTTTGCACATTCTCCCTGTGTCTGCGTGGGTTTCACCCCCACAACCCAAAGATGTGCAGGTTAGATGGATTGGCCATGCTAAATTGCCCCTTAATTGAAAAAAATAATAATTGGGTACTCTACATTTATATTTAAAAAAAAGTAGGACACTGAGGTTCAGCCTCAGGCAGTTGTCAGGGAGAGGAATGGAGTCGGTGGCCAGGAAATGAAGTTAGCAGCCAGGGGACTGAAGACAATAGGTAAGAATGGAACCAGAGGAGTGCAATCTCACCCAGCTGGATGGCGGTGTAGATGGGCTGGAGGAGAACTGTGCAACCCTCTCTGGCCTTGAACACTCTATACTGCCTGATACACCACTATGGATAGTGGCATGTTCCAGAAGGAAACTAACAGCACACACAAGTTAATTGAAGTATTTAACTGTAACTAAGAGGGAAACCTTTGATCTAAACCATGGCGGATAGGAAAAGCTGTCATACCCAATATGATACAGAAATTGTGTGGGGGAAATCCAATGTATAATTTCTGATTGTTGTGTTCTTGTTTCTTTCCTTTTGTTGGGGGGGGGGGGTTGGTTGAAAATTTGTTGAAAAATTTGAATAAATATATTTTAAAAAAAAAGAAATTGTGTGCTAACTCTCTGGGCTGGATTCTTCTACCCCGCAAGCCGCAAGAACGCCACGGCGAGACGCCGACAATGGAAACATCCATTGACCTTGGGCAGGATTCCCCAGTCGCCGCCGGGCGAACACGGCCGGAGAATCCTGCCCTCTGACTGATGGTTGATGTGATTCAGGCCGTGAAATTAACAATAATAATATTTATTAATGTCACAAATAAGCTTACATTAATACTGCAATAAAGTTACTGTGAAAAGTCCCTAATCATCCCACTCCGGCGCCTGTTCGGGTACGCTGAGGGAGAATTCAGAATATCCAATGCATTCAACAAGCACATCTTTCGGGACTTGTGGGAGGAAACTGGAGCACCCGGAGGACACCCACATGGGGAGAACGTGCAGACTCCGCACGGACAGTGACCCAAGCCGGGAATCGAACCCGGGACCCCGGCGTGTGAAGTAACAGTGCTAACCACTGTGCTACGGTGCTACCCCATGTACTGATTTGTTTCTAAAATGCAACTATCATCATGGGGTCTCTGTTATATTTAAATATATTTCATTGGTTTCTGGACGATGACTAATGCAATCATTGTTGGGGACATTTTCTCACATTCTGATTTGTTCATGCTTTAAATGTTTTTGCATTATGAGAGCAATCTGAGAACTCATGTAGTCTTTGTTCCCATTACTTCTGTTTTACTTGATGTTTGCTGCAAATTATGAAAAATCTGACGCCAGTGTGCTTGTGTACCTTTTTGTGACAGGACTGTAACATCACATGTTAAATACTGATGTTAGACATCCAGATTACCAGCAAAATCACATTCATAGAGAACTCTGAGAGTACTGCCGACTTCACGTGACATTTATGTCTGATCGGGAATGCTATAATTACATACCTGTAAAAAGAAATCATGACGATCAACAAAAATAGAGAAATGAGACCATGCCATGCACATTTTCTGAAGGACTATTTATTCCTAATGTTAGAATGGATATTCTTGGCTCATTCATCAGGAATTCAATTGAATGCCGGAATGTCACAGTGTAGGGCGAATTTTAAACATGGCAAACAATTACCCTCGAAGCTGCCACATTTTTCCGAGCTGTTGCTCCAGCGTTCTTTGTGCTACTTAAGTAAAGAGACAGAACTTGTATTCATAATGAACCTCATCACAGCTCCACAACATCTCAATATGGTTCACATAGTTGTTTTGGAGTGCAGCCTCTGCCATGATGAAGGCAGTTCTAGTAACCCCACAAAGTGCAACAAGATAAGGATCACTTAACATGCTATTTTGGAGACCAGGAGATGGGGAGAATCACCTAACACACTTCACCGCATGGGACCTTAAACATTCAGCTGAGCAAGGAATTAGTGAGCAGTTTTTAAAATATTTACTGTTGGACAAATCTTCAATCCAAAGAGCTTTAACTTTTCCCTTTTAAGTAACAGAATTATGGATGTGGTGCGTCAGACTCATTCTTGTCAAAAGGGCAGGGAATATTTCTCAGTGTGGTATTTGCAGCTGAATCATCGATCCATTTGTGTTTTAGGTTCCACTCCAAATGGTCAGCAGATGAATCGTCCACATTGCTAAAGGTATTTTGACCAAGGGCAGCACGGTGGCCTAGTGGTTAGCACAGCTGCCTCACGGCACTGAGGTCCCAGGTTTGATCCCGGCTCTGGGTCACTCTGTATGGAGTTTACACATTCTCCCCGTGTCTGTGTGGGTTTCACCCCCACAACCCAAAAATGTGTAGAGTAGGTGAATTGGCCACGCTAAGTTGCCCCTTAATTGGAAAAAATAATTGGGTGATCTAAATTTATTTTAAAAAAAGGTATTCTGACTGGATCTGGCAACCGTTTCATCAGTCACAATATTTATTGAGGTACATACCCGAGCCTTACTTTTCCTTCTATGCTCGAGTATAATTTATAGCATTTGCCATGCCCCAGAGTTCTCAGTTCCAGGTTTCCCATGCCCCATCTAGTGTCCAGTGTCTCCCTAAGCCCTCGTGTGTTTAATCTTTCTGCTCGTCGTCCTCTCGATATTTTGCAGTCACCGAGTCTATCTTCACAATACTGCAGCTTCTGAGCGTCTGGCTGAGCTTAGCTAGTTCATCGTTGACTCGAGACCAAAACCTGAAACTATTTTTGAATGACTTAGTAACACTGCATGGGACCTCTTTTCTGCTCACTCTGGAATACAGCCACGCAGAGCTGGAAGGTTCCAGCTTTCATTCCCGATCAGGGCTAAGCTAACTGAACGTAACTGCATCTAATGGCTGCAGTGCCCCTGAGCTCTGGGTGGGGATATGACACTGGCTTTTCTGGTCAACAGTCAGAGATCCTGCTGGATGGTTTGTTGGTGTGGATGAAGACAGGATAAAGCTTTGATGCGATGCCCCCGAAAGATGAATAGTCAGCTGACACACGGGACTGGATTTTCAATCAGGCTTCAGGACCCCAAGGTCTGGGCCAAATGGGGGTCCTGACCCCACATTTCCTGGGAGACAGATGAGCAGTGTCATGTTCCTGGAGGTTTTCTAATAATTGCCGACCTCCGGACTCACCTGCCAATCGAGGAAGGGAGTATTGGGCTTTTGAATCCAGAAGGCCAATAGGAGGCCATGCAGCATGCAAAAAATCTGCAGCCCTACTGTATATTAGTAGGGATGCAAAGGCTTCTTCATTCCTACTGGCCAGCCACAAAGAGGATATAGAAAGGATCAAAAGGGGTCAGGACCACCAGAGAGGGAGAAAAAAGTCCAATGCAATAACAGGCATTTGCACAGTTGAGGCCATTTAATAGCACAGTGCCTTCCCCACTGCTCTGTCTCCAATACTCACCCCCCACTAGAATGGCGTATGGAGGCTGCTTCTAATGACTTGGCAGGTCTCTATCCATGGTGGTGGGGGTGGGCACTCTGTCACCTGTTGTTGAAAACTCACCACTATTCTTAGAAGTCCCCCTATACCAAAAAGGGCCGACATTCTAAATGGTGAACAGGAATTCTCACTCCCCGACTCCGATGCAGGCTACAGTGGGTGCTAGTCAGGTCAAACTATGTTTTCAAGTTATCCCCCGGTATAACCCATACCTTCACCGAAGATTTAATCTACTTACCACTTAGTAGCATCAACCCTGGGTCACGCATTGCTAAGTAAGTAAAGTAGACTTTGGAATAACCACTATTTCAGGTTAAATTAAGTTATTTTATTATTATATTTTTTCTTTTAAAAGCTGCAAATACTTTCTTTTCAGAAAGGAAAAAGATCTTGCTTCTGGATCCTTCTGGTTGGTTGAAGGGACCTTCAGGCCCAACTTGACAATCAATCTTTTTAAGATCTGGTCTTCTTTAGATGTATTCGCTGGTTAGCTCGGTTGCTGTGTCCTATCTTTCCCATGTACCGAGCTGTGAGAGCTGGCTCTGCTGACTGTCTCTGAGCGGACTCTGCCTACTCTTTAAATCTAGTCTTCCTTAGATGTATTAGCTGTTTTAGATCGGCAGCTTTGCCCTGTCCCTTTCCCATGGCCGAGCTGACTGTAATCTGACTCTGAGCTGCTTGTTCCGTCTCTGCTTCTCCCTGAGTTCTGGTTCTGCTCTAGTCTCTGGGTTTATATTCTCGTTTTAACAGTAATTACGTTTTGATGACTTTATTGTAAAGTAACTTTTATCACTTTGATTGTAAAAAGTATCTTTGATCTAAACATTCCAATCCAACTATGTATTCATTTTGACATGACTTCATCTCTCAGGTCTCTGATTACATTGTTTCCTTTGTGATGTTCAAAGTTCCTTTGTGATATTCAAAAATGCTTTGGTTTCAAGAGGTGTGAATTTTGGTTTGGTTTCTGTCATTTCTATAGTTTTATTTTCCAGTTGTGTCCTCAGCTCATAATTTTGACTTTGATTTTGGCTTTGAATTATGTTTCTCATAGACTGATAGTCTCCAGTTTTCTTTAATTTACCTGGTATTAGCAAAATTTCACACCTAGAATTGTCACCAAATTCAACTGAACCTCATCCTTTCCTTTCCAGCTGCTTACTAAGATAGTTATTTTCAATGAAGGTGTGAGCCATTGTTTTTACCTTAAAACAAAAATCCTTTTGTCTTGTTTGCTAAGCCTGCTTGACCAAGGCTATCTGCATTTTACAATTCTGCTCTTTGCAGCTGCTGTTAACCCTTCGTGGGATTTTCCCTGTATCCTCTCATGTTTCTCTCAGACCAGATATTGCCAGACTTCCATGTTTCAAATGACACATCTTTCCATATTTTCAATAACACACCAATGAAATGCCAGCGAGCCCTCTAAATCACCCCTATTTGGGATCTTAAATATGCAAATTGTCTGCCCGCCTTTGTTGTGTGGGACAGCTGATCTATTTCCCTAGCTGCCTTGGGATACACCCCTAGTGTCGGGAATAAATTGGGAGAGCCATCTTGATGGGGCACCCCACTAGCTTCCCACTCCCCCCACCCCCACCCCACCTCCAAGCCCAGCACCATAAGCCAATGGACATTCTACCGTCAGTGTCCAGGCTCACACTTGGAGATTGGTCATTTAGTCACAATACTGGAAGGCCTTTAGCGATCTTGAAACCATACTCCAGCAACGCTACAGTACAGAAAAGGAGAAATGGTGGAAAAGTAAAATTCTAATCTCAGAAATTGATAATGAACACAGTGACGGGGAGCAGTGTGGGCAGGGGGAGGGGTGGAGTTTGACTTCACAAGGTTGGTAGGATAGCAGTGGCGATAGGCTGAATTTGCCATTGCAAGGTTAAAACCATTTGCGGGGGCAGAAAGTTGGGTTTCCTTGAACTGGATGATAGATCAGGCTAGGGGAGAGGGAAGTCAATCCCGGAGAGGGTGCAACACAGGTTGTCAGTGGTCAGCAGTAATTGATGCAGCCACTCCTTGCTCCGTAAAACGTCTTGTGAAAAAATGCTGTGCTTTTTTCTGACTGGGATCTAGCCACGCAGGTTCTCGCCTTTGAGTCAGAAGATTTTGGATGCAAGTCCCGCTGCATGGCTATAGATCATGATTTGGCTTGGCACGCCTGTGCAACACTGAGGGAGCACAGCACTGTCAGGGGTGCCCCTCTTTGGATGATATGGTAAATTAAGGCCGTATTTCCCTATCAGGCAATGCAAAAGGTCGCATGGTATTTCTCCGAAGAACAGGAGAGTTCTCCCTCATGTCCTGTCCAATAATTATCCCACAAACAACGTCACTATCAGTGTTTACAGGACTGCTCTGTGCTGCCACAATCCTGCATTACAATATTGACAGCACTTCTAAGCACCTCACTGGCCGTAAAATGATTTGGGGTGTCCAGAGGTTGTGAAAGTTGCTATATAAATGCATTCAGAAATGTAACACTGTGCATTCTTCTATTTACATAATTAGTTAGAAATGGTCTTGACATCATATTGATTGCTGCTGCTGTTCTGACGCTTCATTGCTGGATGCCAAACCAAAAATTATACAGCAAATTATTGTTTGTAAAATAATTACAAATGATTCCTGTTAATGAGCCGTAACACAATGACAAAAAATTAGAATTTTAACAAAATTATTTTGATGAAGGCAAAATGTTAGAATTATGATTTTAAGGGCAGCAGAGGGGCTATTTATTTTAAGTCTTGATTAACGGACTGTTGTAATGAATTTATTCAAAGATGTATTTTCTCTTTTCTCATTCTAATGTAATTGTTCCTCTTACTTTCCTGTTTAAGACTGGCACATTTGCTTTGATCCATCACAACCAGCAGGAGCCTCTGAGTCGATGTTAGAGTCAGTCTGAGCCATTGAGCTACTGGGTGTTTCACTGGAGACAGTGATGTTATTGCACAGAATGGAAAGTAAAGCCTGTCTCCACAATGATGGGATCGGTGTGGCTCATTTGTTATGTGGTGTGAATATGCCTCTAGGTCTGAATTTCAGATTATCTAGGCCCCAGGGTTTTTCAAAGTACAGGGCGTGGGTCCTTGTGGAGACAAAGTCCCGACTTCAGATTGAAGATATCCTTCACCATGTTGTGTGGCACTAGCATCATGGTAAATAGAATAGATTCAGGGCAGATGAAGCAACTCAAAGACTCCATGAGGCGCTGTGGGCCATCAGCAGCAGCAGAATTGTACTCAGCCATAATCTGTAACCCCACCCTACCATTAGTACCAAGGCAAGCGGATCAATCCTGGTTCAATAAAGAGTGCAGGAGAGCATGCCAGGAACAGCACAAGACCTATCGAAAAGTGAGGTGTCAACTGGTGGAGCTACAACACAGGACTTCTGGGTGCCAATCAGCAGAAGCAGCAAGTGATAGAGTTAAGCGATCCCACAACCAATGGATCAGATCTAAACTCTGCAGTTCTGTCACATCCAGTCATGAATGGTGGTAGACAAATAAACAATTCATTGGAGGAGGAGGCTCCACAAATATCCCTATCGTCAATAATGCCGGAGCCCAGCACATCTGTGCAAAAGACAAGACTGAAGCTTTTGCAATAATCTAGGGGGAGGGGGGCTGGGGGCCAGAGCATTGTGGCAGATATGACCTAATTTGAGATCCTTCAGTCTTCTAATCTTCTAGTATGGAGAGTTTGTAAGAGCTGTAAGTTTGCACTTTAGGTTCGAATACCAAAGAGCTTTCAATGACATTTTACACAAAACTAGTAATTACATTTAATGGCTGGGATTTCAAGACAGAATTTGCGATTGGGCAAGAAATTGGATGAAAGATGGGAGGCCCCTGAGTAGGGAGCAATATTGGAGGGCAGTTGTGTAGTAATCGTGTTGGGAGCCCGACTGTTTTTGTTACAGATTAATGGTCATAGGACATGAAGAAGCTAATTGGCCTGATGTGTCTGTGTCACCTCTCTACATGAGCAACTCAACCACTCCCAACCCTCTGCCCTTTCCCTGTCACCCTGAAAATTATTTTTTCTTCAGTTGCTTATCCAACCCCCTTTTGAAAACCACAATTGAATCTACCTCCAACACACGCATTCCAGATCTCGACCAATCATTGTGTAAGTACATTTTTTCTCATATCACCATTGGTTCTCCCGCCAATCACCTTAAATTGGCACCCTCTTGTTCTCAATCCTTTCACCAATAGGAACAATTTCTCTCTCTCTACACTAGATAGACGGGCGTAGACCTGTCAGGATATTGGACACCTCGAATAGATCTCCATTCAAAATTTTCTTGTCTAAGGAGAACAGCCTCAGCTTCTCCAATCCATCCACGTAACTGAAATTTCCTCATTGGTAAAAGCAAATTCCTGTGGATGCTGGAATCTGAAACAACAACAGACTGCTGAACCATCTCCGCATGTCTGACAGCACCTTTGGAGAGAGAAGTGAGCTCACGTTTAGAGTCTGGATGACGCTTTGTCGAAGCTTTAACAAAGAGTCATCCAGACTCTAAATGTTAGCTCCCTTCTCTCTCCACAGATGCTGTCAGACATGTGGAGGTGGTCCAGCATTTTCTGTTGTTGAAGTTTCCTCATCCCCGGAATCAATCCCCCAAATATTTCCTGCTTCACACCCTTCAAAGTGTGGTACCCAGAATTGAACACCATACTCCAGTTGATTCATCAGAACCTCCTTACTTTTGTACTCTGTGCCTCTGTTTATAAAATCCAGGATCCCCAGGGTGGCACGGCGGCACAGTGGCTAGCACTGCTGCCTCACGGTGCCGAGGTCCCAGGTTCGATCCTGGCCCTGGGTCACTGTCCGTGTGGAGTTTGCACATTCTCCCCGTGTCTGCGTGGGTCTCGCCCCCACAACCCAAAGATGTGCAAGCTAGGTGGATCGGCCCTTAATTGAAAGAAAAGTAATTAGGGGTGAGCTTATAGAGGTCTATAAAATAATGAAGAGCATAGATAAGGTAGATAGTCCACATCTTTTCCCAAAAGTAGAGGAGTCTTTTAAAAAGCAGCTAGACAGTTACATGGGCAGGGTGGGTACAGAGGGATATGAGCCAAATGTAGGCAAGTGGGACTAGCTCAGCGATAGAAACTGAGTGGCATGGACGAGCTGGGCCGAATAAAAAATAAAACCCAGGATCCCAAATGCCCTTTTAACCTTTCGCAGCCTTCCCTGCCACATTCAATGATTGTGCACATATAATCCCCAAATCTTTCTGCTCCTGCACTACATTACGAATGGGATGAAGTAAAGTGAGCGGAGACTCGTGTGGAACATATACATGTAGATGGATCTATTGAATTGAATGACCAATTTCTGTGCTGTAAATCCCACACAAGGAAATGTACATTACTGAAACAAGGTCTGGATTTTATACTGTCCTGTTGGCAGGTTTGGCTCAGAGACTTGTCATCTCTAGTGGGCAGTGTGCCCACCGCCTACCTGCCCATCCATGTTCCCACCACAATTATACCAGTAATGGGATGGCATCGGATGGCCTGCCCACCAGTAACTAATGCCCACTTAAAGGTCCTATCACATCGCTGCTGGGATTTAACGCATGGCGGGAGAGGCCCACCATGGGGCTCACGAGCAGGGAATATCCATCGTTACCCTGCCCCCTGGACTCATTGCAGGCTCCCCCATCCCCCTCCCCAGTTATCTTCCTCATATGACCTCACAAACCCCACATGCCTTACCTCCCCTTGCCAGGGCCTACCAGTATGACACCCAGTGCAACCCTCAAACATACCTAGAATTATCCAGTGCAACAGGGCTGTAATTTGGATTGTCCGGCAGCTCTCTGAGGGGGGACCTCCTGTCTGTGAGGGCAGAAATCCCACCTCATTAAATGGCTGCGAGGAAGTGGGTGTTCGCCTTGGCAGCCCCCCTCCCCCCCGCTCCCGAGTGTTAGAGGGCAAACTGCACGTTGTAGAATTCAGCCCAAGAAGTTTTCTCAAAAGGACCAGTCAGACTTCCCCAGCCGTATCTACCTTGTAATCTTGTAAAAGATCTGGATGTAATGAACCCCATAGGCTACAGTTGCCATTACGAGACAATTACAGATGCTTTGGGTTTGTCTCTACTGCAGGCCCTTGTTCTCTATGGAGCTCTCTGGGCAGCATCCATGGAAAGTAGCCGAATTATTAAAGCTGTTTATCCCCAGGTGTCAGAAACTTCAAAGTGCATCATGTTTAACAAAGGATAGTCAAGTTACTCTTATATCTGACTACACAAGCACAGTTGGTTTATTGGGAATTATGGCTCCTATGTATTAAGGGATGAAGTGAACATCCTGCATCAGTTTGCAGGACCTTTGGCACATTCACGAGTACGTGGATTCCCGGAACGATATAAAAGAGTGCCAATGACGGTAAGGGTCATAGAATCATAGAATTTACAGTGCAGAAAGAGGCCATTCGGCCCATCGAGTCTGCACCAGCTCTTGGAAAGAGCACTGTAGTCATGCCATTTGTGAATTCCCTTCCACGTATTAGTGCCAATCGACTGAGATCACAACCTCAGATTTGAATAAAGGCGTCCAGGCCGTATTGAGCAACTTCATGTGAACAGGATACTTCACAGCAACTAATTATGCCACCCAGCTTATCTTTCTGTCTTTTCCTCCTGTTCTTTCCCCGGCTGAAGGTTTTGGCTCAGACTGGGCTGTGGTTCTACAGGCACAGCTTCACTGCGGTGTCCAAGTCATAATACCTCATGTGTGAGGTTATACACTCAGTGTAGACAAAACCACAGACAGAGGGAAAATTTTAGGTGTGAAGGTTGTGATAAAACGGTCAAGCCCAATTGTGAACCTACGATCTGACAAGCGTGGGGAGATCAAAATATGCCATTATTTCTCCTGTAGATTTTCTATTCCATTTTTTCCTCTCCTCTCTCTGTCTTGATAGGGTATACCGTACGGTCAGGCTGACTGTCACTTGGTCCCTCAGTGAAGAAATGACTGTCAGCCTTGATAGTGGGTGCGATTCAGCGACCGCGCTACGCCCGGTGGTGATCCGGGCGTATCAGGAAAATAGCGCGATGGCCCCAAATTGGGCTCCGTGCCAGGCTGATCATGAGTCACCCGGCTCGCTCTGCCCAGCGCGATCTGGATCACATTCTCGTTGGGCAAGATCCAGATTTGCAATTGGACTCATTTAAGTATGCGGACGCCGTATGCACCCGACATCAGGGAGTCAATGGCCGTGCCTGCGAGACCTCGCCAGGGTGCCGTTTAGAACTGTTTTCCACAAACGTGAACCAGGCATGGCGGCACCTCAAGGGGTTTTGCAGGCCATTAGAGACCCCTGGGTGGTCGGTGACAGGGCAGGGTGGTAGCCTGGCTCATCCCTGGCACCCAGGTACCTTGGTGCTACTGGCACTATCAGGGTGGCACTGCAAGGGTGCCAGGGGCACTGCCAAGGTGCCGGATTTGCAGTGCCAAAGTGCTCAGGTGTCAGGTTGGCAGTGCCAGGGGTTGGGCCCGGGGGGGGGGGGTTTGAGGACCCCAGAAAAGGTTGCAGGGGAAGAAGGGGGAGCGTCCTGAAAGCAGGTGGGGGCTGAAAGGGGGATGGGGGGGTTAGAAATCGGAGAAGTCTTCCAAAATGGCACCTCGATCTGTGAGGAGCTGGTCCTGCTGGCGAGATCGGCTTGCCAGTGCAGGATGGCGGGGAGAAACACCTCGAGGCCTGAAAAACCAGCAAAGTGTCGGTGAATAGCGGGGTGAAGCTCAGCGCTGCGGCCGCCGAGGAACACCCCACCAAATGCACCCAAAGGCAGACTTTAACATATGCCCGCTGAATCACGCCCAATGACTGTTAGCAGCTTACTCCACTGCAACTAGTCAATCCTGATCCTGTGCTGGCACAGAGGGTAAACAGTGGCACAGACTGGTTGCGCTGAAAGGATTGTTTCCACATTATATATATTTCCCTGGATTTTCATCGTAACATTGACTCTTGAAGATATTTCCACTCCCTCCCTCTCTCAGGGGATTTAGATCAATGCCTATCTTTGTACCAGCTTATCCCAATGCAACAGGTTTGATTCTGACACTCTATGTTTGTCTCATGGGTAAAGCCACACCACCTGTTGTGGTGCTCAAGAGCATAATGGGGGTCCCCAAAAGGCTCAGTTGATAAGTGAACAGTGAGTGTCGAGCACAGGGCCACCGATTTGATCTTCAGTTTGTACTGAGTTAGCAGAGAGCCACAATATCAGTTGTGACTTTGTAATTGACTTGAGCATCCCTGGGTTAAAGAGGGGGCGGGGGGAGGTGGAGAAAGAAACAGAGTTATTATTTCAAGTCCAATATGACATTTCTGTTTGATGACTGCCAGCAAATGTGGGATCCCTGCCTTTGACAGGGGGCTGCCGCAGTCATGAATCAACACAGCTGTGGATCCCTCTGAGGGCACGAATGACCTCGGAGGGAGAACGCAGTCTGCATGGGTACCGACTGGCCATACAGCTGGTTCTCAGAAAGCCAAGGTAGACGCCTGCAATGCCACCTGATTGAATTTTCGCACAGTATCTTCAAGAAAGAAAGGGAGGAAATTAGACAAAAAGAGAACCATTTGAATATGCATTATGGAAAATTTCATGTTCCAGAACCACAGTGATATTCATGCGGAAGCGCCATCAAAGGGTTGGTTTAGCACAGGGCTAAATAGCTGGCTTTTAAAGCAGGCCAGCAGCGCGGGTTCAATTCCCGTACCAGCCTCCCCGAACAGGCGCCGGAATGTGGCGACTAGGGGCTTTTCACAGTAACTTCATTTGAAGCCTACTTGTGACAATAAGCGATTTTCATTTCATTTTCAATTTCATTTTCATTTTCATTTCATTTTTCATCTGAGAAGAAAGTACAAAGAAATTCACTAATAAGACAGCTTGAATTCTCTTTAAATTCCATCAGGTAAACAGGCCTTTTATGTTGACTATCTGTGGCTTCAGACGAATACATTCCTTTGAAGGTTAGGCCCATGTTCTCACTTAACACTTTATTCAACCCTCCGTGTGGCCGGCGGCCCATTGCCAGAGGCCCGCCCAGCAAACTCCGCTCGCGACCAGCCGAGTTCTCGACGGCGTGGAACTAACCACCTATTACCGGTCGGGATGCTGGCTTGGTGGCTGCAGACTCAGTCCATGGTCGGCCTGGTCGGGGGCGGGGGGATCAGAGGCCAGGGGTGGCCTTATAGGCAGCCGGGGATTAGATTGGGGGGGAGGGTCTCCTTGTCTCCTTTCTCGGTGTGGCTCCGCGGTCCGAGTCTGCCATGGAGTTTGGCGCAGCCGTTGGAGGCCACCGCCGTGCACGTGCGCGGACTCCGAACTGGAAGTGCGGGGGGCCGTATCCGCAGATAAAGCTGCGAGATTTACTCTGGCTCCCTGCTAGCCCCCTGCAGGGCATTGAATTAGGTCAACTTTTTTCTAGGAATTTTGGGGTAAAACTCCAACGTTTTTACATTGAGTCAGGGGCTGGCCGATCAGAGGGCAGGGGGGGCCTCATACCTGACCGGGCAATATTTAGGCGGGCGGTCAGGGTCGGGCGCACGGCCGTTCGGGGGCACTATTTGGGAGGCCCAGCTCCGCAGTCTAAGTCTGCCATAGAGCATGGTGCGGCCTCTGACCC
The DNA here is from genome assembly GCF_047496885.1 of Scyliorhinus torazame. NCBI lineage: Eukaryota > Metazoa > Chordata > Chondrichthyes > Carcharhiniformes > Scyliorhinidae > Scyliorhinus > Scyliorhinus torazame. Next base: position 291,681,184 of record NC_092711.1, on the reverse strand, counting down.
GGAAGAGCTAAAGCTGCTAGATTCACGACAGGTCCCTGCTTGCCCCCAGCAGGGCTATGAATAAGTGGCCTTTTCACGCCAGATTTCTGGCGTGAGAGGCCACAGTTTTTACAACGGCGTGGTGACATGGTCCCAAAAACGGAGAATCCAGCCCAAGAACTTTGGAGTGGAAAGGATGTTTGAGATGGGGGTAATAAGATCTGGTCAAGGGATTTATTTTGAGGAGGGGCTGATGACAGCAGATCATCTGAAGAACCGTTTACAGTGTCAGCTAAAATGGAGATCAGGTAGGAATGATGGGAGATCAGCAGCTTAGTGGGAATGGGAATTGAGGGAACAGAAGGTGGTCAAGGAGAGGAGAAGAAGGGAGATAGGAGAGCAACTGTAGAACAATGCAAGTTTAGGGCTAGGGCAGGGTGGAGCATTACAAATTAAATACAAGCAGCAGCTATTTAATACAGAAAATAAATACTGAGGATGCTGGAAATCCAAAGAGTATTGGAAACACTTAGCTGGTCAGGTAGCATCTGTGTAAAGAGAAATAGAGCTAAAGTTTCCAGCTGTTAACCTTTCATCAGAACTATTTAATTCTGTCAAATATTTACTGTAACTGATTTGTCACAAAATGCTCTAAGAGTCCTTCTTGTTTATTTCCTTTGTACCCATTTATTTTAGTTCATTATTTCTGGTCCGTGGACCCACAATTAAGAAAAGGATTCAAGCTGAAACAGCCTGCTTGTACAACAGCGTGTTCCCAGGTTACATGTTTGGCGAGGAGAGAGGACAGCACAGTGGCACAGTGGTTAGCACTGCAGCCTCACGGTGCCGAGGTCCCAGATTTGATTCTGGGTCACTGTCCGTGTGCAGTTTGCACATTCTTCCTGTGTTTGTGTGAGTTTCGCCCCCACAATCCAAAGATGTGCAGAGCAGGTGGATTGGCCACGCTAAATTACCCCTTAATGGAAAAAATGAATTGGGCACTCAAAATTTATTTTTAAAAAAATGTTTGGCGAGGAGAGGCCAGACTTTTCCTCACTTGTTGAATCTTAGGAACCGGGTTTGGAGGAAGTCAGTTTAACTGACAACCGATGGGTTTGCCAGGGACTACGTTCTGCCTGTCAACAGTCAGTGATTTGTTCCTGCATGAGAACTTGTAGACGTGTTTAGACCTTGAAAGGAGAAGGAACACCCTCTCTCTCTCTTGCTTGCTGAAGTGAAAGAACTGCTTTATTGTCCCAAAATCAGTGCGGGTTTGGTACAGCTTTGTTGTACACTTGAAATAATCCTGAATCTGCAGAGAAGGTAGACAACCTTGTCAGAGAATATCATCTCATGTCTAGAAGGAAGAAGTACCAAAATGAAAGCCGGGACTTCAGAAAGACATTAACTGGGAGTCATCCCAGTGCATCAAAGATCCCTACTCTTTTATTTTATTAATATCAATATTTTCTTTCTCTCTCAAAAGCCCTTTCTCCTCTGTGTTTTTTGTTTCTGTCTATGAGTGTGTAGAGAGTGGGGGTAGTTAGGAAGTGGTGGGTGTAGGAAAGGGGTGTTAGATAGTTACATTTTATGTCAGTTTATTTATAATACTGTACATAATAAAAGGTCACTTGCGTTAAAGTTACAAACCTGGTGACTGTAGTTCACTGGGCTCATAAGAACCTCGGATATTTTAAATAAAATCTAATTTCACCTGTGTTGCGACTCTGGGTCAAGTGAGGCTGGAATTGACCACACACTAGCCCAGGGTGTTGTTACAATGCATTAGAATTATAGAATGCCTGCAGTGTAGAAGGAGGCTATTCAGCTCATTGAGTCTACACCAACCCTCCAAAAGAGCACACTACTCATGTCCACTCCCCACTGTACTCGCCCGTGACCCTACCTAACCTTTGGACCCTTAGGGGAAATTTAGCATGACTAATTCACCTGACCTGCACATCTTTGGACTGTGAGAGGAAACCGGAGCACACGGAGGAAACCCATGCAGACAGGGGGAGAACACGCACACTCCACACCTACTGTCACCCAAGGCCGGAATCAAACCCGGGTCTCTGGAGCAGTGAGGCAGTAGTGTTAATTACTGCGCCACCGTGTCGCATTAATCAAATAAAATTAGCAAATCCAACAGGGCTCTCATAAAAGACATTATTAAATAATGTCCAATGGAGTACTTATTGAAGCATTTTCTCTGTTATATTGAACTAGAAAAGAAAATGTGTTGGAAATCGGAACATGAACAGCAAATGCTAGAAATACTCAACAGGTCAGTCAGCACAAAAATTTAGAGTACCCAATTATTTTTTTCTAATTAACAGGCAATTTAGCGTGGCCAATGCACCTACCCTGCACATCGTTTGGGTTGTGGGGGCGAAACTCACGCAAACACGGGGAGAATGTGCAAACTCCAAACGAACAGTGACCCAGAGCCGGGATTGAACCTGGGACCTCGGCGCCGTGAGGCAGCAGGGCTAACCCACTGTGCCACCGTGCTGCCCCAGAGAAACAAAGTTGGATTCTCTGTAGCTCGATGCCGAAATCGAGATCGACGATCGGGCGGAGAATAGACTCCGACGCTGTAATCGGGGCCGGCGCCTGTCTGATGCCGGTCCGACATGCTCCTCCCCTCCAAACTGGCGTCATCATGCCGCCCGCCTTCTGCTGTCTCAACGCCATTGACGCATCATCGTCGGGCCCACTCACAATACTCTGCCCAGATGGGCCGAATTCCTGAGCACGTGCCGCCACACTCATCTGGAATCCGTGCCGCTGTCTGGGGGGGGGGGCTTCTGCTATGGTTTGGGGACTTGTGGGGGTGGCCAGGGGGTGGGCTGTGGGGTAGCAGTTGGAGGGATTGGGTTCAAGCACGGCCGGCGGCACGTTTTACGGCGTGACCGGTACAGGTCGTCACCCGTGCACATGTGCGGCCCGGGACCCAGCCATTCTCATGCCATTTTTGCCGCGATCCGCGGGAGTTTCACACGGCGCCGGTGCTGGCCCCTCACTGGTACCGGAATCGGTATGGGGTTTGCTCTGATTTTCCTGTGGTGCACCTCCCGTGGATTCTCCGTTCGAGCCGACACTTGGCCTCAGGGACGGAGAATCCAGCCCAATGTTTCAGGTGGATGTCCTTTCATCAGAACTGTTTTTAACCTCGGTAACATTTTGCTGATAAGGTGTAAATGCCGCACTCATGTCGCCTACTTGAACCTTGAGGAGGAACTATGAAAGGAGGTGGCACATCAGTAAGGGTGTGATCGCAGAGCTGTGTCAGCTCCTGAAACCATTCCTGTGCTAATCACTTGTATATCACTCTGAGATTAAGTGAAAATTATCACTGCGTTTCCAGGCACCGTTTTCTACTCACAGTTTAACATTGCATCTTTGAGGTACTAGCAGTCCTCTTTTTCCACCTACCAGCTCATATCAATTCAATGCTGGAATGCAATACTGCACCTGTAGGAGAGGTCAACCCAAATTTCTTAATCATGTGGTGTTCCCCGTTTGCAATGGATCAATCAATCGGTTAGCTCCCTATTGCCAACAGAAAGACCTAGAATGGATTCGTAGCCGGTCCTTATGCCACTCCTTAGCTGGTTTGAGTTCCTTCAGCTTATGTTTCACGACTCACCATCAAGTTGTTATACTTCACAGATTGAAAACGTAAAGAATAATTCCAGGCGTATAGACTTCCTTAACACTGAAAAAAACAACCCAGGATGCTTATTTATTGAGAACCACAGCAGATACACGGGTGGAATTTCTTGAGTTCCAACATCAATACGTTCTTCGATATTTAACCCATACAGTTGCATTTATATGGCTTCTGTATTGCCTTGTAAACTAAAGCTAACTAATATGTGTGTGTGTGTAATAAGTTCATAAGGTATAGGAGCAGAATTAGGCCATTCGGCCCATCGAGTCTGCTCCACCATTCTATCATGGCTGACATGTTCCTCATCTGCTACCTACAATACTACAGACCAAGAGTAATGATGGTGATGATGTTGATGGTCAAAAATCTGTAATCACTGCAAGAAAACAAATGGGCTTCTTTTGAAACTATCTATTTCACTCCTGCCCTTCTTGGTTACATTCACACATGGGGATGGCTCGAAACAAACAAGCAACTACATTTCAACTTAGCAAGATTCTATGCCCACCAAATTCAAACATATATCATAAACCCCTGCCCTGCAAATGTAATAACAATTCGGCACCTACAAGCCCTACTGCTCGTTCAATATTCTTGCAAGTTAATGCTCATTTTCAAAACGTGTGCGTGGGGGTCACGTGTCATGAGCGCGGGAGCGGCTGCGTTTTCGTGAGCTCCAGCTGTTCGACTTTCAACCCGTTTTTTAAACTCCGTTTGCACATGTCTTTTGTGGGTCGGTGCTGGAAGGCTGGTTTGTGATGCGGAGCGACGCCAACAGCACGAGTTCAATTCCTGTACCGGCAGAGGCTATTCATGAAGGCCCTGCCTTATCAATCTTGCCCCTCACCTGAGATGTGGCGACCCTCAGGTTAAATCACTTAGTCAGCTCTCCCTCTCAAAGGGGAAAGCAGTCTCTGGTCATCTGGGACCATGGCGCTTTACTTTGTCTTTTCTTGGCATATGTAGTTTTTAACCATGTCCCAAGATTTGTTGATCAATATTTCAGCACTACCGAGTCGAGACAAAATGGTTAAATCCTTGTTGATTCGTGGCAGCTGGAGGATGTTGGGGTGGGGCCGTCTCGTTAACGGTGCAGCTGCTTTTGAGAGGCCCCCCCCGCCCTGACGGTGCAGTGTCCCAACAGATGATGGCTGCTGCCGATAATGTTGATCCGTTCGCATCTCTCGGCTCTGCAGTGCAGGTCGTCAAAGCCCAATTTCACGAGTGCAAGACATTTTTGTGGCGGCGTTGGAGGTGCACGAGGAGGTACTTGTGCTGAGGAGGGCACTGCCCTTGGTGGATGGGAGGAGCATGTTTAGTTCTGTCTCCGAGGCTGGGTTTCCGACCGCTGGTGTTCTGTTGTCCTATTCCTGATATCGGTAGAGAGGGGTTGATGTCCTGCATTATTATCCTGATTTGATAAGTTTACATCATGTTAAGCTGAATGCTGAATTCATGATTTGTGCAAAGTATCTTTATCCTAATGAATCCTGGGGTGGGGGGAGGGGGAAGACGAGCAGAGCAGGAGCGGGAGGAGGGGTAGAGGGTTGAGGTTGGTAGGATTAATTCTGTCCTCGCTATGTTCGAGGAAGGCACGCCCAGTGAGAGCTAATCTTTTCTTTTGTTTAGCGTCCTTTCTGCTTTCAGACCCAGGCAGACTGGATGTTATCTTGTTGAGGACTGGGATTTGCTTGGCTAAAATTGATGCTTTGTCCTCTCCTTGTCATCTTGTCGTTACATTACGACTATCTGTTCTGGTGTGGGCCTGGGGAAGAGTTTGATTTGCACTATGAGTGTTAGTCAATTTACCCTTTGGTTCTGGTGTTCTCGGGATATTGCTCCTTCTGTCATTTTGTTTTGAAGCTATGGGCATGATGTTGGTCTGTGATGTTGTCTGTATCCTTTTTTGGTGCAGACGGACCCTGGAGGCGATTCGCCGAGAACCATGGCAGAGAATTGGAGTAACCGCGCCACGACGACCCGACGCCGGGGCGCGATTCTCTGAGGTGTGGAGAATCAGTGCCATTTGCTCCGCCGCGTTTGGCGCGGCGCGGGCCGCTGGAATCGGCAGGGCCGCCGATTCTCCGGCCCGGATGGGCCGAGCGGCCGCTCTGACACGACAGAGTCCCGCCGGCGCCGCTCAGCCCTGGTCGCTGCCGCCGGGAACTCTGCGGGAACGCTCGGGGGGCGGCCTGTGGGGGGGGGGGATGGGGGGGCTCCTTCACTGGAGGGGGGGGCCCTCCGATGAGGTCTGGCCCACGATCAGGACCCAACGATTGGCGGGCCGGCCTCTCCCCCTCCGGGCCTACTTTCGCCGCGGCCGGCCCCTGAACACCGACCCCACGTTGGGTCGGGGCCGGCACGCGTACAAAGCTGGCCCAACTGCACATGCACGGGCCCCAAGGCGCCGCGTCTTTTACGCGGCGCTGGGTCTCTGATGCCGCGCCAAGGCCCCGCCCCCACAAATTGTGCCACACCCCTGCCAGCCCCATGGAGGCTCCAGAATAGGTGTCTGGGAACGGGTGGTGATGCCGGAGTAAAACTCCGGTTTTTACTGCGGCGTCGGCACGTAGATTCCCGTTGGGAGAATCCCGCCCCTGTATCTGTGAAGGGAATATGCTGGGGATTTTGTCCCTGATTCATCTGGTCTAATTTGGTCCCATTATTGCGATGGCTACTGTTTTACGCTGTACCTGTTATACGTTGATACCAATGTTCCGCTTTCTTCTGTTCGCAAACTTTTGTTTGTTTCGAGGTGATTTTTGTAAACCTGTAAAATTCCAATAAAAATACTTTAATAAATAAAAGGTGTGCAACACACACAATTCAAGAGGCGAAGAACTGTTTGTAATAGATCACAGAGAGCCAGGCTCTGGAAGGCACAAGTCTGTGGAATCTTAAACCGCCCAAGACAGAGCCTATAACACTGAGTTTAAAATATGTTAGAGCAGGTCTTTGGCCCTTTAGAACAACAATTGTGATGTTTAGACAGCTCTGGTGATGACTGGCGGTATAAACCAGAGCAAGTTGCCATCATGATTATAGCAAAATTGGCACTGGAAGACATCTTTTCGAATGGGCAATTTGATTCCTGAGGCGCTTGTTATACCCTTTCGGAAAACAGAAATGTAGATGATAACTTAAATTGTCCAGCTTTGAGCACAAAATGATTTTTTTCTATTGCTTGCTTTTTCACATTAGCTTTGCATGAACAATACTCACACTTCACAGTGGTCAATGAGTATTTTATTAAGGTAAGAGCACATGCGCTTTTGAAGGAATCTGGACAATGTAACATGCTAAGATGTGTGTGACTGCTCCACAGAACTGCTTTATCTTTCTGCCCCTGCAGTCTTTCTGTAAGGGGGAAATTACTTTAGAGGTCAGCCAGATCCTGTTGACTTGAGGTGTGAGGTTACAAGTGCAGAAATACCACAGAGAACGGCCAAATACTATGGGTTAGAGCTTTGTTCCAGAACCTATATTTATATCTACAGTTGTTTTGGAGCAAGTATTGGAGTGTTTTACTGACAGTGGCAATAAGACTCAAAACAGTCTCTGGAGAGAATGAATTTCCTGATCAAGCCTTGTGGAGTTTAGATCAATAATTTCCTCAGTATAGCATTGAGGTTAAGACATTTCTTACAAGGTTTATTTTAAAATTCTAATTGGGGTGCTATTGGCGGCGGCCGAATTTATCAATTCGTAGACCCAAGTCGTTACTTCAATCGAGCTCAAAAATGCCATTCCCCTCCCCCCAGATAACCAAGTTGTTACATTGGAGGTGATTTTGATCACGAGGGGTCAGCCAGAGGCCATGGCACAATTACAGCTGATGCTCAGCAACAGGTAGTAGCAGACATAGAATGGGAGAGGGGCACAAATATACCCAATCCAGAATAATCCATGATGATGCAATGCACACCTGTATAATTAGGCCCATTGATGAATGGTGCTCAACAAGGTCCAGGCATTCATGATCAAATAGTCAGACCAGGAGCACCATACCTGTGTCTAGGAGTTATCATTTTTAAAATAAATTTAGAGTACCCAATTATTTTTTTTCCAATTAAGGGACTATTTAATGTGGCTAATCCACCTAACCTGCACACCTTTGAAACCCACGCAGACAATGTACAAACTCCACAGACAGTGACCCGGGGCCAGGATCAAACCCAGGTCCTCACTGTAGGCAGCAGTGCTAACCACTGAGCCACCGCGCCGCCCATCTAGAAGTTATTAGATAAGTAGAGATTAATACGTGCTTATCATAATAATACGTGATATCATAATTTAGTATATGTGCCCAAATTATTGGATAATCATATTCATGTTATGCATTATGTAACCCTAATTACTAGTTATTAATGGATACAGATAATTCCTAAACAAATGTACTCTTTTGATTGGTATATGTTAATTCTTGGAAGATAAGCAAAGGTACAATTGCCTGTGTTTTCGGTGTTTGGGGAGCTGGCAGACCACCTGGTGGATGTATGGCTCCATTCTATAGCTTTTGTCACCCTTTCTGAACTGGAAATCTGAGTGTCGTCTGGTCAGTCGGAGAGTGAAGAACACTATAGGTGAATAGCTGTTTGACTCCCACAACACTGATGATGCTCAATGCAGATTTAGCTCCTCCTTTTAGTCAGTGCTACATCTGGATCCAAATTTCTACTCACGTATTTGCAGCAATGCAGGGCGGACATGGTCGTAACATCTATTAAGGAAAATACTTGCTACCACTGCAAACTCAAAAAGGCTTGTTGCAGATTGGGGGGGTTTGGCAAAAAAAACTTACATGTTCTGACTGGAACATTGTCCTGGGATGCCTGGTTAATCTGTATCATAAAGAGCCTGTGAAAGCTTTCTGGTAACTTATGCAGCTAATCAGCTAAAATGGGAGAATGATGTGCGCATTATTGAATATCACCATAATCGGTTTGAATTGCCACAGCTAAGACCTTCAGACAGGCAAGAAAGTGACCCTAGTGCTTCAAGGCGCGAGTTTAAAAAAAAATAATCTCACCATCGCCCCCATGTGGACATGGGCTCACAACCCTGACCTCCCAGAAAAGTATTCTGGATGTTTTTCCCCCCCACCTTCCCAACTGAGACAGATAGATTTTTCCTCCAATACGGAAGGTAGATATTTGCCTAGATCTCACAGGACAAACAGAGCACAATGGGATCAGGATGGGGATGATGTTTATACTGGCCACGGCAACCGTATGGCTGTGGCACCCCACGAGGAGGACAGAAGCAGTGATCATGGAGGTGCCAGGCATGGACAATGTTATCCTCAAAGGGCAGACTGTCAGGATACACAGCCGGACAGAAGCCCTAAAGGTAAAGGCAGTGCCACTGAAAAGGAAGAAAATATAACCCAATTGGTTCACTGATGTCCTTTAGGGAAAGAAATCTGCCTCCTTACCTGGTCTGACCTACATGTGACTCCAGACCCACAGCAATGTGATTGACTCTTTTTTTTTTGAAACATTTTATTGAGGCATTTATAATTTTAACATTTTAGTATATTAACATCCTAATTAACAGATCGGTCCGACACATGCAAAAGCCCCACAGTAACATTACCCAACTTCCCCCCGTCCTAACTCCTAGCTACCCATATATCAGATTCCCTGCCCTTATTCTCCACATCCATGCCTCCCCTTTCCCCACCTCCCCCCCATTCCCTCCCCCCCTTCTACTGACGGTCAGTTTTTCTTAAAGAAGTTGATGAACGGCTGCCACCTCCGAGCGAACCCCTATATTGAACCCCTGAAGGCGAACTTAATCTTCTCCAGCCTGAGAAACTCTGCCAAGACACTGACCCACACCCCTGACTTCGGAGGCTGCGAGTCCCTCCTTCCCAGCAAAATCCATCTCTGGGCCACCAGGGAAGCAAAGGCCACAATGTCAGCCTTTCTTCGCCCCTGGGCTCCTGGATCTTCCAACACTCCAAATTGTGCCACCTCTGGACACGGAGTCACCCTTCCTTCCAGGACCTCTGACATGACATCTGCGAATCCCTGCCAAAATCCCCATAGCTTCGGACACGCCCAAAACATATGTACATGATTCGCCGTACTTCCCCGCACCTCCTACACCTGGTCCTCCACCTCCTCAAAAAACCAACTCATCTGGGCCACAGTCATATGAGCCCTATGGGCCACCTTTAATTGGATCAGGCTGAGCCTGGCACACAACGAGGATGCATTAATTCTTCTCAGGGTCTTCTCCCATAGCCCAACTTCCAACCCTCCCTTGTCTTCCCACTTCCTCTTCACCTCCCCGATTGGGACCCCTTCCTACTCCATCAATTCCTTATATATTTCTGAGACCCTCCCCTCTCCAACCCCTATTTTTGACATCGCCTTATCCTGTAGCCCCCTTAGAGGGAGGCGAGGGAAGCTTGGAACCTGCCTCCGGACAAAGTCTCGTACATGCAGGTACCGGAACCGTTCCCACCCGGTAACCCAAACTCCTCCTCTAGCTCCCCCAGGCTCGGGAATCCCTCCTCAATGAAAAGATCCCCAAATCTCTCAATCCCTGCCCGCTGCCACCTCCTAAAGCTCACCGGAGCGAACCGGTGATTGTCACAGATCGGTGACCACACCGAGGCCCCCTCCAGTCTTATATGCTGCATCCATTGCCCCCAGACTCTCAGGGCTGCCACTACAACTGGGCTTGTGGAGTATCGAGCCGGCGAGAATGGCACGGTGGCACAGTGGTTAGCATTGCTGCCTATGGCGCTGAGGACCTGGGTTCGAATCCCGGCCCTGGGTCACTGTCTGTGTGGAGTTTGCACATTCTCCCCGTTTCTGCGTGGGTTTCGCCCCCACAATCCAAAAGATGTGCAGGATAGGTGGATTGGCCATGCTAAATAAGTACTTTGCGTCAGTCTTCACAGTAGAAGACATGAGTAATATCCCAACAATTCCGGAGAGTCAGGGGGCAGAGTTGAATATGGTAGCCATCACAAAGCAGAAAGTGCTAGAGAAACTAAGAGGTCTAAAAATTGATAAATCTCCGGGCCCAGATGGGCTACATCCTAGAGTTCTAAAGGAGATAGCTGAAGAAATAGTGGAGGCGTTAGTTATGATCTTTCAAAAGTCACTGGAGTCAGGGAAAGTCCCAGAGGATTGGAAAATCGCTGTTGTAACCCCCCTGTTCAAGAAGGGAACAAGGAAAAAGATGGAAAATTATAGGCCAATTAGCCTAACCTCGGTTGTTGGCAAGATTCTAGAATCCATTGTTAAGGATGAGATTTCTAAATTCTTGGAAGTGCAGGGTCGGATTAGGACAAGTCAGCATGGATTTAGTAAGGGGAGGTCGTGCCTGACAAACCTGTTAGAGTTCTTTGAAGTGATAACAAATAGGTTAGACCAAGGAGAGCCAATGGATGTTATCTATCTTGACTTCCAAAAGGCCTTTGATAAGGTGCCTCACGGGAGACTGCTGAGTAAAATAAGGGCCCATGGTATTCGAGGCAAGGTACTAACATGGATTGACGATTGGCTGTCAGGCAGAAGGCAGAGAGTTGGGATAAAAGGTTCTTTTTCGGAATGGCAACCGGTGACGAGTGGTGTCCCACAGGGTTCAGTGTTGGGGCCACAGCTGTTCTCTTTATACATTAACGATCTAGATGACGGGACTGGGGGCATTCTGGGTAGGTTTGCCGATGATACAAAGATAGGTGGAGGGGCAGGTATTATGGAGGAGGTGGGGAGGCTGCAGACAGATTTAGACAGTTTAGGAGAGTGGTCCAAGAAATGGCTGATGAAATTCAACGTGGGCAAGGGCGAGGTCTTGCACTTTGGAAAAAAGAATAGAGGCATGGACTATTTTCTAAACGGTGACAAAATTCATAATGCTGAAGTGCAAAGGGACTTGGGAGTCCTAGTCCAGGATTCTCTAAAGGTAAACTTGCAGGTTGAGTCCGTAATTAAGAAAGCAAATGCAATGTTGTCATTCATCTCAAGAGGCTTGGAATATAAAAGCAGGGATGTACTTCTGAAGCTTTATAAAGCATTAGTTAGGCCCCATTTAGAATACTGTGAGCAATTTTGGGCCCCACACCTCAGGAAGGACATACTGGCACTGGAGTGGGTCCAGCAGAGATTCACACGGATGATCCCAGGAATGGTAGGCCTAACATACGATGAACGTCTGAGGATCCTGGGATTATATTCATTGGAGTTTAGGAGGTTGAGGGGAGATCTAATAGAAACTTACAAGATAATGAATGGCTTAGATAGGGTGGACGTAGGGAAGTTGTTTCCATTAGCAGGGGAGACTAGGACCCGGGGGCACAGCCTTAGAATAAAAGGGAGTCACTTTAGAACAGAGATGAGGAGAAATTTCTTCAGCCAGAGAGTGGTGGGTCTGTGGAATTCATTGCCACGGAGGGCGGTGGAGGTCGGGACGTTGAGTGTCTTTAAGACAGAAGTTGATAAATTCTTGATTTCTCGAGGAATTAAGGGCTATGGAGAGAGAGCGGGTAAATGGAGTTGAAATCAGCCATGATTGAATGGTGGAGTGGACTCGATGGGCCGAATGGCCTTACTTCGGCTCCTATGTCTTATGGTCTTATGGTCTTATAAAGGGGAAGTAAAGGAATAAACAGGGAATACACGGGAAGGATTCTTGCACAGTGTCAACCTTTGTGCTCAAGTCTTGAAATGAAAATGAAAATCGCTTATTGTCACAAGTAGGCTTCAAATGAAGTTACTGTGAAAAGCCCCTAGTTGCCACATTCCAGCACCTGTTCGGGGAGGCTGGTACGGGAATTGAACCGCGCTGCTGGCCTGCCTTGGACGGCTTTCAAAGCCAGCGATTTAGCCCTGTGCCAAACCAGCCCTCTTGGAGTGGGACTTGAAGCCAAATCCTCTGACTTCGAGGTGCCAATATATCGGGCAAATCAAAGTGATAATAAAGGAAAATATAGGTTGAGAGAAGGTGGAAATGGTTGCAGCAAAATGGTATAGGAGGTGGGGAGTAAGGAAAATCTAGGAAAGGGAAGGCTCCTGTGTCCCTGGGCACTGTGGGGAAGGGGAGTCAGGTAGATCCCATTCAACCCTAGTCTGTACTGAGCTAGGTAGCAAATATTATATTTGGATCAGGAGGATACTAGAATTGGCCTCAAATAGCTGCATAATAGTTGCCATCTGAGAAGAATTTATCAGTAAAGTGCCTGGCGACATTTTCTGAAATGTGAGAAGGTGTTGTATAAATTCAAATCACTCTTATTCCCTTTGTAAATATAATTTTTCCACCCGAACATTCAGTGTCATGTTCCCACATAAACAACGAGCAATACAAACAGATAATGTTGGCAAGACTGAGCAGACATCTGGCCAGAACGAGAATCCATCAGCAGGCAGAGGGGACGGGAAGGGGTTTTCTTTATTCCTTTGCACTTGCCTGACTCATTTTCTTTTCCTTTTCTCCCAGATACAGTTCCATGGATATGCCAGCCAGTCTTCAGAACCACCCAGAGAGATTGTTGTTTGTAAGTTGAGCTGTGCTTTCCAGCAATTTTTGTTCACGGGGCTTGACTTTGGAGAAAAGCAACGGGATTCTCAATATTTTAAATTTAAGAAGGAACGTAGAGGAACGGGAAATCTTGAGTGGCCGTCACATTTGGGAGTGATCGAGCGTTCCTGTGCAACCTGGTAGCGAAAGACACTCACCCGTGAGCATTAAGCTGCCCATAAAGCCAGGAGCTGACCTCCTAATTGCTCTGCTTGTACAGATGTTCCTCAGACATTTTGGCAATGTCTACGGCCAAGGGAAGGCAGCACCTGTGATTTTCAAGTGAATACATTTCTGCATGATCTCTATTGCTGCCTAAGAAAAGTGATATGGTGCAATGGAATCCTAAGGATTGATTGCTGGGTTGAGAGGGTGAGGAGAGATTCATAGAATTTACAGTGCAAAGGGAGACCATTTGGCCCATCGAGTCTGCACCGGCCCTTGGAAAGAGCACACTACTAAAACCCACACCTCTACCCTAACCCGGTAACGCAGTAACCCCACCTTTGGGCACTAAGGGGCAATTTAGCATGACCAATTCACCTATCCTGCACGTCTTTGGACTGTGGGAGGAAACCTGAGAACCCCATGCAGACGCAGGGAGAAAGTGCAACCTCCACACAGACAGTCACCCGAGGCTGGAATTGAACCCGATCCCTGGAGCTATGAGGCAGCAGTGCTAATCCACTGTGCCGCCACCGATTGAGTAGAGTGAGTCCATATTCTGCAGAAATCAGAAGAATGAGAGATGATTGCACTAAAATACGCATGATCTAGACAGGGTAGATGCTGAGGGGCTTTTTCCCTGGAAACTAGGCAGTAGTTAGTCTGGACCTAAGGTTCATAATCTCGGAATAAGGGTTTAGCCATTCAGGACTGATGTGTGGAAAATTTCTTCACTTAGAAAGATGTTGGAATTCTCCATCCCACCAAACCTATGACTACATATGTGGTAAGTCACATTATTAAACAGCATGCAGGATACATGTTTGTGTAAGAGAGTTCTGGTTTGCAGATACATTTGGGCCTCACTCTCACTTGTGTTATTGTGAGTACACTTTAACAGCACTTTGTCGGGCAGCACAGTGGCACAGTTAGCATTGCTGCCTACAGCGCTGAGGACCTGGGTTCGAATCCTGGCCCTGGGTCACTGTCCATGTGGAGTTTGTACATTCTCGCTATGTCTGCATGATTAATAAATTAACACAGAAATTACTTCAGATTCAAAGAATATGGAAACAGAAGAAAATTTACATTTAGAATGTTCGGCTATATAAACATTTCTCCAAATTATGCTTCAGCCATGGGCGGCACGGTGGCGCAGTGATTAGCACTGCTGCCGCAAAGCGATGAGGACCCGTGTTCGATCCCAGCCCGGGTCACTGCCCGTGTGGAGTTTGCACATTCTCCCCGTGTCTGCGTGGGTCTCACCCCCCACAACCCAAAGGTGTGCAGGGTTGGTGGATTGGCCACGCTAATTTGGGAGAAAAGCAAATTGGGTACTAATTATGTATCAGTCAAAATAGTTTGACATTCCTTAAAAACAGCTTCAAGAAATTCAGGTCGCCAATCCTCCAGTCTCGGCCTGGAATCTCCAGGAATTGAAGATCATTCTCCAGGACACAGCTGTCTACAGTCCTGGAGAGAACTCATCAGGACATTAAAAAAAAAATGTTTTTTTCCTTTCCTTTCCACCAAATATAAAAACATGGAAAATGGAGACAAAAGGTTGTTTAACTTACTGACCTGCTTCATCCAACTAAGCAATGAGTCTTTCTTTTCCAAATGGTGCAGGAAGGCACATAAAGGTGGATGGGTTTTTTAAAAAAAATTTTTTATTAAAGGTTTTCATAAAATATCAGTAACAAAATGAGAAAGAAAAAAGAACCCAACAGGGTTAAGAACAAAACACAATCTAAAAAAGCAACCCACCAAACCCCTCCCCCCCCGGACCTAAATAATAAATTAACATTAACACCCCAACTTAACACAACAGGTGTATACACCCCCTCAGACCCTTCAGTGTAAATAACAAAATCAATAATAAAGTAACCCCCCCCCCGCCCCCGCTCCCCCCCCCCCCCCGCCCCGAGCTGCTGCTGCCATTGACCAATGTCTATCGTTCTGCCAGAAAGTCTAAGAACGGTTGCCACCGCCTAAAGAACCCTTGTACCGACCCTCTCAAGGCAAATTTCACCCTCTCCAATTTAATGAACCCTGCCATATCGCTGATCCAGGATTCCATGCTTGGGGGCCTCGCATCCGTCCACTGAAGAAGAATCTTTCGCCGGGCTACCAGGGACGCAAAGGCCAGAATACCGGCCTCTTTCGCCTCCTGCAATCCCGGCTCCTCTGCCACCCCAAATATTGCGAGTCCCGAGCCCGGTTTCACCTTGGATCCTACCACCCTCGACACCGTCCTCGCTACGCCCTTCCAAAATTCCTCCAGTGCTGGGCATGTCCAGAACATATGGGTGTGGTTTGCTGGGCTCCCTGAGCACCTAACACACCTGACCTCACCCCCAAAAAACCGGCTCATCCTTGTCCCGGTCATGTGTGCCCTGTGCAGCACCTTAAACTGTATGAGGCTGAGCCTCGCGCACGATGAGGAAGAGTTCACCCTCCCCAGGGCATCTGCCCACGTCCCTTCCTCAATCTCCTTTCCCAACTCCTCCTCCCACTTACCTTTTACGTCCACCAGTGAGGCCTCCTCCTCCTCCTGCATCACCTGGTAAGTTTCCGAGAACTTCCCCACTCCCCCCCACCCGCCCGAGAGCACCCTGTCCTGTACTGTGTGTGGCAGTAGCCGCGGGAATTCCACCACCTGCTGTCTGGGAAACGCCCTTACCTGTAAGTACCTGAAGATGTTCCCCGGGGGGGATCCCGTACTTCTCCTCCAGCTCACCCAGACTCGCGAACTTCCCGTCCACAAACAGGTCCCCCAACTTACGTATCTCTGCCCTGTGCCACCACGGAAACCCCCACCTGTTCTTCCTGGGGCGAACTAGTGGTTCCCCCGTATTGGGGTCCACGCCGAGGCCCCAACTTCCCCCCTGTGCTGTCTCCAATGCCCCCAAATTTTGAGGGCAGCCGCCACCACCGGGCTCGTGGTATACCTCCTTGGAGAGAACGGCAGCGGCGCCGTTGCCTGTGCCCCCAGACTCGTACCCACACAAGGCGCCATCTCCAGCCTCGTCCGTGCAGCCCCCTCCCCCTCCATCACCCACTTGCGCACCATCACCGCATTGGCGGCCCAGTAGTACCCACAGAGGTTGGGCAGTGGCAGTCCCTGCCTATCTCTACTCCGCTCCAGGAACACCCTTCTCACCCTCGGAGTCCCTCGCGCCTACACAAACCCCATTATACTCCTATTAACCCGCCTGAAAAAAGCCTCCGGGATAAACACGGAGAGGCACTGGAACAGGAACAAAAACCTTGGGAGCACCGTCATTTTGATTGACTGCACCCTACCCGCCAAGGACAGCGGCAACACGTCCCACCTCTTGAACTCCTCCTCCATTTGCTCCACCAGCCTTGTAAAATTATGCCTATGCAGGGCCCCCCAGCTCCTGGCCACTTTGACACCAAAATACCTGAAGCTCCTTGTTGTACCGTCAATATGACGCAAGGCAAGTTGAAGTAACATCAATTAAAGGCTTTATTGAGCAGAACGTGATCCCCAGCAGCTCGATTACAGAATGCAGCTGCTGGGGGAAATCCGGGTTCTTATACCGGCATTTCTGGGTGGAGCCCAGTAGGCGGCAGATCCTATCAGGACCCATCTATCAATAGCCTGTCGGCATCGTGGTGTACTGTATTACCCCTAATACATACCACCACATTCACCCCTTGTTGAAAAAGAACCCGACGGGATGGTGGTTCGCATGGTGGTAGATGTTTACAGGGTTGGTACTGTGCCGTAACTCTGAACAATAAACAAAATTGTCGCTTTCATCAGGCCAACGGGCCAAACAGGGTCGGCATGGTACCATAACTTTAAACTATTTACAATAATGCCACTTTTACCGGGCAACACGGGCTAAACAGGGTCGGCATTGTGCCATAACTATAACTATACACAATAATGCCGCTTTAACCGGCTACTGAAATCGCTGAGCTGAATTAAAGTGATTCGATGAGCCGGGTGGGTGCCCTGGTCGTCCTTTTTGATCGTCTCGGGCGTGGTGGTGATGGAGCTGGCTCGAGTCCTGTCGTCTCTGGGAGCATAGCGCTGTCCGCTGATTCCTTACTCCTGGGCGGGTCTGGGAGGAGAACCGAACCCCCCCGGGAAGGGGGTGGCTGCGGGATGAGCCAGCGGGAGTGAGGGGGTGGTGATTGGTGTTGGGGGGGGGGTGGGGAGCTCCGGCAGGCGCCAGGTCCTGCAGGGAGACCGTGTCCTGTCAGCCATCGGGGTACTCCACATCGGCGTATTGCGGGTTCACGTGAAGGAGATGCACCCTTTCCACCAACGGATCTGACTTGTGCGGCCGCACATGTTTCCGGAGCAGGATGGGTCCCGGAGCTGCTAGCCAGGTCGGAAGTGGCGTTCCAGAGGAGGACTTCCTAGGAAAGAGAAGGAGGTGGGAAATTGGGAGACTCCTAGACCGGAGGGCCAGCAGGACGGCCTTCCAGACCGTTCCATTCTCCCTTTCTACCTGCCTATTCCCCCGGGGGTTGTAACTGGTCGTCCTGCTCGAGGCGATGCCCTTGCTGAGCAGGAATTGATGCAGTTCGTCACTCATAAAGGAGGACCCCCTATCGCTATGGATGTAGGCGGGGAAACCGAACAGTGTAAAAATGGTGCCGAGGGCTTTAATGACCGGGGCCGCGGTCATGTCGGGGTAGGGGATGGCGAAAGGGAAATGGGAGTATTCGTCAACGACGTTCAGAAAGTACGTGTTGCGATCGGTGGAGGGGAGGGGGCCTTTGAAATCCAAACTGAGGCGTTCAAAGGGTCGAGAGGCCTTTATCAGGTGTGCTCTATCTGGCCTGAAAAAGTGCAGTTTGCACTCAGCGCAGATCTGTCAGTTCCTGGTGACTGTTCGGACGTCCTTGACGGAGTAAGGGAGGTTGCGGGCCTTGAGGAAGTGGTAGAAACGAGTGACCCCCGGGTGGCAGAGGTCCTCGTGGAGGGCTTGTAGATGGTCCACTTGTACGTTGGCACATGGGCCGCGAGATAGGGCATCGGATGGCTCGTTCAGCTTTACGGGACAGTATAAGATCTCATAATTGAAGGTGGAGAGTTTGATCCTCCACCGCAAGATCTTGTCGTTCATGATCTTGCCCCGCTGTGCATTATCGAACATGAAGGCAACCGACCTTTGGTCAGTGAGGAGAGTGAATCTCCTACCGGCCAGGTAATGCCTCCAGTGTTGCACAGC
Organism: Scyliorhinus torazame; assembly: GCF_047496885.1. NCBI lineage: Eukaryota > Metazoa > Chordata > Chondrichthyes > Carcharhiniformes > Scyliorhinidae > Scyliorhinus > Scyliorhinus torazame. The sequence goes on along the minus strand of NC_092711.1, from coordinate 291,662,611 downwards.
GCCATAGTGGACTATGGCTTGTGCCTCCTTTTCCACTGAGGAGTGGCGGATTTCTGAAGCGTGGAGGGTTCGGGAGAAGAAGGCCACGGGTCTGCCTGCTTGGTTGAGGGTGGCCGCCAGAGCTACATCTGATGCGTCGCTCTCGACCTGGAAGGGGAGGGACTCGTCGATGGCGCGCATCGTGGCCTTTGCGATACCCGTCTTGATGTGACTGAAGGCCTGGCATGCCTCTGTCGACAGGGGAAAATTAGTGGACTGGATTAGTGCATGGGCCTTGTCGGCGTATTGGGGAACCCACTAGGCGTAATAAGAAAAGAAGCCCAGGCAGCGTTTCAGGGCTTTGGCACAGTGGGGAAGAGGGAACTCCATGAGGGGGCGCATACGTTCAGGGTCGGGGCCTATCACTCCATTCCGCACTACGTAGCCCAGGATGGCTAGATGATCGGTGCTGAACACGCATTTTTCCCTGCTGTAAGTGAGGTTGAGGGCATTAGCGGGGTCTGGAGGAATTTGCGGAGGTTGGCGTCGTGGTCCTGCTGGTCATGGCCGCAGATGGTGATGTTGTCGAGATACGGGAACGTGGCCCGTAAACCGTGCTGGTCAACCATTTGGTCCATCTCTCGTTGGAAGACCGAGACTCCGTTCGTGACGCCGAATGGAACCCTTAAGAAGTGGTATAGCCGCCCGTCTGCTTCGAAGGCAGTATACGTGCGGTCACCGGGGCGAATGGGGAGCTGGTGGTAGGCGGACTTAAGGTCCACGGTGGAGAAGACCTTGTACTGTGCAATCCGATTGACCATGTCGGATATGCGGGGGAGAGGGTACGCATCTAGCTGAGTGTACCTGTTGATGGTCTGACTATAGTCGATGACCATCCTCTGTTTCTCCCCGGTCTTAACGACTACCACCTGGGCTCTCCAGGGACTGTTGCTAGCCTGGATGATGCCTTCCTTCAGCAGACTCTGGACTTCGGACCGGATGAATGCTCGGTCCTGGGCGCTGTACCTTCTGCTCCTTGTGGCGACGGGTTTGCAATCCGGGGTGAGGTTCGCATACAAGGAGGGCGATTCAACCTTGAGGGTCGCGAGGCCGCAGACAGTCAGTGGGGGTATAGGGCCGCCAAATTTAAATGTTAAACTCTGGAGGTTGCATTGGAAGTCCAACCCTAGGAGTGTGGGCGCACAGAGATGGGGGAGGACATACAGCCGGTAATTTCTGAACTCCCTCCCCTGCACTGTTAGGTTAGCGATGCAGAACCCTTTGATCTCAATGGAGTGGGACCCCGCCGGCAGGAAAATTTTCTGCGTGCTTGGCCGAATTACAAGGGAACAGCGTCTTACCGTGTCCGGATGAATGAAACTCTCCGTGCTCCCAGAGTCGATAAGACACGACGTCTCGTGCCCATTCACCAGGACTGTAGTTGTTGCTGTCTGGAACGTCCGGGGTCGCGACTGGTCCAGGGTCATCGATGCCAAACGTGGTTGTCGAAGTAGATCATTGTTGTCAGGCAGTATGGGGCCGTCTGTGTCGGGGTCCTTTCCTGACAGCCAAGATGGCGGCGTCCACGGATCACACGCGGTCGGGGGTGGACAAAATGGCAGTGCCCATCTCTCCCTCATGGCGTCCGGGGCCCAAAATGGCGGCGTCCGTTGGTCGCACGTGGATCGCTGGGGGGGCTGGGTCTGTGGTCCCGTTTCTTCCCCGGAGATAGCGGCGACCCCGCGGGACTTGCACACCGCTGCGTAGTGGCCCTTTTTTCCGCAGCTTTTGCAGGTAGCCGAGCGGGCCGGGCAGCGCTGCCGAGGGTGTTTCGGCTGGCCGCAAAAATAGCAGCGGGGCCCCCCTGGTTGGTCTGGTGTTTTGGCCGCGCAGGTTTGCGGGGGTGGAGGGGGTGCTGGAGAGTCGATCACGGCGGTGGTCCACGGAGCCCAAGGGGCTGCAGTGCGGTCGGAGGCGTAGGCGCGGGCGTTATGCGAGGCCACATCGAGGGATGCCGCCAGGGCCCGAGCTTCTGGAAGACCCAGAGATTCTTTCTCCAGAAGCCTCTGGCGGATCTGGGAAGAAGCCAAACCTGCCACATACGCATCGCGGACCAGGAGCTCCGTGTGCCCGTTCGCCGTTACCGCTGGGCAGTTGCAGTTTCTTCCCAGGATCTGCAGGGCATTATAGAACTCGTCCAGCGATTGTCCTGGAAATTGCCGTCGTGTGGCGAGCTGGTAGCGCGCAAAAACCTGGTTGGCGGGCCAGATGAAGATGTCCTTCAGAGCGGCGATGGCATCGGGGAAATCGTCCTCGTCCTCGATAAGTGAGTACACGTCAGGACTCACCCTAGAATAGAGGACCTGCATCTTTTGTTCGTCCGTTGGTTTGCCGTTGGCCGTTCGGAGGTAGCCCTCAAAACATGCCAGCCACTGTTTAAAGACAGAGGTTGAGTTAGCTGCTTGGGGTGCGATGCGCATGCACTCCAGGGTGATGCGGAGCTCCATATTCCTACGTCGTTTTTTAAAAATTTAAGTCTGCTCAATAAATTGTTGTACCGTCAATATGACGCAAGGCAAGTTGAAGTAACATCAATTAAAGGCTTTATTGAGCAGAACGTGATCCCCAGCAGCTCGATTACAGAATGCAGCTGCTGGGGGAAATCCGGTTTCTTATACCGGCATTTCTGGGCGGAGCCCAGTAGGCGGCAGATCCTATCAGGACCCGGTATCCATCTACCAAGAGCCTGTCGGCATCGTGGTGTACTGTATTACCCCTACATACCACCACACTCCTCTCCGCCCTTTTTAGTGGGAGCTCGCCAATCTCCTTTTCCTGGTCCCCTAGATGAACTATGTACAGCTCGATCTTCCCCATGTTGCGCTTGTACCCCGAAAAGTCCACGAATTCCCTAAGAATCCTCATTACCTCCGGCATTCCTCCCACCGGGTCCGCCACATACAGCAGCAGGTCGTCCGCATAAAGCGACACCCTATGCTCCTCCCCACCCCGCACCAACCCCCTCCAGTTCCTTGACTCCCTCAGTGCCATAGCCAGGGGTTCAATCACCAGTGCGAAGAGCAGAGGGGACAGGGGACACCCCTGTCTCGTCCCTCGGTGCACCCGAAAGTACTGGGACCTCCTCCTGTTTGTGGCCACACTCGCCATCGGGACCTCATACAACAGCCTAACCCACCTGACAAACCCCTCCCCAAACCCGAACCTCTTCAGCACCTCCCACAGGTACCCCCACTCTACCCTATCGAAGGCTTTCTCAGCGTCCATCGCCACCACTATCTCCGCCTCCCCCTCCCTCGCCGGCATCATGATGACGTTCAAAAGACTCCGCACATTCACGTTCAACTGCCTCCCCTTCACAAACCCCGTCTGGTCTTCATGGATGATCTGCGGTACACAATCCTTAATCCTCGTGGCTAAGACCTTCGCCAGCACCTTGGCATCTACATTTAGCAAGGAAATTGGTCTGTAAGACCCATATTGCAGGGCATACTTGTCCCGCTTCAGGATCAAGGAGATCAGTGTCCTCGACATCATTGGGGGCAAAGCACCACCCCCTCTCCCATTGAAGGTCCTGACTAACAGTGGGCCCAACAGGTCCATATATATTTTCTAGAATTCGACCGGGAAACTGTCCGACCCCGGTGCCTTCCCCGCCTGCATGCTTCCTATCCCTTTGGTCAGCTCCTCCAACCCAATCGGGGCCCCCAATCCCGCCACCAGTCCCTCTTCCACCTTTGGAAACCTCAATTGGTCCAGGAAGCGGCCCATCCCTCCCTCCTCCCATGGGGGCTCGGATCGGTACAATTCCTCGTAAAAGTCCCTGAAGACCCCATTGATGCCAACCCCACTCCGCACCACACTCCCTCCCCTGTCCTTAACTCCCCCGACCTCCCTAGCTGCATCCCGCTTCCGAAGCTGATGCGTCAGCATCCGGCTTGCCTTTTCCCCATACTCGTAGATCGCCCCCTGGGCCTTCCTCCACTGCACCTCCACCTTCCTGGTGGTCACCAGGTTGAATTCGGCCTGCAGGCTACGCCTCTTCCTCAACAATCCTTCCTCAGGCTCCTCCGCATACCTCCTGTCTACCCTCATCATCTCCCCCACCAGCCTCTCCCTCTCCCCCCGCTCCCTCCGCTCCTTGTGGGCCCCAATGGAGATCAGCTCTCGCCTCACCACTGCCTTCAGCGCCTCCCATACCATCACCACTCGGACCTCCCCATTGTCGTTAGTCTCCAAGTAACTCCCTATACTTCCTCAGACCTGCTCGCTCACCTCCTCGTCCGCCAACAGCCCTACCTCCAATCGCCACAGCGGACGCTGGTCCCTCTCCTCCCCCATCTCCAGGTCCACCCAATGCGGGGCTTGGTCCAAAATGGCTATTGCCGAATACTCAGTGTCCTCTACTCTCGCTATCAACGCCCTACTCAAAATGAAAAAGTCGATTTGGGAATAAGCCTCATGGACATGTGAGAAGAATGAAAATTCCCTACCCCCGGCCTTGCAAATCTCCAAGGGTTCACCCCCCCCATCTGGTCCATAAACCCCCTCAGCACTCTGGCCGCCGCCGGCTTCCTACCCGTCCTAGACCTGGAGCGATCCAGTGCCGGATCCAGCACCGTGTTAAAGTCTCCCCCCATGATCAGGCCCCCCACTTCCAAATCTGGGATCCGACCCAACATGCGCCGCATAAAACCCGCATCATCCCAGTTCGGGGCATACACATTGACCAGTACCACCCTCTCTCCCTGCAACTTACCACTTACCATTATGTACCTACCGCCATTATCTGCCACAATGCTCGACGCCTCAAATGACCCCTTCATTCCCACCAAGATCGCCACCCCTCAATTTTTGGCATCCAGCCCCGAGTGAAACACCTGACCTACCCACCCTTTCCTCAGTCTTACCTGGTCTTCCACCTTCAGGTGAGTCTCCTGGAGCATAACCACATCCGCCTTGAGCCCCTTCAGGTGTGGGAACACGCGGGCCCGCTTAACCGGCCCATTCAGTCCCCTTACATTCCAGGTTATCAGCCGGATCAGGGGACTACCCGCCCCCCTCCCCGCTGACTAGCCATGACCCCTCCTCGGCCAACCACACGCCCGCACCCCACACCCAGCCCGTTCCCCACAGCGGCATACCCCCGTCTCGACCCCCCCCCCCACTCGCTCCAGCTCCTACTTGACCATAGCTGCAGCAACTCGATCCCCCCCCCCGGGCTAGGACCCATCCTAGCTGATTTACTCCCCCCATTGCACTTCCGCAAGTCAGCTAACTCCTGCTGACCCCGGCCACTCCTGCCTCTCCTTCGACTCCTCCCATTATGTGACACACCCTCCTCTCCCGTTCCCCATCCATAGGCTCTTCCCCTCCCCCTTCCATTCTAAGTGCGGGAAACAACCCTCGCTTCCCCGCCCCAGCCCCGGCCCCTCTGACGCAGCTCCTTTTACAGGCCCGGTCCCCTCACCCCCGACTCGGGCCTCCCCCGCGGGGCCCCATCTCACCGGTGTCCACCTCCCCTGTTCCGTTTACCTACCCCCCTCCAGGTGTCCCCCCGACCAACCCAACCAAAACAGTGCCCAACCCGCCCCGACCACCCTCACCGACCCGAAAGAGAAAAACACAGTGAAAAAGAAGAAACCCGGAGCAATGCAAAGGCCCCCCCCCCTCAAAAAAAGAATAAAAATAACATATCAACCGCAGTCCCCAAACGCCCATCCCGACCCTCAATCTGTGTCCAACTTCTCGGCCTGAATAAAGGCCCAAGCCTCCTCCGGAGACTCAAAATAATGGTGCCGGTCCTTGTAGGTAACCCACATGCCAAACTTCACCCCCTTCCTGTGCAGCACCGCCTTCGCTCGATTGTACCCGGCCCTCCTCTTCGCCACCTCCGCACTCCAGTCCTGATATATCCAAACCTCCGTGTTCTCCCACCTGCTGCTCCTCTCCTTCTTGGCCCACCTGAGCACACACTCCCGATCGACGAACCGATGGAACCTCACCAGCACCGCCCGCGGAGGCTCGTTAGCCTTGGGCCTCCTCGCCAGCACTCTATGGGCCCCTTCCAGCTCCAGGGGCCCCTGAAAGGACCCCGCTCCCATCAGCGAGTTCAACATGGTGACCACATAGGCCCCCACGTCCGGCCCCTCCAGCCCCTCCGGGAGGCCCAGAATCCGCAGTTTCTTCCGCCTATAACGATTCTCCATCTCCTCGAACTGCTCCTGCCATTTCTTATGGAGCGCCTCCTGCGCCTCCACCTTTACCGCCAGCCCTAAGATCTCGTCCTCGTTGTCGGAGATCTTTTGTCGAGCCTCGCGGATCGCCACCCCCTGGGCCGTCTGTGTCTCCAGCAGCTTATCAATAGAAGTCTTCATCGGCTCAAGCAGGTCTGCTTTAATCTCTCTGAAGCAGCGCTGGATACCCTCCTGCTGCTCCTCCGCCCACTGCATCCACGCTGCCTGGTCTCCGCCCGCTGCCATTTTGATCTTCTTCCCTCGCACCTTCTTGGGTCCACCACCACCTTTTTTGTCGCTCCTAGTAGAAGCCATATACTGACAGGGAGCTGTTATAAACTCCTTCCCACACCGGGAAAAGTCAAAAAAGTGCCGTTGGGGGCCCTGAAAAGAGCCCAAAAGTCAGTTTTTGCGGGAGCCGCCGAATGTGCGACTTAGCTCCGCATAGCCGCAACCGGAAGTCCAGAATCATAGAATCTTGATTGCGCGGAAGGAATGTGGAAAGGAAGTTCCTGTTGGCCTGTCTTATGCTAAAGCAAAATGCTCCAGATGCCGGAGAAATAAAAATCAGACAATGCTAGAAAAGATTCAGAATATCAGACAGCCTCTGTGGGGAGAGAGGGAGAGCTTTTGGTCGATGATCTTTTTCACCAGAACCGCATTGAGCTATCGAGAAGTAAATGGACATAACTTTTTGTCAGAAAATGGGTGTTCGTAAATCTGCAGTTACATTAGATTGATTGGAAATCATCTTGATCGTATTCTCACTTGGCAGCTCTGCGCCTGGATTTTAAGATCTGGGCTGGCAACGTCGATGAGTTTGCCAAAATCAATCTGGGTAGCCGTGTAAAAACAACAGAACCGCAAGTTGCAGACAGCACATTCAACAAATTCCCTTGAACAGGAAGCTCACTTTGACAGTGCTTAGATATCTAATATGTTGCAATGAGACTGTTTCTTTCCAGGAATCTTTCCTCCCCTCGGTGTTATTGCTCTTTCGATGATTGATTCTGTGACATGAAGATGAAAATGACTGGTGGGGCAGGGGCATGCGCTGGACAGCCACGCCATTTCTCTCAGGTTTCCTGGCAACAGGTCATGAGTCACAACAAACAAAAAAAGACAACTCAGTCTGTGGGAAAAGGTCAAAAACATTAACTGAACCCACATGCTGATTCAGAAGCCACAACAAAGTCTAAATCCATAGTAAGGCGGTTGTGAATGTTCTCAAAATGGCTGATTGGTAGATCGGGGGGGGGGGGGGGGGGGTGGGATGGGGGGAAGTGGGGGGGGCGTGTGGATTTTGAGCCTTCTCTCTCTCCATCCGTGAGAAACGGCACGGGCTCAAAATCTGGAGAGAATCGAAAAACTCGATTCTGTCTGGCGTGATTGGAGTTTTCCAATTTTCGTTGCCCCTCTCCAATAGAAAAGTGCGAATCACGACGCAGGAGTTCGGGAGCCTCATTTGAATTCATTAGCATGTCATTAGTGAGCACACTCTCCAGACCTCCCCCCCCCCCCCCCCCCCCCCCCCCCCCCCCCCCCCACACACAACTGATTATTCACCCTCACAACCCAAAGATGTTCAAGTTAGGCGGATTGGCCACACTAAACGACCCCTTAATTGGAAAAAAATATTTGGGTAGTCTAAATTTAAAAAAAAATGATGGGTGGCACCTTTGAAGTGCCTCCCGAGGATGCAGATATGGGGGGGTCCCATGCATCCACTCAATTTCCCTGTCACCTAATGCAAGGATTGGGAAGGAGGGGTTGGGGAATGGCCAGGGGAACTGGGCCAGTGAGAGTCTTGAATGTCCAGGCACGTAATCCTGGTGGAGTTGTGAGGGACAGGAGTGGAGATATGCCAGTGTGAGGTGGGAGGATGTGAGGTTTAGTGGAGAGGCACTCACTGAGGGGGAAGGGCATGGTGGAGGTCCCAGAGGAATAGAGGGTTGAGGTGCAGGGCTTTCTCAGGAATCCTCGCTTTGGTTTCCTTCTCTATTCAGTGCCTGATTCTGGGGAATCATGGAGCCTGTCGAGTCGGCATTTTTACTACTGGTAATAGAGAAGTGGCAGAGACAGAAACATGCCTCTTCATACGACCAAACCAGCGCCCTGCTGAGTAGGGGGAGGCTGCGTCCATAGCTGTACGGGGAGCAGCACCACAGAGGGAACAACCTTGTTGAGCCTGTACCAGCAAAGGATCCTCCAACGTTGGAATTCCTATCTATAGATGTCAGAACCACAGTGCCGGAGAAGATGGCACCTGCTCCAGGGATCAACTGGCTACCTTTGCCATATCCTGCAAGAGCTGGTACCACTTGGGATGGAAGGACACCCACTGCCCATGGCCCTTAAAGTCACCGCCGCTCTGAACTTCTATGCCAGTGGCTAGTTTCAGTGCAGCACCGGTGATCTGTGTGTTCTCCCAGTCAGCCATACAAATATATTAGGGAAGCTACAGATACCCTTTATGCGAGGGCCCACAGGAATATCAAGTTGGACTGGAATCAGGAGAGCTAAGGCGCCAAGGCCATGGGCTTCGCCCGTTCAGCAGACATGCCCCAGATGCAAGCTAGACTATACCCAAGTGGCCCTGCTGTCTCCATGGCATCATGCGGCATTATAATGAACTGCAAAGCATTCCGCTCCCTCAACACCAAGATTGCCAGTGACCACACAATGCCAACCATGCAGCTGAGATCCTGTTTCCCGGGGAGCATCTATGACAGTTGCATCTTGGGGCTCTCGCAGATCCCAGACATCTTTGAGGGACAGCCTGGTTCTTCAGGGACAAGGGGTGCCCAATAAGGAGGTGACTGATGAAGCCAGTGCGGAGGCCACAAACTGAGGCCTCTAGAGGATGTCCTGTATAATTGTGCTCTGCTGCGCTCTTTACAACTTGGTGCTGCAGAGGGGAGACCACCTGGACCCAGAGGAATCGGAGAGTAGCCACATTGCCTTAGATGATGATGAGGGCGGTGAGGTGCTATCCGGTGCTACCCGGGGAGGTGGAATGGAAGGCCCTTAGGCCGCAGCTGTGGCGCGCATGGGTCATTGGGCTAGGGACATCCTCATAGCCTCAGCAGGACCAGGGATGAGGAGACCTCCTACTGTGGGGCTTTGGTGGGCATTCAGTGGGAGGCCTGGACCTTGAGGGCCTTGACGCACTTTTGGGCAGCATGGGAGTTGCACTGCTACCCTCCTCAGTGTTCGGGGTTGGAGGTTTGTTGCTGATGGTGTCAGGTGGGCTGGTCATCCCTAGGGGTCTCCTCGGTGGAGGTTCCTGGGCCCCTGTTCTCCTCCATGAGGTAAGGAGGCAGCTGGAGTGAGATCCAGAAACTTTGCTGTCCTCTGGCACATACACTCGTGGATTCCCACCAGTGTCTGCACTGTGCAGTTGAAGCGCCGCCATATAGTGCACATCCTGCACCAAGATCTCCACTGCATATGCCAGCCTCGTAGTGTTAGTCTCGCTTCATTGGAGTGACGGCATCATCTCCTCGGACAGAAGGCGATGGGATTCCTCCAGTCGGCCTCGCAGTCTGACGAGTGATGCCATCATCCCTTTTGGATTCTTGTGGCTCTGTCTCTGCAGTTCCATCAGCTCGGGACGACCAGACCCAGGGACACGTCATCGGCCAGGGACTCTGCAGTGTCCAGGGTCCGGCATCGCTCCGAGTGCCAGGTCCCTGGGACATCCCTGCCCGCACCTGCTGTGGATTATCAGCTGTGAAGTGCTCACCTGCGAGTGACCCAGAAGTTTGTCCACTACTTAATCCCACCGAGGTGTGAGTATCTGCACTGGTGGAGGCCCCCAGAGCTGCTTGAATCTATAGTTTCCAGAGGGCGTGATGATGGTCTGGACTGCTCTTTGATTGCTGTGCAGGGGAAGGAAGTCCGCAGCGGGGGATAAATATGCAAGATGGTTACTCACATGAGGTCTGGCGATTAAGAATAAGTCATAGTTTCACAGAAACTCTATTATGTCTATCACACATAGCTCTAATACATTACATTTTCTTCATTTTTTTCAGCTTCTACAACATGGCGCCAGCTGTGCGCGGACATGACCCGCCGTCCACGACCCCACAGCCCACCACCTTACCACCTCCTGACCACCCCCCACCAGTTCCCCCAGCCCTCGCAGAAGCCTTCCCAGCCAACGGCACGAATCCTGGCTGAGTGTGGCGGCGCTAGACACAGTCCATAGCCGCCACGTCGGGTTCCCGCATGGCTGAGACCACACGTGCCCCGCACCGTCGGGAACTTGACCCATTGAGGGCGGAGCATCACGGGAGGGCTGGTCGATGACGCGCCAATGCCGTTGTAAAGACGCATGGTGCGCGACATGATGTAGCCATTTCGGAGGGGGTGGCGGATGGTTCACTGGCGTCAAATCGGCGCCGCCATCGATTCTCCGCCCGATCGCCGATTACGCTATCGGCGTTGGACAATGGAGAATCCCGCCCAATATGTTTTTCCCGTGACTAGAAGTTGAAAATGCCAGCTGCGAGCGGCTTTAAAAATGAGGGTGCTCTGCGCATGGATGCCCGCTCATCAGTGCCCATGCCCGGAGTCCAGAAAGAAACACCGCCTCCTCCTGACGTCAGTGCGCTGACCCAGGAGAAGATTTTTTAAAAAATTCAATTCAGTCTTCCTGCATCTTGCCCAAACAGTAACAGAGATGTGGAGGAAAAGATTGCAATGCAGATTTTGGATAGGTGCGGTAGTCACAGGGTAGTTGTCATGGGTATCTGCACCGTGACTTTCCAAATATTGATTGGAACCACTATAATTCGAATAGTTTGGATGGGGCTGTTTTTATCCAGTGTGTGCAGGAGGGTTTCCTCACACAATATGTGGAAAGACCGACAAGAGGCGGGGCCACATTGGATTTGATACTGGGTAATGAACCGGGCCATGTGTTAGGTTTGGTTGTGGGAGAGCACTTTGGAGATAGTGACCACAATTCGGTGCCTTTCACTGTAGCAATGGAGAGGGATAGGAACAGGGGCTGTTTAGCACAAGGCTAAATCGCTGGCTTTGAAAGCAGACCAAGGCAGGCCAGCAGCACGGTTCAATTCCCGTATCAGCCTCCCCGAACAGGCGCCGGAATGTGGCGACTAGGGGCTTTTCACAGTAACTTCATTTGAAGCCTACTTGTGGCAATAAGCGATTTTCATTTCATTTCATACGGCAGGGCAAGGTTTATAACTGGGGGAAGGGTAATTACGATGCGATTAGGCAAGAATTGGGGAGCATAAGATGGAACAAGAACTGTCAGGGATAGGCACAATTCAGATGTGGAGCTTGTTCAAGGAGCAAATACTGCGTGTCCTTGAGATGTATGTCCCTGTCAGGCAGGGAGGAAATGGTCGAGTGAGAGAACCATGGTTTACAAAAGAAGTTGAATGTCTTGTCAAGAGGAAGAAGGGGGCTTATGTAAGGATGAGAAAACAAGGTTCAATTAGGGCACTTGAGGGATGCAAGATAGCTAGGAAAGGGCTTAGGAGAGCTAGGAGGGGGCATGAGAAGTCCTTGGCGGGTAGGATCAATGAAAACATAAGAACTAGGAACAGGAGTAGGCCACCTGGCCCCTCGAGCCCGCTCCGCCATTTAATGAGATCATGGCTGATCTTTGTGGACTCAGCTCCACTCTCCGGCCCGTACACCATATCCCCGAATCCCTTTATTCTTTAGAAAGGCATCTATCTTTTTCTTAAAAACGTTTAAAGAAGAAGCCTCAACTGCTTCACCGGGCAAGGAATTCCAGAGATTCACAACCCTTTGGGTGAAGAAGTTCCTCCTACACTCCGTCCTAAATCTACCTCCCCTTATTTTGAGGCTATGCCCCTTAGTTCTGCTTTCCCCGACCAGTGGAAACAACCTGCCCGCATCTATCCTATCTATTCCCTTCATAATTTTATATGTCTCAATAAGATCCCCCCGGATCCTTCTAAACTCCAATGAGTACAGTCCCAGTCTACTCAACCTCTCGTCATAATCTAATCCCCTCAACTCTGGGATCAACCTAGTGAATCTCCTCTGCACTCCCTCCAGTGCCAATATGTCCTTTCTCAGGTAAGGAGACCAAAACTGAACACAATACTCCAGATGCGGCCTCACCAACACCCTATACAATTGCAGCATAACCTCACTAGTCTTGAACTCCATCCCTCGAGCAATGAAAAACAAAACTCGATTAGCCTTCTTAATCACCTGTTGCACCTGCACACCAACTTTTTGCGACTCGTGCACCAGCACACCCAGGTCCCTCTGCACAGCAGCATGTTTTAACATCTTACCGTTTAAATAATAATCCATTCTGCTGTTATTCCTCCCAAAATGGATAGCCTCACACTTGGCAACATTGAATTCCATCTGCCAGACCCTAGCCCATTCACCTAACCTATCCAAATCCTTCTGCAGACTTCCGGTATCCTCTGCACTTTTTGCTTTACCACTCATCTTAGTGTCGTCTGCAAACTTTGACACATTGCACTTGGTCCCCAACTCCAAATCGTCTATGTAAATTGTGAACAACTGCGGGCCCAACACTGATCCTTGAGGGACCCCACTAGTTACAGGTTGCCAACCAGAGAAACACCCATTTATCCCCACTCTCTGCTTTCTGTTAGTTAACCAATCCTCTACCCATGCTACCACTTTCCCCTCAATGCCATGCATCTTTAGTTTATGCAGCAGCCTTTTGTGTGGCACCTTGTCAAAAGCTTTCTGGAAATCTAGATATACCACATCCATTGGCTCCCCGTTATCTACTGCACTGGTAACGTCCTCAAAAAATTCTACCAAATTAGTCAGACACGACCTACCCTTTGTGAACCCATGCTGCGTCTGCCCAATGGGACAATTTCCCTCCAGGTGCCCCGCTATTTCCTCCTTAATGATAGATTCCAGCATTTTCTCTACAACCGAAGTTAAGCTTACTGGCCTATAATTGCCCCCTTTCTGCCGACCTCCTTTTTTAAACAGTGGTGTCACGTTTGCTACTTTCCAATCCTCTGGGACCACCCCAGAGTCTAGTGAATTTTGATAAATTATCACTAGTGCGTTTACAATTTCCCTAGCCATTTCTTTTAACACTCTGGGATGCATCCCATCAGGGCCAGGAGACTTGTCTACCTTTAACCCCATTAGCTTGCCCAATACTGCCTCCTTAGTGATTACAATCATCTCAAGGTCCTCACCTATCATATCTTTATTTCCATCAGTCACTGGCATGTTATTTGTGTCCTCCACTGTGAAGACTGACCCAAAAAACCTGTTCAGCTCCTCAGCCATTTCCCCGTCTCCTATTATTAAATCTCCCTTCTCATCTTCCAAAGGACCAATATTTACCTTAGCCACTCTTTTTTGTCTTATATATTTGTAGAAGCTTTTACTATCTGCTTTCATGTTCTGAGCAAGTTTACTTTCATAGTCTCCCTTACTCTTCTTTATAGCTTTTTTAGTAGCTTTCTGTTGTCCCCTAAAGACTTCCCAGTCCTCTAGTCTCCCACTAATTTTTGCCACTTTGTATGTTTTTTCCTTCAATTTGATACTCTCCCTCACCTCCTTAGATATCCACGGTCGATTTTTCCCCTTTCTACCGTCTTTCTTTTTTGTCGGTATGAACCTTTTCTGAACACTGTGAAAGATCGCTCGGAAGGTTCTCCACTGTTCCTCAACTGCTTCACCATGAAGTCTTTGCTCCCAGTCTACCTTAGCTAGTTCTTCTCTCATCCCATTGTAATCGCCTTTGTTTAAGCACAAAACACTAGTGTTTGATTTTACCTTGTCATCCTCCAACTGTATTTTAAATTCCACTATATTGTGGTCGCTCCTTCCAAGAGGATCCCGAACTATGAGATCATTAATCAATCCTGCCTCATTACACAGGACCAGATCTAGGACCGCTTGTTCCCTTGTAGGTTCCATTACATACTGTTCCAGGAAATTATCCCGGGCACATTCTATAAACTCCTCCTCAAGGCTGCCTTTACCAACCTGGTTAAACCAATCGATATGCAGATTAAAATCGCACCTGATAACCGCTGTAGCATTTCTACATGCATCCGTTATTTCTTTGCTTATTGCCTGCCCTACCATCCTGTTACTATTTGATGGCCTATAGATTACTCTTATCAGTGACCTTTTCGCCTTACTATTCCTGATTTCCACCCAAATTGATTCAACCTTGTCCTCCATAGCACCAATATCATCCCTTACTATTGCCCGGATGCCATCCTTAAACAACAAAGCTACACCACCGCCCTTACCGTCCATTCTATCCTTTCGTATAGTCTGATACCCTTGGATATTTAACTCCCAGTCGTGACCATCTTTTAACCATGTTTCAGTAATGGCCACTAAACCATAGTCATTCACGATGATTTGCGCCATCAACTCATTTACCTTATTTCGTATACTACGAGCATTCAGGTAAAGTACACTTATGTTGTTTTTTATGTCTTTGTTATGAATCCTAACACCTATTTCAGTAACTTTTCGCAATTTATTTTTCCTCTTACCCTTTCTCCTAATTTTCCTTGTCTTTGAACCCATATCTCTACATAATAACCTGTCACGTAACCTGCTGCCTTGATCTCCATTAACCATTAGCATGGTAGCATTGTGGATAGCACAATTGCTTCACAGCTCCAGGGTCCCAGGTTCGATTCCGGCTTGGGTCACTGTCTGTGCGGAGTCTGCACATCCTCCCCGTGTGTGCGTGGGTTTCCTTCGGGTGCTCCGGTTTCCTCCCACAGTCCAAAGATGTGCAGGTTAGGTGGATTGGCCATGATAAATTGCCCTTAGTGTCCAAAATTGCCCTTAAATGTTGGGTGGGGTTAATGGGTTATGGGGATAGGGTGGAGGTGTTGACCTTCAGTAGGGTGCTCTTTCCAAGAGACTCTTGGGTCAAGAGACCCATCAGACTCGATGGGCCGAATGGCCTCCTTCTGCACTGAAAAAAATTAAATATTATACTGGCCATAGCTTTACATTTCCCTTCCCCCCAACTTGCTAGTTTAAAGTCCTTGTGACCAACCTATTTATCCTATTCGCTAGAACACTGGTCCCAGAATGGTTCAGGTGAAGACCGTCCCAATGGTACAGGTCCCTCCTGCCCCAGTACTGATGCCATTGCCCCATGAAATGGAATCCCTCTTTCCCGCACCACTCCTTTAGCCACGTGTTAACTTCTCTAATTTTCTCAACCCTATGCCAATTGGCACGTGGCTCGGGTAGTAATCCAGAGATTATAACCCTGGAGGACCTGTTCTTTAATTTAGTCCCTAGTGTTTGATAATCCCCAAACAGGTCCTCTTTCCTAGTCTTACCTATGTTGTTAGTCCCAACGTGGGACCACAACAACTGGATCCTCCCCCTCCATCTCCAAAATCCTTTCAAGCCGATCAGAGATGTTCCTCGCCCTGGCACCGGGCAGGCAACATATCATGCGGGACTCTCGATCTGGCTTACAAAGGATGCCATCAATCCCCCTAATTATAGAATCCCCTACAACTACCACTTGTCTTTTTGCTCCCCCCTCTTGAATGGCTTCCTGTACCACGGTGCAGTGGTCAGTCAACGCAGCCTCCCTACAGCCCTCTCCTTCATCCACACAGGGAGCAAGTACCTCATACCTGTTGGACAAGGTCAAGGGCTGAGGCTCCTCAACTCCTAAACTCAGGATCCCCCTACCTGCCTCCCTTGCAGTCACACCACTCTGTCCCTGACCACTGACCGAATTAACAGTACTTATTCTACCGGGTGTGACTGCCTCCTGAAACAAAGCGTCCAGGTAATGTTCCCCCTCCCTGATGTGCCGCAGTGTGTGCAGCTCGGTCTCCAGCTCATCAATCCTGAGCCGAAGTTCCTTGAGCAGCCAACACTTGCTGCAGATGTGGTCACTGACGGTCTCAATGGGATCCACCAGTTCCATCATCATACAGCAACAGCACATCACCTGTCCAGCCATATTCAACTAGTTAATTAATTTAAATATTTTTTTTAAAAAAAATTCTTTATAGAACCTCAAGGATAAACCCGAACACAGCCCTCTCTCGCCACTCACCCGAACTCAGTCACTCACCTAAACTCAGATGCACTCTGTTCCAATCAGCACTCAGTCACTCACCTAAACTCAGATGCACTGTTCCAATCAGCACTCAGTCACTCACCTAAACTCAGATGCACTCTGTTCCAATCAGCACTCAGTCACTCGACTGGCTTTTTACCCAAAGGCTTTTTACACTTATGTGAGGAATAAAAGAATGACCAAGGTGAAGTTAGGGCCGGTCAAGGACAGTATTGGGAACATGTGCATGGAGTCTGAAGATATAGGAGAGGCCCTAAATGAACACTTTTCTTCAGTGTTTACAAAGGAGAGGGGCCATGTTGTTGAGGAGGATAGTGCAATACAAGCTGGTAGGCTGGAGGAGGTAGATATTCACAAGGAGGATGTGTTAGACATTTTGAGAAGCCTGAGGATAGATAAGTCCCCTGGGCCTGATGGGACATATCCTAGGATTCTTTAGGAGGCGAGGGATGAGATTGCAGAGCCTTTGGCTTTGATCTTTATGTCCTCACTGTCTACAGGACTAGTGCCAGAAGACTGGAGAGAGGTGAATGTTGTCCCCTTGTTCAAGAAAGGGAATAGGTATAACCCTGGGAATTATAGGCCGGTTAGTCCCACTCGGTCATAGGTAAATTATTGGAAAGGGTCCTGAGGGATAGGATTTATGATCATTTGGAAAGATACAGCTTAATCCAGGATAGTCAGCACGGATTTGTGAGGGGTAAGTCTTGCCTCACAAGTTTGATTGTATTCTTTGAGGAGGTAACTAAGTACATAGATGAAGGTAGAGCAATTGATGTCGTATACATGGATTTTAGTAAGGCATTTGATAAGGTGCCCCATGGTCAGCTCATGCAGAAAGTAAGGAGGCATGGCATAGAGGAAATTTGGCTGATTGGATCAGTAACTGGCTATGACATAGAAGACAGAGGGTGGTGGTAGATGGAACATTTTCATCCTGGAGCCCAGTCACCAGTGGTGTACCACAGGGATCAGTGCCGGGTCCTCTGCTATTTGTGATTTTTATCAATGACTTGGATGATGGAGTCGAAGGTTGGGTTAGTAAATTTGTTGATGACACCAAGATTGGTGGAGTAGTGGATAATGTGGAGGGCTGTTGTAGGCTACAAAGAGACATTGATAGGATGCAGAACTGGGCTGAAAAGTGGCAGATGGAATTTAACCCTGATAAGTGTGAGGTGATTCATTTTGGTAGGAGAAATTTGAATGTGGATTACAGGGTTCTGAAGAATGTGAAGGAGGAGAGAGATCTCTGAGTTCATGTCCATAGATCTCTGAAAGTTGCCACCCAAGTGGATAGAGCTGGGAAGAAAGCCTATAGCGTGTTAGCATTTATTAACAGGGGGATTGAGTTTAAGAGCCGTGAGGTTATGCTGCAACTGTACAAGACCTTGGTTAGAACACATTTGGAGTAGTGTGTGCAGTTCTGGTCACCTCATTATCGGAAGGATGTGGAAGCATTGGAAAGGGTGCAAAGGAGATTTACCAAGATGCTGCCTGGATTGGAGGGTAGGTCTTATGAGGAAAGGTTGAGGGAGCTAGGGCTTTTCTCATTGGAGCGAAGGAGGATGAGAGGTGACTTAATTGAGGTGTATAAGATGATAAGAGGGATAGATAGAGTGGATGTTCAGCGACTTTTTCCTCGGGTGGATGTAGCTGTTACAAGGGGGCATAACTATAAGGTCCATGGTGGAAGATATAGGAGGGTTGTCAGAGGTAGGTTCTTTACTCAGAGAGTGGTTGGGGCGTGGAACGCACTCCCAGCTATGGTAGTGGAGTCGGACACTTTAGGAACTTTCAAGCGGTTATTGGATAGGCATATGGAGTGCACTAGAATGATTGGGAGTAGGTTGATTTGATCTTAGTTTCAGACTAGTTCGGCACAACATGGTGGGCCGAAGGGCCTGTACTTTGCTGTACAGTTCTATGTTCTATGTTCTATGAATATGCTCAATGGCTGAACCTGCAGACCACTCTTTGATAATGAATTTTCGAGATTAAAAAGATTCACAATATTTTGAGTTGTTAATTACTCCTCATCTATGTCTAAAATGGTCGCATTGTAATTTGCAGACTATATCCCCAGGCTGTAAACCACCCATCTGAGGAAAACTTACATTCTGGGCGGGATTCTGTGATCCTGAGGCTAAGTGTTGACGCCGTAGGGAACGCCGTCGCGTTTCTCGACAGCATCAACTCGGCCTCAGGATCAGCAATTCTGGCCCCTACAGGAGGCCAGCACGGCACTGGAGCGGTTCACGCTGCTCCAGCTGCTGAACCTTGCGTGAACTGGGCGCCGCGGGGTCCGCACATGCGCAGAGGCACCTGCGCCAACGCGCACATGCGCAATGGCTCCCTTCTCCGCGCCGGCCCCGACGCAACATGGCGCAGGGCTACAGGGCTGGCACGGAAGGAAATAGGCACCAGCCAGAGAGGCCGGCCCGCCAATCGCTGGGCCTGATCGCGGGCCAGGCCACATCGGCGGCCCCACCCCCCGGAGAATCGCGTGCCAGCGTTGGGGCCGACGGCGTGGCGCGATTCCCGCCGGTCGCGGGGATTCTCCGGCCCCGGGCTGAGAGAAACCCGCCCTCTGCATCTGCTCTGTAGAGTCCTGAGAGAATAATGTCTGTTTCAATGAGGTCATTTCTCATTCTTCGCTACTCTAGACTATAGAACAGTAAGAAGTCTTACAACACCAGGTTAAAGTCCAACAGGTTTGTTTAGAATCACTAGCTTTCGGAGCACAGCTCCTTCCTCAGGTATTCACCGAGCATGATGTCCTTTGTCCGTACTGAGTTAGCTGATGTTTGTTGGGGTAGGATTACTACAATTGACTTCAGCCTGTGCGATAGAAGGGAGAATCCTCTTGAATGCGATAACAGTGGCCCCTGCTGGAAACTCTGTGACTACACAAGTCAGACTATACAAATTGTGTATTTAGCCACAATTCTGCTCCACCCATTGAAAAATATGCTTGTTTTAGCACTACTGCCTCACAGCGACGAGGCCCCAGGTTCGATCCCGGCTCTGGGTCACTGTCCGTGTGGAGTTTGCACATTCGCCCCATGCTTGCTTGGATTTCGCCCCCACAACCCAAAGATGTGCAGGTTAGGTGGATTGGCCACGCTAAATTGCCCCTTAATTGGAAAAAATGAATTGGGTACTCAAAATTTATTATTTTTTTAATTAAAAAAAAAGAAAAACATGCTTGCTGGCGTAGTGTCTGGGCTGGTACATGTCTTTTGTGAGTGTCATGCCATGGTGATATTTAGCGTACCCAGACAATGTGTGCGGCATTAACCTGTGGATTCACGCTGTACTGCTGGTGTAGTACGTTTAGTGCTGATTAACATAGATTAACATAGAATTTCCAGTGCAGAAGGAGGCCATTCGGCCCATCGAGACTGCACTGGCTCTTGGAAAGAGTACCCTACCCAAGGTCACCCGATACCCAAAACCCAGTAATCCCACCCAACACTAAGGGCACTTTTGGACACTAAGGGCAATTTATCATGGCCAATCAACTTAACAATTCATCTTTGGACTGTGGGAGGAAACCGGAGCACCCGGAGGAAACCCACGCACACACGAGGAGGATGTGCAGACTCCGCACAGTCAGTGACCCAAGCCGGAATCGAACCTGGGACCCTGGAGCTGTGAAGCAATTGTGCTATCCACAATGCTACCGTGCATCAACTTTAGAAATGGATGGGCATGCAGTCGGGCAAGGCTCCGGGGCCGGATGGTTACCCGGTAGAATTCTATAAGAAGTTCTCAGAGGTGTTGTGCCCGCTGCTGATGAGGATCTTTAATGAGGATAAGAGAGGAGAATCCTCCCCCCAACAATGTCGCAGGCCTCGATTTCGCTCATCCCTAAACGAGAAAAAGACTTGGAGCAATGTGGGTCATATAGGCCAATCTCGCTTCTGAATGTAGATGCCAAGCTGCTGGCTAAGATTTTGGCCACTAGGATAGAAGACTGTGTCCCGGGGGTGATAGGGGAGGACCAAACTGAATTTGTTAAGGGTAGACAGCTCAGTGCTAACGTTCGGAGGCTTTTGAATGTAATTATGATGCCCTCAGAAGGAGAGGAGGCGGAGGTGGTGGTTGCGATGGACGCAGAGAAGGCTTTTGATCGGGTGGAGTGGGAGTGTCTTTGGGAGATGCTGGGCAGGTTTGGGTTTGGTGAGGGATTTATTGACTGGGTGCGATTGCTCTACCAGGCGCTGGTAGCGAGCGTGTGCACGAACCGGCTGATGTCGGGGTACTTTAAGCTACACTGAGGGACGAGGCAGAGGTGCCCCCTCTCCCCGTTGCTGTTCGCTCTGGATACAGAGCCGTTGGTCTAGGTGCTGAGAGCATCAAGGAAGTGGCAGGGGCTGGTTCGGGGTGGGGTGGAGCACCGGGCTTTGCTGTACGCGGACGATCTGCTCTTATACATCTTGGACCCGGTAGAGGGGATGGGGGACGTTATGCAGATCTTGGGTGAATTTGGCAGGTTCTCGGGGTACAAATTGAACATGGGAAAAAGTGAATTGTTCGTGATCCAGGCAAGGGGGTAGGAGAGGAGACTGAAGGAGCTGCCACTCAGGATGGTAGAGAGGAGCTTTCGCTACCTGGGAATACAGGTGGATTGGAAATGGGAGGCATTACACAGGCTCAACCTAATCCGGCTGGTGGAGCAAATGGAGGGGGACTTTAAAAGATGGGATATGCTCCCGCTATCGCTGGCGGGGAGGGTGCAGACTGTGAAAATGACGGTGCTCCCAGATTTCTGTTTGTCTTCCAGTGCCTCACCATCTTCATCCCTAAGGCCTTTTCCAAGCGGGTAAACAAGATTATTTCGGCTTTGTATGGGCGAATAAAACCCCGCGGGTGAAGGAATTGTTGTTGGAGTGCAGTCGGGGGGAGGGTAGGTTGGCGCTGCCGAACTTCTGGCACTACTACTGGGCGGCGAATATAGCGATGATTAGGAAGTGGGTAATGGGGGAGGGGTCGGCATGAGAGCGGATGGAGGCGGCGTCATGCAAAGGCAGCAGTTTGGGAGCACTGGTAACGGCACCTCTGCCGTTCTCGCCGGCCCGTTACTCCATTACCCCGGTAGTGGTGGTGGCATTGAGGATCTGGGGGCAATGGAGGAGGTATAAGAAGGTGGAGGGTGCGTCAGTCTGGACCCTGATTTGCAATAACCACAGGTTCGCGCTGGGCAGGATAGATTGCGGTTTCCGAAGTTGGCAGAGAGCAGGAATTAGACGGATGGGAGATCTATTCAGAGACAGGAGTTTTCCCAGTCTGAATGTGCTGGAGGACAAGTTCAAGCTGCCACCGGGGAATGGTTTCAGATATTTACAAGTCCGGGACTTTCTGAGGAAACACGTGTTGGCCTTCCCGCTGATCCCGCCACGGGGGATACAGGACAGAGTGTCCGGTACCTGGGTGAGGGAGGGGAAAGTGTCGGATATCTATCAGGAGTTGTTGGAGGCGGAGGAGACCCCGGTGGAGGAACTGAAGGGCAAGCGGGAGGAGGAGCAAGGTGGGGAGATAGAGGCGGGTCTGTGGGCAGATGCCCTAAGCAGGGTTAATTCCTCCTCGTCATGAGCTAGGCTCAGTCTAATCCAGTTTAAGGTGGTACACCAGGCACACATGACAGCGGCGAGGATGAGCACGTTTTTCGGGGTAGAAGATAGACGTGTGAGGTGTGCGGGGAGCCCAGCAAACCATGTTCATATGTTCTGGGCATGCCCGAAGCTTGGTGGATTCTGGCAGGGGTTTGCCAGGGCAATGTCCAAGGTGCTCGGTACGCGGGTGGTGCCGAGTCCAGAGATAGCGATATTTGGAGTGTCAGAAGACCCGGGAGTTCAGGGAGTGAAAGAGGCTGACGTTCTGGCTTTTGCCTCCCTGGTAGTCCGGAGACGGATCCTGTTAATGTGGAGGGACTCGAAGCCCCCGAGTGTGGAGACCTGGGTTAGTGACATGGCTGGGTTTCTCAAGCTGGAGAAAATAAAGTTTGCGTTGAGGGGGGTCAATGCTGGGGTTCTCCTGGAGCTGGCAGCCGTTCGCCGACTTTCTCGGGGAAAATTAAAATGTCAGCAGAAGCAGCACTCTGAAGGGGGGGGGGGAGGGGGGCGGGGCGGGTAGGTGCAATATGGTTAAAGGATGTACAGAAAGGGTTGGGTGAGAAATGTCTAGTTTCCAGTTTATGTTATTATTGTTTTGTTTCTTATTGTTATAAAAACTTTGCAAATGCTTCAATAAAACTATTTTTCAAAATACTTTAGAAATGGATATATAATAGCCCGGCTTTTGTTAATCAGAGGTGAAGCGCTTGCCACAGACGTCAAAGGAAATGCAAACATACCTAATGCAATGGTAGGGGTGAGAGTTTCATTTGCAACGAGAGAGGATTCACTCATGGCGAGGGCCTGCTGCATTCTCTGACATCGACTTAAAAGAGCAGATGACATGTGTTAGTGAATAGAAGCCATGCCTACAGAATCTGTCAAAACGAAGCCACAGCAGCAGAGCCCATCATAATAAATTCACGCCATCAAGTCAGATAAGTCTGAGCAGAGCCATTAAAAAAAATCCCGGGCGGGATTCTCCATCAGCCGGCATTGAAATCGTGAAACAGGAGGCTGGATTCTGTGAGCCGAAATCGCGTTTGGAGGAGAATGGTGTGCCGAACCGGAAATTGGAACCGGCGGCGCTCCCTACGCGACGCGGGTATGGAGCCATTGACAGAGGCCCCCCCCCCCCCCCGCGCAATTCACTGAGTGCAGCTGGCCGAGTTCCCGATGGCGTGGTTCTAACCACCTTTCGGCCGTCGGGAACCTCGGGTGGCGTGGTCCACGGCAGCCCTGGTGGGGGGCCGACGGCGGGGGGGGCCTTCACTGGGGGGTCCTCATGCACGGCCAGGCTAGTGCCCGGGGGCCACTGATCCCGTTTGCGTGTGCGGACTCCCGACCGGAAATGCAGGGCCCCGTATCGGCAGCCAGAGCTGCCACTCAGGATGGTAGAGAGGAGCTTTCGCTACCTGGGAATACAGGTGGATTGGAAATGGGAGGCATTACACAGGCTCAACCTAACCCGGCTGGTGGAGCAAATGGAGGGGGACTTTAAAAGATGGGATATGCTCCCGCTATCGCTGGCGGGGAGGGTGCAGACTGTGAAAATGACGGTGCTCCCAGATTTCTGTTTGTCTTCCAGTGCCTCACCATCTTCATCCCTAAGGCCTTTTCCAAGCGGGTAAACAAGATTATTTCGGCTTTGTATGGGCGAATAAAACCCCACGGGTGAAGGAATTGTTGTTGGAGTGCAGTCGGGGGGAGGGTAGGTTGGCGCTGCCGAACTTCTGGCACTACTACTGGGCGGCGAATATAGCGATGATTAGGAAGTGGGTAATGGGGGAGGGGTCGGCATGAGAGCGGATGGAGGCGGCGTCATGCAAAGGCAGCAGTTTGGGAGCACTGGTAACGGCACCTCTGCCGTTCTCGCCGGCCCGTTACTCCATTACCCCGGTAGTGGTGGTGGCATTGAGGATCTGGGGGCAATGGAGGAGGTATAAGAAGGTGGAGGGTGCGTCAGTCTGGACCCCGATTTGCAATAACCACATTACCCCGTGCAATTCACTGAGTTCAGCTGGCCGAGTTCCCGATGGCGTGGTTCTAACCACCTTTCGGCCGTCAGGAACCTCGGGTGGCGTGGTCCGCGGCAGCCCTGGTGGGGGGCCGGGGGGGGGGCCTTCACTGGGGGGTCCTCATGCACGGCCAGGCTAGTGCCCGGGGGCCACTGATCCGCGGGCGCACACGATCTCGGGAGGTGGCGATATTTTCGGGGCCGGTCCGCTGTGTGGGTCCGTCATGTTACACAGGGCGGCTGTCGAAGGCCGCCGCCGTTTGCGTGTGCGGACTCCCGACCGGAAATGCAGGGCCCCGTATCGGCAGCCAGAGCTGCGAGGAGCACTCCGGGGCACTGCTAGCACCCTCCAGATAGGAGAATCACTCAGGATTTTCTTCAGGAAAGCCCAGAGTGAAACACCCGCGTTTTGATGCTGGACTGGGGACATAGCCCCATTATTGGAGAATCCCGCCCAATATTGGGCAGAGAATCGATCCCGACGACGAAATCGATTTCACACCAAATCGCAATTCTCTGTCCAATGTGTTCCAGAACGCACCTATAGTAAACACCCTTGGCATATCATTAGCCGGCCTCACCCGATTTCTTCACTCGGATGGGCCGAGTTCCCGACGGCGCAGTTCATTTGTGCTTCTAAAAATCGTGAAACTGGCGTCGTGGCCGATGAGGGAGAGAGAGGAGGTAGGATACGGAGAGGGGCAATGGTGTTCTGTGTGCAACCACCCCGACCACACAGCCCACCTCCTGGCCATCCCCTCTACTCTCCCCCTGACCCTGCCAGAGGCCCCCCAGCCAGCGGCACAACTGTCAGCAAACTATGGTGATGTTGGACACTTTGCGTACCCCCCTCTCTCTCCCTCAGCAGCCGCCATGCCGGTTTCCCGATTTTTGAAAGCACAAGTGAACCACACCGTCGGGACCTCGGCCCATCGGAGGCGGAGAATCACGGAGGCCCCGGAGAATACCGGGTCAGGCCGGCTAATGATATGCAAGCGATGCCTACTGTACGTGCGCTCCGGAACGCATTGACACCCTGTCGAGGTGACGAGAATAGCGACTTGGTGTCAAATCAGCGCCCGTTGCGATTTTAGCGTCGGAATCTATTCTCCGCCCAATCGCGTTTTGCGATTTCGGTGTCAACCAACGGATGAATCTCACCCCAAATGTCTGTCAATACCGGTGTCCTCATTGGACTGGAATTTTAACTTCTTCTTCGGCAGTCCCTTGGGATCAAGGTTGTGTGATACCCAGTAAGGAGTTAATCTCATTACTAGAGATTGCTGGTCACATTCCTGAAGGACAATGAGCTCACTGGAAACAAACTACAAGGTGCGGTATTCCCTGGCGTATTGTTGTAGCAACACTACAACAAAACTTATTGCACCTGGAGCCGGAGATGTCCCCACCAGGAGGTGGTTGCGTCCTATTGTGTAGAACAGGATCAGAGACAAGAGGCAATAACTACGGGCCATTTAGCAGGGTGGGCCCAGGAAATAAATCAATGAGCAGCACAATATAACTGACAGATGAAATCCAATGGTTGGGAAGAAAGGAAGATAAAAGTAGGTTTACAGCTGTTCAAGCAGGAGAACCCCGAGAGAGAGCAAGAGACCGGGACCAGCTCTCCAGAGTGACTTTGCGAAGTGGTACCCTTGCACTAGGCCAGATCAACCCGAGGACAGTGGGTAATATCTCATGCACACACACGTGAATAGTTTTATCGTATGTAATTACGGTATTTTGTTAATAAATTGCTTTTAAAGTATTGTGATTGTGATTGTTACTCAATACCGCTGACAAACGTGTGGGACATGCTTCTGAGCACAGGC
Source organism: Scyliorhinus torazame (assembly GCF_047496885.1). NCBI lineage: Eukaryota > Metazoa > Chordata > Chondrichthyes > Carcharhiniformes > Scyliorhinidae > Scyliorhinus > Scyliorhinus torazame. The sequence continues at coordinate 291,636,806 of NC_092711.1, read as the reverse complement.
CCACTGGTGGCTTGCTTTGACTCTGGTTCATTAAGTCCAACCCGCGATGAGCAGACTCTGCCACCTGCAGGGCAGGTGGGGCTTGGAGGGCTGGCAGGGTGAGGGAGGTTAGGTGCGCGCACACCGACGCCGTGACCTTACCTCTGCACATTCCCGACAAAGTCCCTCAACGTGTTGGTGGTCTTCCTGAATGAACCTTCTCCATTTTGCTCGGTCACAGGCCAGGGGCCTCTATATTTTGGGGGAAATGTTTGACCTCTTCAGGGATGTTTCTGTGAAGTGGATCCCAAGTCCCTTTCCACCTAAAAACACCAGCCCTAACATGTTGGGTGGGATTTTACTCTCCTCCCACAGTATGAATTGCGGGGGTGGAGGCGGCCCGTCATTGGCCATCAGTGGGATCGTCCAGTCCCTCCACTGTCAATGGAGTTTCCCATTGTTTGCAGAGAAGGAAACATTGCATGTTTTCAAGAATTGGTAACATGTAGCTCTTGGGTCTAAAAGGATCAAAGGATATGCGGGAAAGCAGGATTAGCAGCTAAGGTGGATAACCAACCATCATCATCACCAATGGCAGATTAGGCTCGAAGGGCCGAATGGCCTATTCTGCTCCTATTTTCTATGTTTAAGATCCCGCCGGCAGAAATGCCTCAAAAATCTCGCCAGTTTGGGCAAAAATACTCCTTTGTGAATGGATAGTCAGCATAAATTCCCGCCAGTGTCATTTCCTCCCTGCTAATTTTGAGGTCGGTGACTGCAACAACGAAGCTTCCTGATAAAATCCTAACAGGATAAGACAGAGTATATTCAGAAAGAATGCTCCCGATGCTGCTGGCGTCCAGAATTAGGGTGATGTATTGGATATTCTGGATCACATCCAGGTCACCAACACTTGAAATAGTGCAACATTATTTTATTAAATCATTAACTGTTTAAACATACGTGGGGTAATACGAAACTAGCTTTAACTAAAGACCTCTGCCTTGTCCTAACCAGTCGATGCACTCAGCACATGGTGAATGTCTGTGTTGCAGGCTGTGAGCTCTGTCCTCCTAGCTAGCTGCAACTCGAATGAGCGGGAACTCTGATGCTCCCTGTCTTTATAGTGCGTGTGCTCTCACTGGTGATTGGCTGCAGTGTTGTGTATGTTGATTGGTCCCACTGTGTGTCCATCAGTGTGTGTCTGCACCATGATATACTGGTGTATATTATGACATCCCCCTTTTATAAAAAGTGTACCTGCGTGGCAATAAATAGTGTATAGTGAATGTTCCTGACTACGTGTGTACAAAATATTTACAGGACTATGCACATAAAAACTAAGTTATTTACATGGGAAGGTGCCTGGTGCAGAAAAAAACACTGTCACAAAAATAACGAGATGAACTCTATATACAAACCACTTGAACGATTAAACGGAAGAACAGAACAAATCAGAAAGTCCATAAGTCCACAAAGTTCACAAATTAAGTCTCCGAGGTGGGCGACGAATTCTGGTTGACCGCCTCAAGGGTGGGTCGGGAGCCGCCGGCTGAGGAGCGGGCTGGATTGCGTCAGAGTGAGGAGGATGCAGAGTGACCGGAATCTCTGCATAGTCCAGGTCAGGGACAACAGGAGGGTGTGGCACTGGCGGAGGATCACGTAGCAAGCGCGGAACAAGACGAAGGGCACATCGATTGCGGCGCTGAATGGAGCCATCCAGTAGACAAACCAGGAACGAGCGGGGAGCCACCTACCGAAGAACCACAGCGGTTGCAGACCAGCCACCATCCGGAAGATGGATGCGGACATTGTCATCTGGAGCCAGAGCAGGGAGATCAGCTGCACGGGAGTCATGAGCTGCCTTGTGCTGTACACGAGACAGTTGCATTCGTTGAAGGACCGGAACGTGGTCGAGATTTGGGACTTGAATGGACGGCACCGTTGTCCTCAGGGTGCGACCCATGAGCAGCTGGGCTGGCGACAGGCCAGTGGACAGTGGGGCCGAGCGATAGGCCAGCAAGGCGAGGTAGAAATCGGACCCAGCATCGGCAGCCTTGCAGAGGTGCCATTTGACTGTATGTACTCCCTTCTCCACATTGCCATTGAATTGGGGCGTACAGGGGACTGGATGTCACATGCACAAAGTTGTACCTCCTGACAAAGTTGGACCATTCCTGGCTTGCGAAGGAGCGGCCATTGTCCGACATCACAATGAGTGGGATGCCGTGTCGAGCAAAGTTGACCTTACAGGCACGGATGACTGCAGACGATGTGATGTTGTGTAAACGTACCACCTCCGGGTAGTTTGAAAAGTAGTCTACAATCAGGACATCGTCCCTGCCCAGCACGTGGAACAGGTCAATGCCGACCTTGGACCAAGGGGACGTGACCAACCCATGGGGCTGTAGGGTCTCACGTGGTTGGGCCAGCTGGAAGCGCTGACAAGTGGGGCAGTTGAGCAATGTGTTGGCGATGTCGTCATTGATGCCGGGCCAGTACACTGCCTCTCGGGCCTGTCGGCGGCACTTCTCCATGCCAAGATGGCCCTCATGTAGCTGTTCCAAGACGAGCTGGCGCATGCTGTGCGGGATGGCAATGCGGTCCAGTTTCAGGAGAACACCATCGACTACCGCCAGATCATCTCTGATGTTGTAGAACTGCGGGCATTGGCCCTTGAGCCACACGTCTGTTAGGTGGCGCATGACACGCTGTAGCAAAGGGTCAGCCGCTGTCTTGCGGCGAATTTAGACGAGGCGTTCATCCGTGGCAGGTAGATTGGAGGCCAGGAAGGCCACATGCGCGTCAACCTGGCAGACGAATCCCGCTGGGTCACACGGAGTGTTGACTGCCCTGGAGAGAGCTTCGGCAATGATTAGGTCTTTGCCCGGGGTGTATACCAGCTGGAAGTCGTATCGCCGGTGCTTGAGCAGAATACGCTGGAGGCGAGGCGTCATGTCGTTCAAGTCTTTCTGTATTATATTGACCAGCGGGCGATGGTCGGTCTCGACGGTGAATTGGGGAAGGCCGTACACATAATCATGAAACTTGACGACACCGGTCAACAGGCCCAGGCACTCCTTTTCTATCTGCGCGTAGCGCTGTTCCGTGGGGTTCATGGCACGTGACGCATATGCAACGGGGGCACATGATGAGGCCCCATCGCGTTGCAGGAGCACTGCCCCAATGCCAGATTGGCTGGCATCGGTCGAAATTTACGTCTCTTTCGCTGGATCATAAAAAGCTAAGACTGGGGCCGTGGTGAGTTTGGTTTTGAGTTCTCTCCATTCGCGCTGGTGGGCAGGAAGCCATTGGAAGTCTGTCGTCTTCCTGACCAGGTTCCTGAGAGCCGTGGTATGAGAGGCGAGGTTAGGGATGAACTTCCCTAGGAAGTTGACCATGCCCAGAAATCGGAGGACCGCCTTCTTGTCCTCTGGCATTTTCATGGCTGTGATAGCAGCACCTTGTCCGCATCCGGCCGCACACCCAACTGGGAGATGTGGTCCCCGAGGAACTTGTGTTCCGTCTGACCAAAGGAGCATTTGGCTCTGTTGAGGAATAGGCCCTGCTCCCGTATGTGTTTGAACACGCGCTGGAGGCGACTGACATGCTCCTGCGGGGTGGTGGACCAAATGATTATGTCGTCGACATAAGACGCGGACACCTTCAATGCCTTCCATCATTTGTTCCATGATCCTGTGGAACACTTCTGAGGCCGATATGATCCCAAACGGCATCCTGTTGTAACAATATCTGCCAAAGGGGGTGTTAAAGGTACACAGTTTCCTGCTGGATTTGTCGAGCTGTCAAGCTTTCGAGGCGTCAAGTTTGGTGAAGAGCTTGGCGCGAGCCATCTCGCATGTGATCTCTTTGCGCTTGGGAATTGGATAATGCTCCCTCATGATATTGCGATTCAGATCCTAGGGATCAATGCAAATTCTCAGCTCGCCGGAAGGCTTTTTTACGCACACCATGGAACTGACCCAGTCGGTTGGTTCCGTAACTCTTGAGATCACTCCTTGGTCTTGGAGGTCCTGCAGCTGCCACTTGAGGCGGTCCTTGAGGGGTGCTGGGACTCTGCGAGGTGCATGCACCACAGGCGTGGCGTTCTGTTTGAGTAGGATCTTGTAAGTATATGGGAGCGTGCCTATGCCTTCGAAGACGTCGCGGTTCTAGTCGATGATGGTGTTGAGTTGCGCCCTGAAGTCAGCGTCCTGGAAGGCAGGCTTGTCATCAGGAGAGAGAGAGTGAACTCTTTGAATGAGGTTCAACAGCTTGCACGCCTGTGCACCAAGCAGGGAGTCCTTCGAGGAGCCCACAATCTCGAAAGGAAGGATGGCTTTCCGTGACTTGTGCGTCACTTCAAGTTGGCATGAGCCGGTAGCAGGAATGATGTTGCCATTGTAGTCCAATAGCTGGCAGGCCGATGGAAGGATGGCTGGTTTGGCACGAAGGCTTTGGAAAGCAGACCACGCCATGAGATTGGCGGAGGCACCAGTGTCCAGGCGGAATCGTATTTGGGACCGGTTGACCGTCAGGGTGGCACACCACTCATTGTCTGGATCGATGCTGTATACCAACAGCGGCTGGTGTCTTTGCTTCGGGGACAGCCTGTTTTTCGTTACGGCACCAACTTGAAAAGGCGCCTTCGGGTCCTCGGTGTCACTGCTCTGTGGGAGGTCCACATCGGACTCGGTGACCGTGGGTTGAATTGCCCGAATGGTCCTGCGAGGCTGGCTGAAGCAATGGGAGTTGGCAGGCTGAGCTGCTCGACAGAAGGCAGCATAGTGGCCAAGTCTTCCACATCGTAGACATTGTCGAGATTTTGCAGGGCATTGCTGCTTTAAGTGGGCGGAGCCACAGTTGCCGCACGTCGTGACATCAGCATGTTCGCTGCGCCACCGCGCATGCATGGTGCGGTCATGCCTGGTGCGTGCCTGCGCATTACGTTCCTCAATGTCGCCGTCCCCTCGTTTGGTGCGTACAAGCGCGGGAGTCTGCGAAAAGCGGGCAAAATGGCCACCCTAATCCAGGCTGAGGCCCTGGAGGTGCTCAATCACTTGGACCCGTTCCGCCTCGTGGGGATCTTGCCGCGCCGTTTCAGCCGCTTGTATATGGGAATACCGACTCGTGGCGTTTTCATGTAAAACACAGGTCTCGATGGCGGTCGCTAGGGTGAGTTGCTTTACTTTGAGGAGCTGCTGACCTAGGGGGTGCGACTGAACACTGAAAACGATCTGGTCGCGTATCATGGAGTTGGAGGTGGGCCCGTAGCTGCATGATTGCGCAAGGATGCGGAGGTGCGTGAGAAAGGATTGGAAACGTTCGTCCTTACCCTGCAAACGCTGTTGGAACACGTAGCGCTCAAAACTTTCATTCACCTCTATGCTGCAGTGAGTGTCAAACTTGAGGAGGACCGTCTTGAACTTCCTCTTATCTTCATCATCTGCGAAGGTGAGCGAGTTGAAAATGTGGATGGCATGGTCCCCGGCCCTGGAGAGGAGAAGAGCAATCTTTCTGGTGTCCGAGGCGCCCTCCCTGTCCGTGGCTTCGAGGTAGAGCTGGAAACGCTGTTTGAATATCTTCCAGTTGGCCCCAAGGTTGCCGGCGATGCGGAGCGGCGGCGGCGGGCTGATGTTGTCCATGTTGCAGGATGACGGAATACTGGCGGAAGGCAGATCATTTGCAGGTTGCAGGTAGGTCTAAGAAGTGCTAGTATCCCACAACTCCTGGTATCATGATGTGTTGAGTGTTCTGGATCACATACAGGTCACCAACACTTGAAATAGTGCAACACTACTTTATTGAATCATTAACTGTTTAAACATACTCAGACTGTGGGTTAACACGATACTAGCTTTAACGAAAGACCTCTGCCTTGTCCTAACCAGTCGATGTGCTCAGCACATGGTGAATGTCTGTGTTGCAGGCTGTGAGCTCTGTCCTACTAGCTAGCTGCAACTCGAATGAGCGGGAACTCTGATGCTCCCTGTCTTAATAGTGCGTGTGCTCTCACTGGTGATTGGCTGCGGTGTTGTGTATGTTGATTGGTCCCACTGTGTGTCCATCAGTGTGTGTCTGCACCATGATATACTGGTGTATATTATGACATAGGGGTCGTAGTTTGATGATATGGGGTAAACCTTTTAGGGCTGAGGTGAGGAGAAATCCCTTCACCCAGAGAGTGGTGAATCTGTGGAATTCATTACCACAAAATGTAGTTGAGGCCAAAACATTGTGCGATTTCAATAACAAATTAAATGTAGCACTTGGGGCCAAAGGAATCAAGAGATATGGGGGGAAGGCGGGATCAGGGTATTGAACTTGATGATCAGCCATGATCATAATGAATGGCGGAGCAGGCTCGAAGGGCCGAATGGCCCCCTCCTGCTTCTGTTTTCTATGTATGTAGATAAGCGACCCGTAACTTCCAGATCTGAACACGTCTGAAGCTGATCAGCCTCTCATTGATGCACTGACAGTCTTGCAAAAGTTGCAGGTTCCATCACTTCTCTCCAACCCTCTCATTCAAACTTAGAATATCTGAATGGGGAAGGCTGTGAAAGTTCAACTTGTTGATTTGGCAATTAGATTTAAAAAGAGGGGAGGATGTTCAAAGTAAACTAGTCACAACAGCAGTAAACTGGAAAAAGAATAACAGCCAAAGCAAGTGTTTTTGCCATTGGCACACATCACTGAAATGAACCAGCACACATGAACCTTTTTCAAAGTGTATCCGTTGAAACTTTCACATTCGTTAACTGCCAAAATATACTTTGCCTTTGAATTCTGGCGGCATTTCCATGAATTGCACTGCAAAATCCAGGCTTGTATTTCACGTACCGATAGGTGGTGCTGTGGACCGAGTTTTTGATTGGCCTTGTGTTTCCATTGTCATCTTAGATATAAAAATCCTCGGCGGATTCTCCGTTCCTGAGACCAAGTGTTGACGCTGGGGCAGGATTCGTGGACCTAGGGGGGGGTGCCCTGGGGGGACACCCATATGACTTGCGGCTCTAGGTTCACAGTGGGCTGCCAGCAACGTGCGCAGCTGCATGGCTGCCTTTCCGGCTGCATCAATTGTGCTCTGTGCCAGTCCACCCCGACTCCACAGCCCATCTCCTGGCCACCCCCCGCTACTCCACCCCCCCCCCCCACCCCCCGCCCCAGTCCTGGCAGATGCACCCCAGCCAATGGCATGACTGTCGGCAAACTATGGCGATGTTGGACACCTTCCGTACCTCCTCTCTCTCCCTCAGCAGCCACGGCGCCTGTTTCAAGATCTTTAAAAGGACAAGTGAACCTCGCCATTGAGAATTCGCCCCAGTGGAGGCGGAGCGTGGCGGAGGCCCCAGAGAATTCTGGAACGCATTGACACCACTGTTGAGGCAACGGAGAATTGCGATTTGGCGTGAAACCGGCACCCGCCACGATTTTGGCGTTCAAAAACGATTCTCCTCCCAAACGCATTTCCCAATTCCGCATTGGCCGACAGAATCCCGCTCCCTGTTTTAGTTTATTAACCACGATAGCAATTCAATTTATTCATAGAATACCACTAGGAATGAATAAGGATTAAACATAGTTTGTCTATGTTCACCATGGTGTCTCTCTGATGGGTTTTCTGCTGTCTTATCCACTCTTAACCCATATTACCTGCCGCTCCCTTATCCTCGCCATTTCTCACGTGACCTTGTTACTCCCATTGAGCCAATCACAGGTCAGGCTATCTCTAATCGCTCCCTTGATGCAGTCCCCCCCCCCCCCCCCCCATCCCTTTTCATGCTCCCAATCTGACGTCCTTCTGCGTCTGCCATGAAAATCTCCTAATTCATTTACAACTGCACTTTCAAAATCCCAATTTGTTACAGCTTTGGCCCTCCATTCATTTCTGCAGCTACCAATCTGTTCAATCGAGCCCTCACCTCCACATTTGATGCTCCAGTAGAACCATTACTCTGGCCGGAATTCTCCAGCCGTTGGGCTTCTTTGTTCCCGCCGGCAACGCACCCCTGCCCACAGTTTTCCTGGCGGTGTGGGGTGGTTTCAATGGGGACTCCCACTGACAAGCGACGGGAAGAGGGAATTCCTCCGGCAGCAAACGGTGCACCGCTGAGAAACACGTGGCTGGGGGCACCGAAGAATCCCGCCCTCTGTCCCATAATGGCAATTTCCTAATATGGCCCTCATCTCCACTCCCATAATTTCAAGGGACACAAACGTGAAAGGACACGGTGGACAACTGGCTTGGCCGTTCACGGCCAAATGCGGTTGCAGCACATCAAGCACAATTGCATTCTACTGGTGCCTTACAAAACTGTTTATCATTTAACTTCTCACATGCTCACTCCTCTATCTCTGAACTCAAATCTCTCTATGGTTTCTCATTTAACTTCTTTCATGCTCGCTCCAAATTGTTCCAACCGTTCCCTGGATGAGGTCCCCGAATTTGCTAACTTCCCAAATGGGACCCCAATTTTGTTATGCTCCTGGGTGAGGGGGAATTATCTGGCTCCCTTTCTTTATTCAACCCTCCCTTCCTCGGTTGACTCCAACAAGGTTAATTTAAAAGTGATCCCTTCCTCCCGTGCACACCTTTTCCTAGTCAAAACGCATTTACTTTTGACAAGGAGTCAATCAAACTAAGTTTTCTTGAGCCAAGGAAAGAGTAAGTTTATTAGTCACTAACAACCCGAGAAAATAATAAAAATGTAACACACACATACGCAGTCTGATCTGAAAAGAGACGGTAAAAGTCCAAATAAAAGTTTAAGAAAAGAATCTACCTGGCGGGGCGGGGGGGTCCCGGCGGGATGAAGTGACGTGAACCACTCCGGCATCGGGCCGCCCCAAAGGTCCGGACTCCCCCACACTTTTAGGGGCCAAGTCCGCACCTTTAGGGGCTAGGTCCGCCCCGGAATGGTTGGCGCCCCGCCGGCTGGCATGGAAGGCCTTTGGCGCCACACCAGCCAGGGCCAAAGGGACTCCGCCGGCTGGCGGGAGTCCGTGCATGCGCGGGAGCATCAGCGGCTGCTGATATCATCCCCGCGCATGCGCAGGGGGCGATCACCTCCGCGTCGGCCATCGCGGAGACCTACACGGCCGACGCGTAGTAAAAGAGTGCCCCCAAGGCACTGATCCCTGCGGAACACCACTAGTCACAGCCCTCCAATTAGAAAAGCACCCTTCCATTGCTACTCTCTGCCTTCTATGACTTAGCCAATTCTGTATCCACCTTGTCAGCTCACCCCTGATCCCGTGTGACTTCACCTTTTGTACTAGTCTACCATGAGGGACCTTGTCAAAGGCCTTACTGAAGTCCATATAGACAATATCCACTGCCCTACCTGCATCAATCATCTTTGTGGCCTCTTCAAAAAACTCTATCAAGTTAGTGAGACACGACCTCTCCTTCACAAAACCATGCTGCCTCTCACTAATACGTCCATTTGCTTCCAAATGGGAGTAGATCCTGTCTCGAAGAATTCACTCCAGTAATTTCCCAACCACTGATGTAAGGCTCACCGGCCTGTAGTTCCCTGGATTATCCTTGCTACCTTTCTTAAACAAAGGAACAACATTGGCTATTCTCCAGTCCTCCGGGACATCACCTGAAGACAGTGAGGATCCAAAGATTTCTGTCAAGGCCTCAGCAATTTCCTCTCTAGCCTCCTTCAGTATTCTGGGGTAGATCCCATCAGGCCCTGGGGACATTTCTACCTTAATATTTTTCAAGACGCCCAACACCTCGTCTTTTTGGATCTCAATGTGACCCAGGGTATCTACACACCCTTCTCCAGACTCAACATCAACCAATTCCTTCTCTTTGGTGAATACTGATTCAAAGTATTCATTTAGTACCTCGTCCATTTCATCTGGCTCCACACATAGATTCCCTTGCCTATCCTTCAGTGGGCCAACCCTTTCCCTGGCTACCCTCTTGCTTTTTATGTACGTGTAAAAAGCCTTGGGATTTTCCTTAACCCTATTTGCCAATGACTTTTCGTGACCCCTTCTAGCCCTCCTGACTCCTTGCTTAAGTTCCTTCCTACTTTCCGTATATTCCACACAGGCTTCGGCTGTTCACAGCCTTCTAGCCCTGACAAATGTCTCCTTTTTCTTTTTGACGAGGCCTACAATAGCTCTCGTTATCCAAGGTTCCCGAAATTTGCCGTATTTATCCTTCTTCCTCACAGGAACATGCCGGTCCTGAATTCCTTTCAACTGACACTTGAAAGCGTCCCACATGTCAGATGTTGATTTACCCTCAAACATCTGCCCCCAATCTAGGTTCTTCAGTTCCCGCCTAATATTGTTATAATTAGCCATCCCCCAATTTAGTACATTCACCCTACGACCACTGTTATCCTTGTCCACCAGCACTTTAAAACTTACTGAATTGTGGTCACTGTTCCTGAAATGCTCCCCTACTGAAACTTCTACCACCTGACCGGGCTCATTCCACAATACCAGCTCCAGTACAGCCCCTTCCCTAGTTGGACTGTCCACATATTGTTTTAAGAAGCCCTCCTGGATGCTCCTTACAAACTCTGCCCCAACTAAGCCCCTGGCACTAAGTGAGTCCCAGTCAATATTGGGGAAGTTGAAGTCTCCCATCACCAGAACCCTGTTGTTTTTACTCTTTTCCAAAATCTGTCTACCTATCTGCTCCTCTATCTCCCGCTGGCTGTTGGGAGGCTGTAGTAAACCCCCAACATTGTGACTGCACCCTTCTTATTCCTGATCTCTACCCATATAGCCTCACTGCCCTCTGAGGTGTCCTCTCGCAGTATAGCTGTGATATTCTCCCGAACAAGTAGCGCAACTCCACCACCCCTTTTACCTCCCCCTATCCCGCCTGAAACATCTAAATCCTGGAACGTTTAGCTGCCAATCCTGTCCTTCCCTCTGTAATGGCAACAACATCATAGTTCCAAGTACTAATCCAAGCTCTAAGTTCATCTGCCTTACCCGTAATACTTCTTGCATTAAAACATATGTACTTCAGGCCACCAGACCCACTGTGTTCAGCAACTTCTCCCTGTCTGCTCTGCCTCAGAGCCATACTGGCCCTATTCCCTAGTTCTCCCTCAGTGCTTCCACCTTCTGACCTATTGCTCCGGTGCCCAGTTTCAATACCGCCCCCATCTCCTTCTTCATCGCTTCCATGTGCTTTGTGAACTGTTTTTCAAGTTCCACAGCCATCACCGTGGTCATTTCTTCTGCTGTGAGCGATGCGGCCTCCCTTGGTGCTCCAGCCTCCGCTTTCCTTACAGTTCCTGCGCTGACTTTTCCACTCACCGGCAGACTTTCATTAAACCCTTTGTTCACAGCTGTTTTTTTCCGAAACTTGGACATTTCTCCTCCCTGTGCCTTCTTACAGCTTTTTCAGCCTCCGTTGCCCGCGGGACCGGGTGTTAAAACTCCGAAATTTCTATTCCTGAGCGGGAGCCCTCCAGTGTGCGGCTGCCTCCCGCCTGCCGTCACCGGAAGTCCTGCCTTGGAATTAAAACACCGTTCCTGCACTGTCATTGGGTCAAAATCCTGGAACTCACTTTGTAACAGCATAGTGGGTGATCCTACAGCACGTGGACTGCAGCAGTTCAGGAAGGCAACACCCCACCACCTTCTGAAGGTCTGTGCAGAGTCTTCACGTACTTCCCGTGTCTGCGTGAGTTTCCTCCGGGTGCTCCGGTCTCCTCCCATAAGTCCCAAAATAAATACTGGTTTGGCCAGTGATGCCCACATTCCATGAACAAATATACGAAAATGAAACTTTTTTCACCTGTTCCAATGTCTCCGTACGAAACTCGGTGCCAATTATTGTTTGATAATGCTCCTGTGAAGTGCATTCATACATTTCACAATGTTAAAGATGCTATATAAATGCAAGCTGTTTGGGGCAGCACGGTGGAGCAGTGGGTTCTCACGGCGCCGAGGACCCAGGTTCGATCCTGGCTCTGGGTCACTGTCCGTGTGGAGTTTGCACATTCTCCCCGTGTTTGCGTGGGTTTCACCCCCACAACCCAAAGATGTGCAGGGTAGGTGGATTGGCCACGCTAAATTGCCCCTTATTTGGAAAAAATCAATTGGGTATTCTAAATTTTAGAAAAATAAAATTAAATAAATGCAAGCTGTTTGTTGTTATATGCATAAAAGGAGCAGGATTTCGCGATATTGGTCAAAAGCAGGTACACTAATTATTTTGTCTTCTCCTTGCCCACCTTGTACTGCCATCAGCCTAGCTGAGTCGTACTAATTTAGCGCAGACTAGGATCTTTCTGACCGTTATAACTTATTTTTACACTGGACCATGCATTTACCACGGTAATTTCCTTCAACAATAAGGCAACGTACTTTCTTTGCTAAGTAGGTGCCTCCCCGAACAGGCGCCGGAATGTGGCGACTAGGGGATTTTCACAGTAATTTCATTGAAGCCTACTTGTGACAATAAGCAATTATTATTTATATGTTAAGGATGGCGCAAGACAGACAAGCATGATGTACCATGACAAAAGATTCTCTGGACAGAGTGGCTCCAAACAGCAGTAGCTGCACATGGATATTTCCCCTCTGCTTGTGGGGAAGTTTTCACTTTGTCCTTAATCAATTCTCTTTGAGAGGGAAAACTCACAGAGTGCAGAACTGCAGGCAGTGGCAGCAACTACCTTCTCCTCTGCAAGACTATGCCTTGAGCAACAGCCTGCCTGTGTTGGCACTTCAGAAGTGACATTGAGGAGCTGGGGTGATGGGTCGGTGGCATTGTGGAGGGCAGGCATGGCTCAATGTGGTAAACCCCCAAAAAGTATAAACAGCTAGTTAAACGAGTCAATATATTGTGTAATACAAAGATTTTAAAAAGAAATTTCAAAAATGTCCTGCATCCTCCCCTCCCAAAGCACACACCCACACACACAATTGCACGATCACAAGGGAAAAATACTGCAGATGCTGGAAATCTGAAATAAAAACCAAATATGTTGGAAATACTCTGCAGGTCGGAAAGGATCCAGGGACTGGGAAACAACATTGATGTTTCAAATCCATGACCTTTTATCAGAACCAATGGAAGGTCGCTGATCTGCAACATTAACATGTGACCACTGATTGAAAGGAAATCCCCTGGATATGGTTGATGGATCTGAGAATTAATCAGAGTCTACTTCGCAGATGTTACTTGTAAGGGAACAAAGAAGTTCTTTTTGTAAAACCCCAGTCCCAAACATTGTGGAGCGATGACAGGGAAAGGATGTGAAAGACACGACTGAAAAAGAAACATTCAAAAAATAGTTGAGCTTACCAATCAATCACCACGTGTGTCTCATGTTCTGACAGTCACTCTGCAATGGGAAGAGAAGGCGAATCCACACAGGTGAACACACGCATGTGAACACACACATGTGAAAACAGACATGCATACTCACTCGGAGATGTGCACAAACATGAACTCACATAACACCCTTTCTAATCTGGGAACACTGAGGACAATTATAATGGCCATTAGCTTCTCAGCTGAGGTCCAGTAATTCAGCAGTCATCACATATTGAACCTAGATTTACTGCTAGATTTATTGTAAGATTCCCCTTATCTCTCGCTCATAGATAAGGGGCTGGATTCTCTGATCCCCAATGCCAAAATCGCTACGGCGACGGGGCGGAGAATCCCCGATGGCGGCGAAATCGGGGTCGGCGCCGCTTTCACGATGCTCCGCCCCCTGAAAAGCGGTGTACTCTAGGAGTACGCCGCACGCCGTATCCACGGCCTCAGGCCATTGTCTGAGGCCTGCCCCATGTCTCCATCTCCAACAGCCAGGCATGTTGAGACTTGGCCAGTGATTCCTCCTCTGCAGCTTTCAGTATGGAAATTGCTGGAAGACCATCTTCTCTGAATCTCGTTGGTGTTCTGTGCTCCCTTCTCCAGTGAGGTGAAAAAGATGAGCTCATTGAGCAGGAGTAATGGAGTACGTGGCAGCTCTGTGGGCAGTGGTCAGTGCATTGCTGCCGACTGCAAAATCTGGTTCATTACGTAACCGACGGATTTGCACATTGTTGTGTTCACATAAGATCTGATAGTTTATGTCAATTTTTGCGACTGACCTAATTTAACTTCTGCTTTTTAAGCTCACAAGTCAAAGGGAGGCTATAAATATCACTTGGCTGAAAATAAGGTTCCTTTCTCTTGCAGCAGTGTGAAGCAAATAAGGTGTGTTCAAGGAGGCTCCTTTGTCTTCGGGAAGCCTCTGGACACGCATACAATACCTGACTTTTCTGACATACCTGGAAGTTTTTTAGAAAGTACATTCCCTGGCATCCACTGGAGACCTTCCCAAGCTGGAACTGCTCAGAGCACTGAAGTGTTTCGGTTATGCTGGGATTTTCTGGCATCATTTATGCACAAAGTGGTGTAAATGCATTCATACTGAGTTAACTGATATGCCTCAAAATTGTCCTGCAGACATAACAACTGGATTCTGGTGCCTCTGGGTTACTCTGTGGTGTCTACTGTAAAATATGCACACGGGAACCTTTACTTTGGAAAAGTTTGGATTGAGCTATGATGTCCCACAGGATAAAATATTTTCATTTTCACTCATGCCCACCCCAGTGAAATACTAGAATTGCCTAAGTTTGACTTGTAGGTCACAATTTGCAGTGCCCGTATGTGCAGATACACCATTCAATACAACCTGTTCTTGCTCACCAAACATGTTGAGGGGAGGTGGTGGTGTAGTGGTTGATGTGTTGGGTACTCTGGATCTGTGGAGACTGCGTTTACCTTAGCAGTAACATAGACAGGCTACCAACACTTGTAATAGTACAACTCTATTTTATTTAACTAAGAGCTGTTAAACATACTTGCACTGTGGGTCGACACTATGTTAGATTGACTGAAGACCTATGCCTAACCTGACCAGCCTATACTGCTAGCACATGGTGGATGTTTGTGCTACTGACTGCGGGCTCTGTCTGTCATAGAGGCTGCATCCCGAATGAGCGGAAAAACTAGTGCCCTCTGCCTTTATAGTGACCGTGCCCTAACTGGTAATTGGCTGCTGTGTTGTGTGTGTTGATTGGTCTTGCAGTGTGTCAGTCAGTGTGTGTCTCTGCACCATCATATACTGATGTGTATATTATGACAGTGGTATTGTCACTGGACTATTGATCCAGTTGTTTGAGCATAAATGATGCCCGAAAATCCCAGCATAACCGAAACACTTCAGAGCTCTGAGCAGTTCCAGCTTGGGAAGGTGCCAGGGAATGTACTTTCTAAATAGGTTCCAGGTATGTTTGAAAAGTCAGACTTCTTGGGCGGGATTCTCCTGCAACCGGCGGGCGGGCCGTACCAGTGCCAAAGAGCAGCGTGAACCACTCCGACGTTGGGCCGCCCGGAAGGTGCGGAACCTCCGCACTTCCGGGGGCTAGGCCGGCGCTGGAGTGGTTGGCACCGTGCCAACCGGCGCCAAAGGGCCTGCGCCGGATGGCGCAAGTTGGTACATGCACAGGAGCGCTAGCGTGTTCTGGCGCATGCACAGAACCGCTGCCGTGATTCCTGCGCAGGGGGTTTCTTCTCCGCGCCGGCCATCGCGGGGCCTTACACAGGCCGGCGCGGAGGGAACGAGTGCCCCCACGGCACAGGCCCGCCCACAGATTGGTGGGCCCCAATCACGGGCCAGGCCACCGTGGCCGCCCCCCCCCGGGGCCAAATCCCCCCGCACCCCCCCACCCCCCCCGAGGACTCCGCAAGCCGCCCTCCAAGTCCCTCCATGTCTAATCCACACCGGCGGGATCGGGGTCCGGTGAATCGCCGGGTGGGGGTGGGGTCACTGCCAACGGCCTCCGACTGGCGCGGCGCGATCCCCGTCCCGCCCAAAAACCGGCGCCGGAGAATTTGGCAGCCAGCAGCGGAACGGCGGGGCGGGATTCACACCACCCCCTAGCGATTCTCCGTCCCGGCTGGGGTCGGAGAATCCCGCCCATATGTCTGTCCACTTGTGTCCTGGCTTCGAATCCCACCAAAGTCTAATGATGACCATGAAACCATTGTCGATTGTTGTAAAAACCCATCTGGTTCACTAATTAATGGCCTTTAGGGAAGGAAATTCCTCACCTGGTCTGGCCTACATGTGCCTCCAGATCCACAGTATTGTAGTTGACTCTTAACATGCCCTCTGAAATGGCCACTCAGTTCAAGGGCAATTAGGGATGGGCAACAAATGCTGGCCCAGCCAGAGACGCCAACATCCCATGAATTAATTTTAAAACGTGTATCTCATGTTCAGCCAGTGGAGTCTGGTAGGCTTAGAATCATTGAATCCCTTCAGTTCCCTGCAGAAGGAGGCCATTTGCCACATTGAATCTGCATCGACCGATGAACCACATGAGCTAACCTGTTTAGCGAGACTCTGTCCCAAATGCATTGTTCAAATACCTCACCCTGAACAACCATTTGCCACGTGCACAATCCAGATCATGGGGGCCAGCAGGCTAATTGAGTACACCGGTCATTCTAACCAAACTCAATTCCATCCTTCTCAACATCTGTACTAACAACTCAGGATAGCGCAGTGGTTAGCACTAAGGCCTCACAGCGCCAATGGTTCAATCCCGGCTCCAGGTCACTGTCTGTGTGGAGTTTGCACATTCTCCCCATGACTGCATGGGTCTCACCTCCACAGCCCCCACAAAGATGTGCAGGGTAGGTGGGTTGGCCTTGCTAAATTGCCCCTTAATTGGAAAAGTTAAAAAAATAAGGTGGGGGATTTTCCAATAATGGGGCTGAGTCCGCAGCCGCCACGCTAGTTCCCAACGGGTGAGACCATGAGAGACCCATGCCGTCGGGAACTCGGCCAGTTACACTTGGAGAATTGCATGGGGGGGCCTCCGCCAATCGCCCCCTACCCACGCCGCATAGACTGCGCGCGCGCGATTTGCACCAATGCTCCGGGGACCGGAGAATCGCGGGAGCGGCGTCGCGCCGGATTTCGACGTCAACGCCCATTCTCCGGCCCCCCCCGCGACGATCGTGATTTCAGCATGGAGGCTCGGCGAATCCTGCCCAAGGAACTCACTAGCAACTATTATTGGATAGTGAGTAAGAGCAGGGGCCCTGATAAATTCTTCCCTTCCCGAGTCTTAGGGTGCTGAGGTCAACAGCAAAACTCTAATTATTGCCTGAGTTGCGATAGTTAGCTCAGGACAAGGAATGAACCTGAAACTCTTTGTTCTGAACCGTTTTGCACGACAATACACAATGCATGTACGCCCTCGATTATCAGCCGGATATTAGGTGCTGAAATGGTTTGAACCGCGGATTCCTGAAATTTTGCACCAGTGAGGCACTCACTTTTAAATCATTCACCCAAACAGTGAGCCAGCCTGAATCAGTGACTGAAAACAATGGCCATCAGGTTATTTGTCAGCTGTTTCACAACTTCTTTTGTGACCATACAAGGAATTCCTTGAAATAGACCTGAGAGGGAAACTCCAAGTTCTTAAGAAATTCCATTTAGTGTGCACATCTTTCTTGTAACACTTAACACCATTCCAAAAATCAGCTTTCATCATTTCATTTTCAGAGGGACGCAAACCTCAAGCTTTCCAATTTATAAATGCTCGGGCACAAGACGGGAATCCTTTTCGAACCCTATTTATTGTGTAGGTCGAATGATAATGATACGTTGGTGTTGAGAACTCACCATTGCATGAGCGTTGTGTGCATGAAGTTGCATTGAGAAGCTTGGAATTTCCCTCAACCTCTTCATGACTGCAGTCTCATCTTTGGGGTGCTTAAAATATCACATAAAATTTTCATGGCTTTCTGGTACTTCACCGTGCCTTGTGAAGATTGGTAAAGCGTTAAAGAAAAGCAATGGGTGCGGGTGAGTTATTGTTTTTGCGACTGCTTTATGACATTAGGTTGAAGCTTTAAGAGGGGACATATGACAGCTGGCAGGTTGATGGTGGAGGGAGAATATAAAAAGTACAGAGGAGAAGTGAGAAAAGAAATAAGTGGTCTAAAAAAACCGGTCTGAGAATCAATTGGGAGGGGATTGAAAAGTGAAAGTGTCGCCAGAGGAGAGCTGAGGCTGATGAGGAGACCTCTTGACGGAGGTAGAGGCAAGCTGAGATGCGGAATGAATGCATCAATGTTTACCAAACATATATGTATATTATATATAAAGGAGAAGGTAATTAAAATATATTGGGAGGGATTCTCCATCCCGACAGGCCCATTTCCCAGCGCGGCCACCCCACGCCGTCAGGAAACCCGCAGGCACGGGTGCATTGCTGGTGAAGGGGAGGATCCCACCGACGGAGAATCCCGCAGATTAGTTTTTAGGATCAGCTAGGTTGATTTCATGGTTTTGTTGCCACAAAATACAATGGCCGGATTCTCCGTTGGCTGGTGCTGAAATCGCGAAACGTGATTGGGCGTAGAATAGGTTTTGAAGCCAAAATCGCAGCAGCGCGATTCGACGCCAAATTGCTAATCTTCTTCACTTCGACAGCGGTGTCAATGCCAGAACGCACGTACAGTGAACACCGCTTGCAAATCATTAGTGGGCCTGACCCGGTATTCTCCGGGGCCTCCGTGGTTCTCCGTCTCCGATGGGCCGAGTTCCCGATGACGCGGTTCAGTTGTGCTTTTAAATATCATGAAACCGGTGTTGTGGCTGCTGAGGGAGAGAGAGGAGGTAGGAGTCAGAGAGGCGCGACTTTGAGCTGCCGGGCCGGACAGTGCCGGGCTGGTTATGTTGGGGGGGCCCTGCCAGGGCCGGGGGAGGGTGTGTGATGGGGGGACCAGGCAAGGACGGGGTGGCCCTCCCCGGTACTGGGCGGTGTCCAGTCATGGACCGCCATTGCCGCTGCCTGTGAGGCAGTCAGTTTACTGTACACCCCACAGACCACCGGCCTTGGCCCCTGGTTCTGCAGAGTAACACCAGCCATATTGGTGCCCCCAACCCCCCACCCCTGAACCCAACCGCCTGCCATACCGCCCCCCCCCCCCCCCCCCCCCCCCCCGCCCCCCCCACCTGACGGTCACCTATCGATGGCCCACCGAGTGCTACGCCACCCCGGCCACTCGGCCTGTTCCCCCCCATCACGCGCCCCCTCCCGGCCCTGGCAGGGCCCCCCGAACCCAACCAGCCCGGCCACTGTCCGGCCCGGCAGCTCACAGTCGCGCCTCTCTGTGTCTCTCCCTCATCAGCCACAACACCGCTTTCACACCCAGGGCAACGCCCACAACAGTCTCTACAGGAGCACCAAGTGGGGGCTGCAGAGCGTACCGCTGACAAGGCCAGTGCCAGCCGACAGTACCCCTGGCAGCAGGGATGGATGCCAGGGCCAGAGGCCCCCATGGTGCTGGCCACCGATGGCGCCAGGGGGGTGGAAGCGTGGGGTGGGGGGGGGAACATGCAGAGCCAGCAGTGCCAACCGGGGCCACCATGTAGCCCATTGGACCTGGCTGGGCACGGGGGGACGGGGATCGGGGGTGGGAGGGGGGACGATAGTACGATGATGGCACACCTGGCACTGCGGGCGTATGGGGGAGGACACCCGTTCCCGGTGGCCGTCAAGGTGACGGTCACCCTGAATTTTATGCGACAGGGTCCTTTCAGTCGCCGAGTGGTCACCTGCCCAGGATTTCACAGACCTCGGTGCACAGCTGTATCTGCGCTGTCACGGAGGCCCTATGTGCCTAGGCGGCTCAATACATCCATTTAAATGTGGACCGAGCCCACCAGGATGCTCGAGCAGCAGGGTCTGACACCATCAACGGGTTGCCCTGGGTCCAGGGAGTGATCGGCGGGATGAATGCCCCCTGCGAGCATCCACAAATCACACGCCACTCTTCACAAACCGAAAGGGTGCCAATCGATGAACATGCAGCTGATATGTGACCATCAGCTGCGCATCATGCACTTCTGCGCCTGATACCTGGGCAGTGTGCATGACTCCTTCATCCTGGCACCTCGACGATACCTGACATGTCTGAGATGCCCTCACAGCTGGGGGGTTGGCTCCTGGGCGTCAGGCCGTGGCTGATGACACCTATCCAGAGGCCACAGACTGACGCGGAGGCCCTCTACAACAACGCCCATACAGAGGCCAGGTCTGTGATCGAGCGGTGCTTCAGCCTCCTGACGATGCAGTTCAGGTGCCTGGACCGCTCTGGAGGGGCCCTCCAGTATGATGCTGGAGCCTGCTGTGTCCGCCACAACATCGAGCAGCAGGGGAACAACGTGCTGGAGGAGGAGGAGGAATGCCAGGCCTCATCCGACGAGGAGGATGCAGGGGAGGAGAAGTTGGGCAGGACATGAAGCCTAGGCAAGGGAGGCTGCACGACATGTGCGCCAGCACCAATGCGCATGGGACGCTCTGATCACCTCCAGGTTCATCCACTAGAGGAGTGTGGGGGGGGGGGGGAACTGGCCAGGGGCATGGAAACCGCATCCCAACCCCACCCCCCTCACTTCTCACACCGGGCACCCCCTTGCCTGAACCCTCTCTGTGATACATACCTGCTGCACCATGGGATGTGGGCCCTGGGTGCGCAGTAACAGCGGGTCATGTCCATGGGATGGAGGATTATGACAACCCGCTCTGTGATGAGCTCTGGTGCTCCGCATTATTTGACAATGTCTGACTCCTGCCCACAGTAGCGCTTTCCACCGCCCATCTGGGTGATCCCTGCATACGAGCTGGCCATTCCATCACACGGTGCAATCACAGTCCTAGGGTGATGGTCATGGGGACGACCGGGGATGGGGGGGGGGGGGGGGGGAGCCCAGGCCACCCATAACGCCCTCCCATTCCCCCTCCCCTGCCTCTGGCCAGCCCAACCCTCATGCCCCTGCACGGAACCAAGGCCAACACTGCTAGAGCGGTGACCGCAGTGGGGAGCCTGCTGCACAAGGTCAACAGCATTAGTCGAGGTGTCTAAGGTGTGGCGCAGTCGGTGACGGCCATGTCTGAGGGCCTCAGCAGAATGTCTGGCTCACTGGGGGATGTGACCCAGTACCAGGCTGACCTTGATGAGGTTCTGCGGGCCATGTCCCGTTCTCAGATGGGCATGGCCGAGGCGCTGCGGAGCTTGTTCCAGTCGCGGGTGGGCATTGCCGAGGTGCTGCCAAGCATGGCCCAGTCACTGAGGAACATTGCTGAGGGCATCGACACCATGCTGGGGAGCCGCCAGGGCTGGCAGAGCAGATGATATGGGGCAGCCGGGGCTCGATCCAGCTGCCCCTCGATCCTGAGGGTTGGGTCGAGACTCCTCCTGCACTCAGGGTCTCCGCGCATCGCAGGCTTTTCAGTGCGGGAAATTACGCGAAGTGCGGCCTCAACGGGAAAGGGCCGAAATGGCAACAAAGTGCTGTTAGACCCGGAATCGACCCCACGATTCCTGCCCAGAATGGACTGTTTCCATCCATGCTAATATATTATCCATCGTACTAGTCTCTTATCTTGGTTAATAATCTTTCATTTGGCACCTTATTGAATGCTTTTGGAAATTCAAGCACAGAAAAGCAACTGGTTCCTCTTTATTCACCCTGCTTGGCAAACCCTTAAAGAACTCAATTAAGTTTGTCGAAAACGATTTCCTTTTCATAAAAGCATGTTGACTGTGCTTGATTGTATTAGGATTTTCTCAATGTTCTGCCATTACTTCCTTATCATGGATTTCAGCATTTTCCCAATTACAAATGTTAGACTAACTGACTTAGAGTTTTCTTCTTTCTGACTACCTCTTTTCTTGAATAGGGTCGTTCTGTTTGTGATTTCCCAATCTGCTGGGACCATGAATTCCAGAATCTATGGAATTTTGGACAATTCTAACCAGTGCATCGATTATCTCTGCAGCCACTTCTTTTAAGATCCTAGGGTACAGGCCATTGTGGCTCGGTCACATGGCAGCCATTCATCACATTATAGCAGTGCTTTTCAAACTTTTTTCCCAACTTTTACCAACTGGCGGACCTTCGGGACCCACGATGGCCGACATTCGCGACCCACGCTGCCAACCTTCACGACACACCATTATCGCTTACCCTTACTGCAGCAGGTGAGCCTGCTTGGTCCTCACAATCTCACCTGCTTAGTCATTCAATGTTACATTTCTGCTAAGGACTTCAGCTGACGATTTAAGTTCTCGCTGCATCCTTTGAAACAAATCAAGAATCTTTTCCGAGAACTTGCCATGCTTAGTCTGCAGAGCTCCAGGGCCTCTGGTGAACAAACAATTAAGTTGTGAGGTTTGCCAGTGCTTCCCTGCATAGAACACACATGGGCTTTGCATCCTGATTTGCATTGGTACAATTAAAGCCACACCTCAAGAAATCATCTTTATACTGCTTTGTTCCCGATTTCTGTTTCTTCTGAATTGTTTGTTCACCAGAGGCCCTGGAGCTCCGCAGACAACTCACACCAGCACCGCTTTGTCCTGCCATGGACTCTCCTAAGCAGCTCTCTCCAGCAGATTCAGTTGTGAGATCCTGGCCTGTTTCTGTCTCTGGCTCTCTCTTCCTTCTTACAAAATAATCCATTTTCAGTTCTTCACACAGTCCTGTTGCCTGGTTGCTGGCAGCTACAAAACGGAGGAATATCTCCTCCATGATTTTGCGCCCGATGCACGGACATACAGTGCATGAGGCGTCAGTGTACATGCTGGTACGTGACCTTCTCTCTGCCGCTACTTCTGACGGAACGATTCGATTGTTCATATTTCGGCCGCCAATCTTTTTTTTACTTTGAAATTTTATTTCCAATACCTGATTTTTCCAAGTTTATGACTTTTATTACTGAAAATTAAAAGAATTTTAGTTGAACATGCGCATCCTGACATTTACGCACAAACTTTATTTTAAATATATTCCCATTACTTTAGAAAATTGAACAAGTATGGAAAAAAGTACAGACTTGTATTTACTTTACAAACTATGACTTTAGATGGGATGAAGTAACTTTAAAAAAAAAAATTTTTTTTTAAAATTCTCCTCCATTTTCACATTTTCTCCCACATTTACATCCATCAACAATAAACAATAATCAGCAAGATATGTCAGTACCCATAATAACAACAACGATCCCATCTACCCACCAACCCCCAAACCTCAACCCGCATGTTTACATAAACAAATGACAAAAATAAATCAGGGATTACCCGCAGTCACCCTTAATCTTACACAGCTCCCACCCCCCCCCCCCCCCTCCACACCCCACACCCCCACCCCAGGCCTCCAGCGCCTCCCGTCCACTGCCTCTTGTAAAACTCCTCCCCCTACCCTCGGTTCCTTCCCCCACAACTTTCCACCCCGGCTAGACCATTCGAACCTTGTTCTGCCAGGCTCCGATGGCCGCAGCCCCTCCCCCCCCACCTCACTCCCGTTCACTGGCCGGCACACACCGGCCAGCGTAGAGGCCCCCGCCCGGGTCCCTTTCCCACTTGCCCGGCCCCAGGAAAGCCCAAAGATCCCCTTTTAGCACACAAACCCCGCCTATCCACCTACACCCCAAAGAACTCTCATTTCGAGTGAAAGTCCCGTCCCTTCCCTCGTCCAAATATATACCACCTTGGCTCCTTTAATCTCTACACCCGCGCGGTGATACAAAATAGAAGAAAATACAGTCATGAGGTTACATCGGCACATGTCCATTCCTCAGTTTGTCAGTTCTGCCACAGTCCTTCTGCTTTCGCAAACTCCTCCGCTGCTTCCGCCGTTCCAAAATAAAAGTCCCTGAGCTTGTAAGTCGCCCTCAGCTTCGCTGGATATACAATGTCGCACCGCACCTTGCTAATGTACAGTGCCCTCTTCACCCGGTTGAAGGCAGCCCGCCTCCTTGCCAGCTCCACCGTAAAGTCCTGGTATACACGTATACCAGCTCCAGCCCACTGCACACCCGCTTCTGCTTGGCCCAGCTCAGGACCTTCTCCTTCACCCTGTACTTATGGAAGCACAGAGTCACTGCCCTTGGCGGCTCACTCGCCTTTGGTACAGGCCTCCACGACCGATGAGCCCGATCCAGTTCATATCGGGAGGGGTCCTCCCCCTCCCCCAGTAGTTTTGCCAGCATCGCGGCAAAATACTCAGTCGGCTTCGGTCCTTCAACTCCTTCGGGCAGCCCCACAATCCTCAAGCTCTGTCACCTGGATCTATTTTCCAGGTCTTCCATTTTTCCTCGCAGATCTTTGTTAGTATCCATCACCTTCCGTATCTCTTTCCCCATCGAGGCAAGTTGATCACCGTGCTGCAATAACGTCTCCTTCACTTCCTTCAGTGCCTCCCCTTGCTCTCGCACCTCCGCCACTGCGCTCGCCACCTCCGTCCTCACCGGGGAAACCGCCTCCTCCACCAGCACACTCAAAGCCTCCCTCATCTCCTTCCTCACCGTCTCCATGCAATTCGCAATCTGCACCAACTGCTTTTCAAATTCCGCAGCCATCACCTTGGTTATTTCTTCAGCCGTAAGCAGTGCGGCCTTCCCTGGTGCTCCAGCCTCCATTTTTCCTGGTGACCCCGCGGTGACCTTTTCACTCCCCGACGGACCTCCAGCTGGTTTTTTTCCGGCCGTTTTTCTGCTCACCCTCGACATTTTTCTTTGGGGTTTTTTTCCCTCCTGTGTCTTCACTGTGCCTCCTCCGTGCCTTCTCCCTTCTTCTGCCGCCTCCGCGGACCCTGGGACCGGGCTTAAAGCCGCGAAATTGCCGTTCCAGAGAGGGGGCTCTCCATTGTGCGGTCGCCTCCCGCCCGCCGTCACCGGAAGTGGGGATGAAGTAACTTGTCAAACACATACAATGTCAACAACGACAAATGTGTCCTGGCTTTCCTCTCCACCCCACTCACAGACTGCTGACCACTTCCCGACTAGTACCTCGCTTCGTGGGAATGCAAGCGGACGTTGTGCTGGCCGTAGAACAGCTTGACCATGGAGCCAGAGGTGTCATACTGTCGATCAGTTGTGGGGGGTTGGGGGTGGGGGCAGGCCAAGCAGCGCACAGAGGGTGAGCAACAGAGCGGAATTCCAAGTTAGGGCCACCGCCATTAGCATCGCGCGCCCACATAGATGCCCATCATTCCCTGTCCCCACCCACCTGTGCATGCGCAGTGACCAGCACACATTACCCTCACGCCACCCCGTCCCCTCAAACCCCACAACCAATCGGGGACTGCCCGTGGCCGGCATTCTTAAAAAGCCAGTCCGGCCTTTGGGGTCATCGTCCCGTGATCGGGAACGCCACAACTGACCCCCCCCTGCGACCCTTCCGACATCCGCCCTGAATTTGAAAAACCCTGCATTATAGGATGTGTGAGTCAAGGCTTTAGGCAAGTTTCAATTTCCATAGCGTGGAGAATAGGAGAAACCTGAAGAACTTTGAAATAGTCAAAATTGGATGACTTTGTCGTGTTGGGTGTTCTGGTCTACAAACAGGTCAACAAGGCTGGAGATGGTGTAACTCTATTTTATTAACAACTCAACTGTAATAACATACTGTAAGCTTGGGTACGTGCATTACCAGCTTATCTGTGGACCCTGTCCTATCACTATCTAGGTGAGGCACTCAGCACATGGTGAATGTCTGAGAGGCAGGCTGTGAGCTCTGTGCTCTGAGCTGGCTGCTGCTAGAATGAGCGGGAACTCTGGTGTCCCCTGACTTTATAGTGCGTGTGCTCTCACTGGTGATTGGCTGCGATGTTGTGTATGCTGGTTGGTCCTACTGTATGTCCATCAGTGTGTCAGTGTGTGTGTGATCGCACCATGATATGCTGATGTATATCATGACATCCCCCCTTTTCGCAAAGAATATGTGCCTACATGAGAATAAATAAAGTGTAGTGAGTGTGTCTGATCATGTGTGTGCAATATTTACATCTATATGTACATGTGGCTATACTATACACGGGAAGGTGCCCAGATGCAGAGGAAAACTATGTTACACCAAGAACGAAACAAATGCTATTAACAAACGATGAAAAATTCTTAAATAGCACGGCAGAACAAGTCAGTGAGTCCAACAGTGCAAGGTTTATAAATCAAGTCTTTGGGGTGGGCGACGAATTCGGGTTGACCGCCTCAAAGGTGGTTCAGGATCCACCGGCTGAGGAATGGGCAGGGCCACGGTCGAGTGAGGAGGAGGCAAGGTATCCGGAAGCTCAACAAAGTCCATGTCAGGGACAACAGGAGGGCGTGGCACCGGTGCAGAATTTCGTAGCGAGCGTGGAACCAGACGAAGGGCACGCCGATTGCGGCGGCAAATGGAGCCATCAGGCAAACGAACCAGAAACGAGCGGAGAGCCACCTGTCTAAGAACCTCAGCGGTTGCCGACCAGCCACCCTCTGGAAGATGTATGCGGACATGATCTCCAGGCACCAGGGCAGGAAGATCAGTCGCCCGAGCATCATGTGTCGTCTTTTGTTGCTCACGCTCTTGTTGCATCCACCGAAGTACCGGAGCATGGTCGAGGTCTGGGACGTGAATGGACGGCACAGTAGTCCTGAGGGTGTGACCCATAAGCAGTTGGGCCGGTAATAGGCCCGTGGACAGTGGGGCCGAGCGATAGGCCAGCAAGGCGAGGCAGAAGTCAGATCCTGCATCAGCAGCCTTGCAGAGGAGCCTTTTTACAATGTAGACGCCCTTCACTGCTTTGCCATTTGACTGAGGGTGCAGGGGACTGGACGTCACGTGTGCAAAGTTGTATGCACTAGCGAAGGAAGACCATTCCTGACTCGCGAAGCAGGGGCCATTGTCTGACATGACGGTGAGCGGAATGCCGTGGCGAGCAAAGGTCTCCTTACAGGCCCGGATAGCAGCCGAAGACGTGGTGTCGTGCAGGCGTATGACCTCAGGATAGCTGGAAAAGTAGTCGATGAGATGATGTAGTCCCTGCTGAGCGCATGGAACAGGTCCACGCCCACCTTCGACCAGGGGGAAGTGACCAACTCATGGGGCTGAAGGGTCTCACGTGGTTGTGCCGGCTGGAACCGCTGACAGGTGGGGCAATTGAGCACAGTGTTGGCAATGTCCTCATTTATTCCCGGCCAGTACACAGCCTCTCGGGCCCTCCGTCGGCACTTCTCTACGCCGAGATTGCCTTCGTGCAGCTGTTCTAAGACAAGCCGGTGCATGCTGTGTGGGATCACAATGCAGTCCAGCTTCAGGAGGACACCATTCACAACTGCCAAGTCGTCCCGAATGTTGTAAAACTGTGGGCATTGTCCCTTGAGCCACCCGTCCGTCATGTGGCGCATCACACGTTGCAGAAGGGGGTCAGCCGCAGTCTCACGGCGAATGTGGGCAAGCCGTTCGTCTGTGGCCGGCAGATTGGGAGAAGTGAAGGCTACATGTGCGTCAACTTGGCAAACGAACCCCTCTGGGTCGGACGGAGTGCTGACTGCCCTGGACAGAGCGTCTGCTATGATCAGGTCCTTACCCGGGGTGTATACAATGAAATGAAACAAAATGAAAATCGCTTATTGTCACAAGTAGGCTTCAAATGAAGTTACTGTGAAAAGCCCCTAGTCGCCACATTCCGGCGCCTGTTCGGGGAGGCTGGTATGGGAATTGAACCGTGCTGCTGGCCTGCCTTGGTCTGCTTTCAAAGCCAGTGATTTAGCCCTGTGCTAAACCAGCCCCTTACAAGTTGGAAGTTGTACCTCTGGAGTTTGAGCAGAACGCGCTGGAGGCGAGGGGTCATGTCATTAAGGTCCTTTTGGATGATGCCAACCAGCGGGCGATGGTCGGTCTCCACAGTGAACTGGGGAAGGCCATACACATAGTCGTGGAACTTGTCAACGCCAGTCAACAGGCCTAGGCACTCCTTCTCAATTTGCGCATAGCGCTGCTCTGTGGGGGTCATGGCACGTGACGCATAGGCGACAGGGTCCCACGATGAGGCATCATCTCGTTGCAGGAGGACCGTCCCAATGCCGGACAGGCTGGCGTCAGTCGAGATCTTCGTCTCCCTTGCAGGATCGAAGAACGCCAGTACCGGGGCGGTGGTCAGCTTGACCTTGAGCTCCTCCCATTCACGCTGGTGGGTGGGAAGCCACTGGAATTCAGTTGTCTTCCTGACAAGGTGCCGGAGAGCTGTGGTGTGGGAAGCAAGGTTGGGGATGAATTTTCCCAGGAAGTTGACCATTCCTAGGAAGCGTAGCACCGCCTTCTTGTCTGTCGGCTTCTGCATAGCCGTGATGGCTGCCACCTTGTCGGCATCCGGCCGCACACCCAACCGGGAGATGTGGTCCCCCAAGAACTTGAGCTCGGTTTGGCCGAAAGAACATTTGGCTCTGTTGAGGCGCAGGCCCTGGTCCCATATCCGTTGAAAGACGCGTTGGAGGCGACTGATATGCTCCTGCGGTGTGGTAGCCCAAATAATGATATCGTCCACATAGACGCGCACGCCTTCGATGCCCTCCATCATCTGTTCCATGATGCGATGGAAAACTTCAGAGGCCGATATGATTCCAAATGGCATCCTATTGTAGCAGTATCTGCCAAATGGAGTGTTGAAGGTACACAGCTTCCTGCTGGACTGATCCAATTGAATCTGCCAGAAGCCCTTTGAGGCATCAAGCTTGGTGACTATTTTTGCCCGAGCCATCTCGCACGTGATCTCCTCACATTTGGGGAAAGGGTAATGTTCCCTCATTATATTGCGATTTAAATCTTTCGGGTCAATACAGATCCGGAGCTCGCCGGAAAGCTTCTTGATGCACACCATGGAGCTGACCCATGCAGTTGGCTCCGTCACCCGGGAAAGCACTCCTTGGTCCTGAAGGCCCTGCAGCTGCTGCTTGAGGCGGTCCTTGAGGGGTGCTGGGACTCTGAGAGGTGCATGAACTACCGGGGTGGCATCCTGTTTGAGCAGGATTTTGTATGTGTAGGGCAGTGTACCCATGCCCTCGAAAGCATCCTGGTTGTGAGAGAGGATTGAGTTTAGTTGCGCCCTGAATTCCACATCTTGGAAGTCAGATGTGCATTCTGGAGAGAGTGTACTCGCTGAACGAGGTGGAGGAGTTTGCACGCCTGTGCGCCTAGCAGAGAGTCCTTTGAAGAGCCCACGATCTCGAAGGGTAGGATGGCTTTACGCGAGTTGTGCATCACTTCGAGTTGGCACGAACCCGTGGCGGGGTTGACGTTGCCATTATAGTCGACCAGTTGACAGATGGATGGAAGAATTGCTGGTTTGACCCTCAGGGTTTGAAATACTGACTATGCGAGGAGATTTGCGGAAGCACCAGTGTCCCGGCAGAATGTGATCTGGGATTGGTTGACCGTCAGGGTGGCACACCACTCGTTGTCCAGATAATGCTGTGCACCGACAGCGGCTGGTGCGTTCGACTCGGGGCAGCTTGTTCTTGTTGATGACAGCAATGCGGAAAGGCTCCCTGTCCTCAGTGTCACTGGTCTGTATGATGTCAGGATCGGACTCGGTGAACGTGGGTAGAATTGCCCGAACGTTTCTGCGAGGCTGGTTAAACTGTTGCGAGTTGGCAGGCTGAGGTGCTCGACAGCAGGCAGCATAGTGGCCCAACCTGCCACAGCGTAGGCATTGTTGTGCTTTGGCCGGACATTGCCGCTTTAAATGGGCGGAGCCACAGTTGCCACACGTCATGACATCAGTGCATTCACTGCGCCACCGCGCATGTGCGGTGCAGTCTTGCACCTGCGCATCGCGTTCCTCTGCGTCAACGTCCCCTCTTTTGGCGCATACAAGCGCGGGAGGCCTCGGAAAGCGCGCAAAATGGCCGCCCTCCTCCGGGCAGCAGGCCGGGAGGTACTCGATCGTCTGGACCCGCTCCGCCTCGTGGGGCCCCTGCCGCGCCGTTTCAGCCGCCTGGATGTGTGAGTACCGGCTGGTGGCGTTCTCCTGCAGGACGCAGGTCTCGATGGCTGTCGCTAGGGTGAGTTGCTTGATTTTAAGGAGCTGCTGGCTCAGGGTGTCCGACATGACCCCGAAAACTATCTGGTCTCGTATTATGGAGTCGGAGGTGGGCCCATAGCCGCAGGATTGCGCGAGGATGCGGAGGTGCGTTAAATAAGACTGGAAAGGCTAATCCTTACCCTGCAGGCGCTGCTGGAACAGGTACCTTTCGAAGCTTTCGTTAACTTCAACGCTGAAGTGTTCATCAAATTTTAGGAGCACCGTCTTGGATTTGGTTTTGTCCTCGCCGTCCGCAAATGTCAGGGAGTTAAAGATGTGGATGGCGTGTTACCCTGCCGTGGAGAGAAGAAGGGCAATCTTCCTGGTGTCCGATGCTTTCTCCCTGTCTGTGGCCTCTAGGAAGAGCTGGAAGCGCTGTTTAAACAGTTTCCAATTGACCCCGAGATTGCCAGCGATGCGTAGTGGCGGCAGCGGGTTGATGTTCTCCATGCTGCAGGATGGCGGATTGCTGATAAGTTGCAGGTAGGTCTCACAGGGGCTAGTATGCGTCCACTCCTGGAACCATGTTGTGTTGGGTGTTCTGGTCTACAAACAGGTCAACATGGCTGGAGATGGTGTGACTCTATTTTATTAACAACTCAACTGTAATAACATACTGTAAGCTTGGGTACGTGCATTACCAGCTAATCTGTGGACCCTGTCCTATCACTATCTAGGTGAGGCACTCAGCACATGGTGAATGTCTGTGATGCAGGCTGTGAGATCTGTGCTCTGAGCTGGCTGCTGCTAGAATGAGCGGGAACTCTGGTGTCCCCTGTCTTTATAGTGCGTGTGCTCTCACTGGTGATTGGCTGCGATGTTGTGTATGCTGGTTGGTCCTACTGTATGTCCATCAGTGTGTCAGTGTGTGTGTGATTGCACCATGATATGCTGATGTGTATCATGACAGGGTTTTAATAGCTTGGACTGAGATAGAAGATGTTACAGAGATGGCAGCAGATGGTCTTGGTATTGGGGAAGCAAGGACAACTTGCAATTATGATGTGTAAGTCAGCTAGGGATTGAAGTCAAGGTTGCGAAGCATCTGTTTCGGCTGGTCACAGTGACAAGGCAAGTGGATGGAATTTACGATCACTACTAAAGACAACGGGCGGGATTCTCCGTCGGCCAAACAGAGAAAACGCACAGCTGGACAATCCGACGTATACAGCCCGGGGGTGGGTAGCTGGTGGCCTCAGTGGCCATGGCAGCCGGCATGGGTGCCGGCATGTGGTGCAGGGTGGGGGTTCGGCCGTCCTCCGGGTAGAGGGTGGGGTAGGGTTATGGGTGTGTGGGACGGGGGTTGGTTGCAGGGTCACAGTGCTGCCTACTCACCCTGGCCACCCTGAGGAGTTTCTGCAGTTTTTCCCGGCACTGCTGGTCGGTCCAAATGGCGTTCCCCACAGCGCTGACCACCTCTGCCACCTGGGTCCAGGCCCGGCGAATGGCAGCTGGCAGCCTCCTTCCCACCCCGGGGTATAGGGTTGCCTGCCTCTCCTCCACAGTGTTTAGCAGGTTTAATAACAGCAGCGTCTCCAGTTCCGTGTCGGTGAACCTCGGGGCGGCGCGTCTTGCTGCCATCTTGTTTGCTGGGATGGTATGTGTGGGAGTGCAGTGTGTGTATGCGGCTGCAGCCTGTCAGCCTCCTGAGTGCCAATCCTGGACCCAGTGAATCCCACACCATTTCTTTTTTAAAAAATAATTTTTATTAAAGGTTTTCATAAAATATCAATAACAAAATGAGAAAGGAAAAAGAACCCAACAGGGTTAAGTACAAAACACAATCTAAAAAAGCAACCCCTCCCCCCGTACCTAAATAATAAATTAACACTAACACCCCGACTTAAGACAACAGGTGTATACACCCCCTCAGACCCTTCCAGTGTAAATAACATAAACAAAAATAAAGTAAACCCCACCCCCCCTTCCCCCACACCCCGAGCTGCTGCTGCCATTGACCAATGTCTATCGTTCTGCCAGAAAGTCTAAGAACGGCTGCCACCGCCTAAAGAACCCTTGTACCGACCCTCTCAAGGCGAATTTCACCCTCTCCAATTTAATGAACCCTGCCATATCGCTGATCCAGGATTCCATGCTTGGGGGCCTTGCATCTTTCCACTGAAGGAGAATCCTTCGCCGGCCTACCAGGGACGCAAAGGCCAGAATTACGGCCTCTTTCGCCTCCTGCACTCCCGGCTCCTCTGCCACCCCAAATATTGCGAGCCCCCAGCCCGGTTGACCCTGGATCCTACCACCCTCGACACCGTCCTCGCTACGCCCTTCCAAAATTCCTCCAGCGCTGGGCATGCCCAGAACATATGCGTGTGATTTGCTGGGCTCCCTGAGCACCTAACACACATGTCCTTACCCCCAAAGAACCTGCTCATCCTTGTCCCGGTCATGTGTGCCCTGTGCAGCACCTTAAACTGTATGAGGCTGAGCCTTGTGCATGAAGAGGAAGAGTTCACCCTCCCTAAGGCATCTGCCCACGTCCCCTCTTCGATCTCCTCTCCCAACTCCTCCTCCCACTTACCTTTCAACTCCACCACCGAGGCCTCCTCCTCCTCCTGCATCACCTGGTAGGTTTCCGATATCTTCCCCACTCCCACCCACCCCCCCCCCCCCCGAGAGCAGCCTGTCCTGTACTGTGTGTGGCAGTAGCCGTGGGAATTCCACCACCTGCCGTCTGGCAAACGCCCTTACCTGTAAGTACCTGAAGGTGTTCCCCGGGGGGAGCCCGTACTTCTCCTCCAGCTCACCCAAGCTCGCGAACTTCCCGTCCACAAACAGGTCCCCCAACTTTCGTATGCCTGCCCTGTGCCACCCCGAAAACCCTCCACCTGTTCTTCCTGGGGCGAACCGGTGGTTCCCCCATAATGGGGTCCACGCCGAGGCCCTAACTTCCCCCCTATGCCGCCTCCACTGCCCCCACATTTTGAGGGCCGCCACCACCACCGGGCTCGTGGTATACCTCCTTGGAGGGAGCAGCAGCGGCGCCGTTGCCAGCGCCCCCAGACTCGTACCCACACAGGACGCCGTCTCCAGCCTCTTCCATGCAGCCCCCTCCCCCTCCATCACCCACTTGCGCACCATTGTCGCATTGGTGGCCCAGTAGTACCCACAGAGGTTGGGCAGCGCCAGCCCCCCCCTATCTCTACTCCGCTCCAGGAACACCCTTCTCACCCTCGGAGTCCCTCGCGCCCACACAAACCCCAGTATACTCCTGTTAACCCACCTGAAAAAAGCCTTCGGGCTAAACACGGGGAGGCACTGGAACAGGAACAAAAACCTTGGGAGCACCGTCATTTTGATTGACTGCACCCTACCCGCCAGGGACAGCGGCAACGCGTCCCACCTCTTGAACTCCTCCTCCATTTGCTCCACCAGCCTTGTAAAGTTAAGCCTATGCAGGGCCCCCCAGCTCCTGGCCACCTGGACCCCCAAATATCTGAAACTCCTCTCCGCCCTTTTTAGTGGGAGCTCGCCAATCCCCCTCTCCTAGTCCCCTAGCTGAACTACGAACAGCTCGCTCTTCCCCATATTGAGCTTGTACCCCGAAAAGTCCCCGAATTCCCTAAGCATCCTCATTACCTCTGGCATTCCTCCCACCGGGTCCGCCACATACAGCAGCAGGTCGTCCGCATAATGCGACACCCTAAGCTCCTCCCCACCCCGCACCAACCCCCTCCAGTTCCTCGACTCTCTCAGTGCCATAGCCAGGGGTTCAATCGCCAGTGCGAAGAGCAGGGGGGATAGGGGACACCCCTGTCTCGTCCCTCGGTGCAACCGAAGGTACTCGGACCTCCTCCTCCCACACCATTTCTCATTGGAATAAATTGTGTTTCACGTAGTGCCGGTGCTACCCCTTAACGGTCATTGAATCGGTCCAAGTAAGGAGCCACTTTGCTATTGTAGAACCTTGCGAATCCTGCCCTGGCGTCAACACTTAGTCTCAGGAACAGCGAATCCAGCAAAAGGAGTACATTGGTAACAATTAGATATTCATTGGACTTTAAGCACCGATATTATCATGGGACAGAGAGGACAGATTGTTTCAAGATAAGGAAAGAGGATGTTATAAGTCTGCTACACTTCCATATTGCAACTGACTACATGAATCCTGTTTAATGATAAACATGGGGAATTTTATGCCTGCATTTTGTTTGTAGGGAACTTCCCATGGAATTTATCATAAAATACTTCATTTTCTTTGAATAATTTAATTGCAATTACTTTCTTCAACAAAAAGGTTTTTTTTCTTCTTGTGGTAATTTCCTAAATGGTTACCAAAGTATTTGAATCGCAAATATGGAACTAAGTGCACAATGGATGGGAAGTGTGAAGTAGAAGTTAGTAGGTTGCGGGTGCACGATAGATAAAGAGGGACATTCGGCTGCGTGCAAGAGATTTGAGATTCTGAAAACCTATATCATCAGAAAGAACTTCTGAAAATTAGCGAATCATTTCTGTCTATATCATTCCACCCCATCCAACCACCCCACTTACATTATCAGGGATTACTGATCTATTGAAGACCTGGGGAGTATGAATCCACTGCAAAGGTTTCTAAACTTCACTCATTGCATACTCATTGCTTCCAGAGCTCCCAGCTGTCCACTCCCCCCATACAGGTTTAATAACTTAACTCATTTAATGCCCAAGCGTTGTACAAGATATCATCAAAAACATATGAACCATGACGGTGCAGTAGGAGGCCATTTGGACCCATCGAGTCTACTCCGACCCTCTGAAAGAGCACCCTACCTAGGCCCACTCACCCACCCTATCCCCGTAACCCCACCTAACCTACACATCTTTGGACACATAGGGCAATTTAGCCTGGACAATACACTTAATCTGCACATCTTTTGACTGTGGGAGGAATCCGGAGCACCCAGAGGGATCCCACTTGGCCCCGGGAGAAAATGCAAACTCCACACAGACAGTCACCCAAGGATGAAATTGAACCCTGGTCCTTGGCGTGATGGGGCAGCACGGTAGCATTGTGGATAGCACAATTGCTTCACAGCTCCAGGGTCCCAGGTTCGATTCCGGCTTGGGTCACTGTCTGTGTGGAGTCTGTACATCCTCCCCGTGTGTGCGTGGGTTTCCTCCGGGTGCTCCGGTTTCCTCCCACAGTCCAAAGGTGCGCAGGTTAGGTGGATTGGCCATGATAAATTGCCCTTAGTGTCCAAAATTGCCCTTAGTGTTGGGTGGGGTTACTGGGTTATGGGGATAGGGTGGAGATGTTGACCTTGGGTAGGATGCTCTTTCCAAGAGCCGGTGCAGACTCGATGGGCTGAATGGCCTCCTTCTGCACTGTAAATTCTATGATAATTCTATGAGGCAGCAGTGCTAACCACTGTGATACCGTGACACTCTAAATAATGCTTTAATAATACTACTCGCCTTTATCAACAACAACTTTGCATCTTAACATAATAAAATGCTCCAGGGAGGGTTTTAAAACAAAATGTGACCCGCCAAACCACATATAGAGATATTAGCTCAGATGATTGACGTTTGGTCAAAGAGGTGTGTTTCGAAGCATATTTCAAAGGAGGGAAGTGAAGTGCAAAGGTGGAGATGTACAGTGAGGGAATTCCAGGGCTTGGGGCCGAGGCAACTAAGGCATAGACATCAATGATGGAGTTAAAATTGGTGTTGCCCAAGAGGTCAGAACAGATGAATACAGGTATCTCAGAGGATCGTGGGTTTGGAGGAGATGTTAGAGAGATGGTGGGGTGAGGCCATGGAGGGATTTGAAAACAAGGATGAGAACTTTGAAAATCAAAGCATCACTTGACCGGGGGCTAATGTAGGTCAATGAGCATAAGGAAGATAGGGAACAGGACTTGCTACGAGTTAAGAAATGGTCAGTAGTGCTTTGGGTGGCCTCAAGTTTACTGAGAGTAAAATGTGGAAAAGCACTGATGAGTGCATTGGAATAGTTACGCTTAAAGATGACAAAGTAATGAATAAGGGTTTCAGCAAGAAATCTTACAACACCAGGTTAAAGTCCAATAGGTTTATTGGGAATCATTAGCTTTCGGAGCACTGCTCCTTCACCAGGGCTCACCCGATCATGGAGCGACGCTCCAAAAGCTGGTGATTCCAAATAAACCTGTTGGACTTCAACGTGGTGTTGTAGGGCTTCTTACTGTGCTCACCCCAGTCCAACGCCGGCATCTCCACATCAAAGGTTTCAGCAAAAGATGAGCTGAGAAATCGGGTGAAGTTGGGCAATATTACTGAGATGGAAATAGGTGGTCTTAGTCTTGGCATGAATATGAGGCCGGAAGCTCATCTCAGAGTCAAATACAGCACCAACGTTGCGAACAGACAGGTTTAATCTTAACCTTTGCCAGTCGGTAACTAGGGAATAGAATTTAGTGTGGGGACAGAAAACAATGACTTCAGTCTTCCCAATATTTAATTGAGGGAAATTTCTGCTCATCCAGTACCGAATGTCAATAAACAGTCTGATAATTTAGCAGTGGGAGAATTCGAGAGAGATTGTGAGGAAAAGCTGGGGGTTGTCAGCAGGCACATAAAAACAAACACTGCTTTCAGATGAGGTTGTCGAGGTTCAGCACGTAGATGGGGAATAGGACGGGGTCAAAGATCCATTCTTGGGGACACCAGAGAGAGGAATGTGGGAGGAGGGAGAGAAGCAAGCGATATTCAGGATTATTAATCGGAGAGGCATTAGAGGGGGATGGTGTGGCAATTGTGTCAAAGGCTTCAGGCAGCTTGAGAGGGACGAGGAGGCAAAGTTTATCTTCGTTACAATTGCACAGGATGTAAATTGTGACTTTAAGGGGAACTGCTTTTTCCTTTTCCCAGAAACTTGGACAGAGGGCGTTCAGCGAAATTGGTGTTGAGGTGACAATACATTCCAGGTCTTTGAAGAGGAAATGAACATTGGGGATGGGATGGAGGTTGGAGATGGGATGCAGGTTGGAGACGGGATGCAGGTTGGAGATGGGATGCAGGTTGGAGATGAGATGCAGGTTGGAGATGAGATGCAGGTTGGAGATGGGATGGAGGTTGGAGATGGGATGGAGTTTGGAGATGGGATGGAGGTTGAAGATGGGAAGGAGGTTGGAGATGGGATGCAGGTTGGAGATGGGATGGAGGTTGGAGATGGGAAGGAGGTTGGAGATGGGATGGAGATTGCAGATGGGATGGAGGTTGGAGATGGGATGGAGGTTGGAGATGGGATGGAGGTTGGAGATGGGATGGAGGTTGGAGATAGGAAGGAGGTTGGAGATGGGATGGAGGTTGGAGATGGGATGGAGGTTGGAGATGGGAAGGAGGTTGGAGATGGGATGGAGATTGGAGATGGGATGGAGGTTGGAGATGGGATGGAGGTTGGAGATGGGATGGAGGTTGGAGATGGGAAGGAGGTTGGAGATGGGATGGAGGTTGGAGATGGGATGGAGGTTGAGGATGGGATGGAGGTTGGGGATGGGATGGAGGTTGGGGATGGGATGGAGGTTGGGGATGGGGTGTAGGTTGGAGATGGGATGGAGGTTTGTAAGGATGGTGAAGTGAAACTCTCCAGATGATGTGAGAGGTGAGGGTTGCTCAAGCATGTGCATAAAGTGTTTGGAGTGCCTGCCGATAGTTTGTGTCATGGGCTGTTTTCTGCACAAAGGTATTGGTGATACTTTTAACTTCATTGCAGTGAGGTAACTTTTAGCAAACAGTTCCAAAACCTTGGGCGGGATTCTCCGACACCCTGCCGGGTCGGAGAATCGGCGGGGGGGCGACGTGAATCCCGCCTCCGCCGGCTGCCGAATTCCCCGGCGGCGGGGATTTGGCGGGGGCGGGAATCGTGCCGTGCCGATTGGCGCCCGCTGGCAGCGGCCCCCCCCGGCGATTCTCCAGGCCGCGATGGGCCGAGTGGCCGCCCGTTTTCAGCCAGACCCGCCGGCGTATATTACACCATGTATTTCCCGTCAGGGCCTAGCTGCGCGGGCGGCCTCCGGGATCCTCGGGGGGGGCACAGGGGGATCTGGCCCCGGGAGGTGCCCCCACGGTGGCCTGGCCCGCGATCGGGGCCCACCAATTCGCGGGTGGGCCTGTGCCGTGGGGGCACTCTATCCTTCCACGCCGGCCGCTGTGGGCCTCCGTGTGGCCGATGCGGAGATGAACACCCCTGCACATGCGCTGGGATGACGCCAGCACACTCTGGCGCCAACTCGCGCCGGCTGGCGGAGGCCCTTCGGCGCTGGTTGGCGTGGCGCCAAGCCCCTTCCCCGCCGGCCGGCGTGGCGCAAACCACTCCGCGCCGGCCTAGCCCCTGAAGGTGCGGAGGATTCCGCACCTTCGGGGCAGCCCGACGCCGGAGTGGTTCACGCCACTCCTTCCCGCCGGAGTTGCCCGCCCCGCCGACTCCTGCAAAATCCCACCCCTTGTCTTTTAAAAAAAATAAATTTGGAGCGCCCAATTATTTTTTTTTCCAATTAGGAAATTTAGCGAGGGCAATCCACCGAACCTGCACACCACGCAGACATGGGGAGAATGTACAAACTCCACACAGACAGTGACCCAGGGCCGGGATTCGAACCCGGATCCCAAAACCTTGTCTGACAGTTTGAGGAGCTCTGCTCACATTTGAACTTAAACTGCTTGTTGTTGGACCAGTGTTCACACTAAGTTGCACAGAAGGTACCGTGTTGGTCTTGTTCCATTTAATGACCAAGCATGCATGGCACCTGTTAGAAATTTAAAGGGAAACTGATGAGGCATAACAAAGACTTTTTAAAAGGGGCAACACGGTAGCATTGTGGATAGCACAATTGCTTCACAGCTCCAGGGTCCCAGGTTCGATTCCGGCTTGGGTCACTGTCTGTGCAGAGTCTGCACATCCTCCCCGTGTGTGCGTGGGTTTCCTCCGGGTGCTCCGGTTTCCTCCCACAGTCCAAAGATGTGCGGGTTAGGTGGATGGCCATGCTAAATTGTCCTTAGTGTCAAAAATTGCCCTTAGTGTTGGGTGGGGTTACTGGGTAATGGGGATAGGGTGGAGGTGTTGACCTTGGGTAGGGTGCTCTTTCCAAGAGCCGGTGCAGACTCGATGGGCCGAATGGCCTCCTTCTGCACTGTAAATTCCATGATAAAATGGAAGATTGGATGGAATTGAATCTTGACTCTGCCTCGCCATCAGTTGATATGGTCAGGACAAGTCAGTGGCATGAATACTGCAGAAAGATTGGTGAAAGAGTACTGGACACCACTGTTTGCATTTCACTAGGGACAGAATAGAGCTCTTTCCTGCCACTTGCACCTAAATCAGTTATAGTTTAGCCCATCAATTTAACGTAAACCCATAGTTCATAATTAAGGCGCCTCTCCAATTTTAATCATTCCTTCCTTCTTGACATTTCCCAGAAACATTGGGTCAGATACTACAAACCACTGTAACCACTGTATCTGCAAATTACAACACGTCCACTTTTCAAATGACCTTTTCTCTTATTTTTACTGCATCCTAATATGCTTAACCACACCTAAAAATAGGATTGCTTACCCAGCCCAGTTGAATATTTTGTTTCCTCTAACAAATTGCATTTGAGATTAAATAATTTCACATTTTAATGGCACTGCTCGTCGTCCGGTTATGCATTTCAGATTTAACTTGACTGGCGCAGGCTTAATAAAAATTATGAATTTTACACAGAGGTCAGGTCAGTCAGACTATGAAGTTGGTGAAAGTGAGTTAGGCTGTTCTCAATAAAATGACTGCTTTCAAAACATAAACTAATTTAAATTCTTCCCCAAAATCTAGGATAGAAGTCAAATTGGAACCCACGTTTCCAGAAACTTCACGTGGGCTTCTGGATCGCTAGTCTACAGGCATGACCACCGTCGCCACGGTAATATTGTTAGGTGGTGTAATATGGTGAATATGGGTGGTCCCTGATTGCTTTTTTATTTGCTGTTTGTGTTGACATGTGGGTTGTTGTTTGAGGGTTGGTGGGACGATGGGATTGTTGTTGTTGATAAGGGGATTGACATTGTATTTGTTACTGTTGATTGTTTGTTGGTGGGTGTAAATTTTTAAGAACATGGGAAAAAGGAGGATAATAAAAAAAATATACATTTTTAAAAATCAGCCTTATGCCTCCCCGGGCCACTTGGTGAAGCTACTTCAACAAGCTCTACACCCTGCTTGACCCAATGCTGAGCTTTGAACCCCACATTTGAACCAAACATCACAGCTTCTACGTCTATCTTCGCATCATTTCCCTTATCTTCTCACACTGCCAACATATCCCTTATTCGTGACCTTGTAACCTCGCAGTTTGGTTTCTCTTAGCTCTTGGGTTCCACGCTACACAAACATTAGTTTGTTCAGAATTCAGCCACCCGAAGCCTGTCCAACACCAAGGCTTGGATATAATGAAGCCTGTCGTGGCTGGAACCATGGCAACTGGGGCCCACTTAATTGCAGGAGGGACCCCGTGACAATCTCCGTGAAGGTGGTGGGAGAATCGTCCCTGATTAAGTGGGAGGGTGGAAGGGGCTGACGTGGAAATCCCAGCCAGTGACAGTGGGACGCCAATTAAGCTCATTAGTGAGTCAACTGAAACCAATTATATCTGAGCCCACCGCAATTTAGTGGTGGCTCAAGGATTAAATGGGGGGGGACATGTCTTTCTCACATCTTCAGACATCCGGCCAGAAAACCTTGTTGGCTTTGCCACCGTCCTCCCAGGGGGGTTCCTCGTTGGGGGCAAACTGTCCTGGGTCAAGGCCCCCAGACATCAGGAAGGGAATAACCCACTGAAAGCCACTCCCTGCTCTAGCCTTGACCACCCTACCACCCCTCTTTCATGAGGATCTGCCGGCCTCTGATTGACATGATTCTGGAGCGGGTGCCCCCAGATCTGCCTGATTGGCACAAGATTTGGTGGGCCTTTCAAAGACGAGGCAGTGCAGGGTCTCTCGCCGGCTCTCCAGCTGGCAGGTGAGACCCCCGTCACCAACAGAAGATTCTGCTCAACATTTCGGGTCGAATGACCTTACATCAAAACTGATGAAAGATCGCATGACCTGAAACATCAACTCTGTTTCTTTCAAAGATGCCACCTGACCGACTGAAATTTTCCATCATTTTTCATTTTGTTCGAGTAAAGACTGGTCAACACCACAGCAAAAGGTTGAAACAAAGTTATTTACCACAGCCAAGACCAGTCTTTAGAAACAGGAACCCGGTAAATTTCCCTTCCCTCAGCTGTTTTTCCCTCAGTGACATTTCCTAGCTTCACAACTTTCCCACTCACCCAATTCCTTTCAGCAAAAAAAAAACGCGAGTCACAGTGTCCAGTGGTTGTGAGCCATGGTAAAAACTGGAAAGGTTCCAGCTCCAATGATATTTCAGAGCTGAGTTATTTGCTCTCTCTTGGTGCAAGAGTTACAACTATCCTCACTATCCACCATAATCGTTATCCAGTATTCCCACGGCAAATATACATGTATATGATGGGAAACTCCTGGAAAGGTGGGAGCAAAGGAATTTTGGGGGTCGAGGGAGGTAAGTCACTGTGGTAGCGTGGCCCCCGCAAGGGGGTGAGCTCCACTGACCACGTGACTGGCTCAGGGCCAGTGGTGCAGGAGCGCACGAACCCCATCCAATGGGGAGTTTGTGCGGGTCCTGGGAGCAGGACTCCGGGCTGTGAGGACCAGTGAGCTGAAGTGTAAAGACCAGGTGTATAGTGTCCTGTGCCTGTTATCTAACTGCCTTTACCTTTCATCAATAAACCCCTTTATTGACTACTGTAAGCCTCCAGTGAATGTCTCGAGCCACGGCATTGGCGACGAGGTAAAGATTTTCGATAGCAGCTGACAGTCGTCGGGAATTGAGGAGGAAAGGAACATTTGAGAAAGTAGAGAAGCTCCAGCAAGAGTCAGAATCATTTGAACCCTGAGTGGAAGTGCCTATCATTGGGAAAGTGGACTCATTTGATCAAGGGGTTGAATCATGGGCCCGGTGCATCAAAGACTCAATTCCTTTACTGTGAATGAGATCCCAGATGAAGAGAAGTAGAAGGTGCTCCGTCTGACAGTTTGGGGGCTCCAGACCTACAATTTGATTGGGAACCTCATGTCCCCGGAGACACCTGACTTGAAGATTTTTGACCAGATAGTGAAATTGGTTACAACCCAAGACCCTGGATTATCCTCCAACATTATAAGTTTAACTCAGCAGCGAGGGACCATGAAGGGTCTGTCTCAGCCTTCATGGCCAGGCTTCACCAGCTTGCTGAGCACTGTGACTTTGGGACTGTGATCAGCGATGTGTTGCTGGATTGCGGGATCCAGAATGTCAGTATCCAGAAGGAGCTTCTGGCAGAGACCACAGATACGTTGGGAAAAGTGTTGAGATAGCTCAGGCGACGGGGTGCATCGAAAAGGGTACCACTAAGCTTCAAAGTGTGGTTGAAGGGGAGGTTAACCAAGTATGTGGCAGTATGGCCACGAGGTCGGCGGCGGGATCGACAGGCACAGCTCAGACAGAATCCTCAGGACAGGATTGGAATCCACGGAACGGGAAGGAATTGGAATGCCAAACAGAATCCGAGGTGAATTGTTGTTGTTGGTGGGGGGGGCGGGGGTGGGGGGGGGGGGGGGGTGGGGGGCATGTTCGGGAGTTTGTGTGCATCCATTGCAACCAAATGGGCACATTGAAGCACGAGGCAAAGTGCACCATTGCAAAAAAAAAGAAACAGCAGCAGCAGTCCACAGGGCCACTGAACATAATGGAGAAGAACTCTGAAGAAGAGAATTTGATGCAGTCCAATTAAGTAAAATGGCTGCGATTGGAATTGTCTTAAGGTATGGTAGACCCCTTCAAATGGAAGTCAGCACTGGGACTTCGGTGACCATAGTGGGGGGAACAGACCTTCCAATATCTACATGCCGGATCACCGTCTTTAAGTTTAAAGAGTAACGCAGCCAAACTGTCGACATATGCCGGAGAGATTTTGAAGATCCTTGAAGATCCTTCAACCACACTTTGGGCAGCACGGTAGCATAGTGGTTAGCATAATGGCTTCACAGCGCCAGTGTCCCAGGTT
The DNA here is from genome assembly GCF_047496885.1 of Scyliorhinus torazame. Taxonomy (NCBI): domain Eukaryota; kingdom Metazoa; phylum Chordata; class Chondrichthyes; order Carcharhiniformes; family Scyliorhinidae; genus Scyliorhinus; species Scyliorhinus torazame. Next base: position 291,593,818 of record NC_092711.1, on the reverse strand, counting down.
CAATTCCTGGCTTGGGTCCCTGTCTGTGCGGAGTTGGCACGTTCTCCCCGTGTGTGCGTGGGTTTCCTCCGGGTGCTCCGGCTTCCTCCCAAAGTCCAAAGATGTGCAGGGATAGGTGGATTGGCCATGATAAATTGCCCTTTGTGTCTAAAAAAAAAAGGTAAGGTGGGGTTACGGGGATAGGGTGGAAGTGTGGGGGTAGGGTGGAAGTGTGGGGGTAGGATGGAGGTGTGGGCTTAGGTAGGGTGCTCTTTTCTAAGACTTGATAGGCCTCCTTCTGCACTGTAAATTCTGTGATCTGTGACCTGTGATCGGAAACAGTCAAGACCCCAGTGACTTTGGTCAGCATGCAAGGACAAAGACCTAGGCTGTTGGGCAGAGACAGGTTGCAGAAGATTAGGTTCAACTGGCTGGAGATCTTTAAAATAGCTGACGGTGTCCTCCAAGATGTCTTGAGGAAGTATGAAGATGTCTTTCATGAAGAATTGGGCCAAATTAAGGGCGTGAAAGTCAAGATATATGTCAATACGATTCAACACCCAGTTCTTTAGGACTAGGCCAGTGCCATAAGCATTGCATCAGAAGGTTGAAGCAGAGATAAAGAGATTGGAGGAGCTGGCGATAATTAAGCTGGTTCAGTTTTTAGACTGGGCTTTGCCGAGAGTGCCAGTTCCTGTCCTCAAACCTGATTGGTCGATAAGTATTTGTGGGAACTATAAGATAACCATACACCAGCCTGCCCAGGTCGAACAGTATGTGATTCCCTTATTTGAAGACCTCCACGCCAAGCTGGTGAGAGTCTTCCTCTGTTCAGAATTGTGTCTCAGTCTACCTGTAACTAGAGTTGGATGAGGAATCTCAGAAGTTTGCTACAATTAATACACACAAAGGCCTCTTCCAGTTTACCAGACTAATAATGATTAATAATAATCTTTATTGTCACAACTAGGCTTACATTAGCACTGCAATGAAGTCACTGTGAAAATCCCCTAGTCGCCACACTACGGCGCCTGTTCGGGTACACTGAGGGAGAATTGAGAATGTCCAAATTACCTAACAGCACGTCTTTCGGGACTTGTGGGATGAAACTGGAGCACCCGGAGGAAACCCACACAAACACGGAGAGAACTTGCAGGCTCCACGCAGACAGTGGCCCAAGCCGGGAATCGAACCTGTGACCCTGGAGCTGTGAAGCAATAGTGCTAACCACTGTGCTACCATGCTGCTATCGTTCGGCATCACTTCAGCCTGTGCTATCTTCAAACGCACAATGGAAAATATCCTGCAGGGAAGTCCCAAGGTGATGCTTTACCTTGATGACGTGGTAGTACTGGCACTACACCAGAAGAACACATGGCCAGCCTAGATGTATTATTGACATTTTGTGATTCTGTGGTCTACCTAAAATGCAAACAAATGTACTTTTCAGACCTCTGAAGTGATGTACTGAGGATTTTGCATTGATGTGACAGGGTTGCACTCTTTGGAAGAAAAGGTCAAGGCCATACCATGTCCCTGCACCCAAATATGTCAGTGGGCTTAAGTCCTTTCTTGGTTTGGTCAATTACTAAGGAAGGTTTATTTTGAATTGAGCCACAACATTGGCACCATTTCCCCTTTGGAGTTCTTCCAGAGCTCTCCCAGATCATTTCCAAAGTAAGGATACTGATCCAGTGTCAGATTTCACAGGTTTATTCCACAGTTAATAGTGTTCAAATCCTAGAACTTAAAGCTGAAATCAAATTAAAAGTGTGGGGAGATTGAACATGGTCACGGAAAGGACTGTTGGTGCTTTTCATTTGTGCCTTCCCATTGGCACTACATTTTTATTGGCATTTTGCAGTTTTCCATAGTTTACAAAAAGTGATTATTGTGTATTTACACATGTATAGTTCCTTCCCGCCCTCACCTCCTCCACCTGTCGATTAGCCCCTCCCTCCCTCTCCTCCCCCCCCCCCCCCCCCTTGTTTTAGGTGTTCTCTGGGCACCTTCGCCTATTTTATCTTATTTTCCAATTAAGGGGCAATTGAGCGTGGCCAATCCACCTACCCTGCACATACTTTTGTTTTGTGGGGGCGAGACCCACGCAGACACGGGGAGAACGTGCAAACTCCACACGGAAAGTGACCTGGGACCGGGATCGAACCCAGGCCCTCGACTCCGCGAAACAGCAGTGCTAACCACTGCTCCACGTGCCCCGGGACCTGTGTTTGTGGCCTTGTTCTAAATGTTGTAAATTATTTATAGTTTTGCTCCCAGCATGGCTCTGATGACATTTTGCTGATTGCAATTCTCCTGTCTTAGGGGGTTTCAAAGATGCCCAACAAAAGGGTGACAGGCAGCTCCGACTGTCATGAAAGAATGGGCACGAACTTCCGGTTGCGGCGATGACCAGCTAAGCCGCACATTTCGGCACCTCCCGTTTCAACTGACTTTTGGGCTCTTATCGGGAGCCCCAACGGAAATTATTTACGGGTGTGGATGGAAAGGAGTGACAGCAGTGTCCAGATTGCGGAGGATCCTCTGGAGCAGCGGCAGGGAAGAGAAGGGAGAAGCAAGATGGCGGCCGAGGGAGCCCAGATGGTATGGGGCCCGGAACAGCAGGAGTTCCTCCGACGATGTGTGGAGGAGCTCAAGAAAGAGGTGCTGGCGCCGATGTTACTGGCAATCGAGGGATTGGAGGAAACACAAAAGGTCCAGGCGATGGAACTCCGTGGAGTGAAGGCAAAGGCAGTCGAGAACGAAGACGAGATACAGGGCCTGGTGGTAAAAACGGAGACGTACGAGGCACTACATAAGAGGTGCATAGAAAGGCCGTAAGCCCTGGCGAACAGCTCGAGGAGGAAGAATCTAAGGATTTTAGGTCTCCCTGAAGGGACAGAGGGGGCTGATGCTGGGGCGTATGTGAGTACGATGCTCCATACTCTAATGGGAGCTGAGGCCCCAACGGGCCCCCTGGAAGTGGAGGGAGCGTACCGGGTCCTCGTGAGAAGACCAAAGGCAGGGGAAACACCACGAGCAATAGTGGTGAGGTTCCATCGCGACAGGGAGATGGTCCTGAGTTGGGCTAAGAGGACACGGAGCAGCAAGTGGGAGAACGCGGTGATACGCGTATATCAAGATTGGAGTGCGGAGGTGGCGAGAAGGAGGGCGAGCTTCAATCGGGCCAAGGCGGTGCTCCATAGGAAGAAAGTCAAATTTGGGATGCTGCAGCCGGCAAGATTGTGGGGCACACACCAGGGCAAACACCACTACTTCGAGACGGTGGAGGAGGCATGGATATTCATTCAGGAAGAGAAATTGGACTAGACTTGAGAAATTGATGTCTGGAGAGAGGTAGCGAGGTGGTGGCACAGAAATGTAAAGTGGGGAGAGGGGAGGGCTAATACGTAAGAATGTTGGACGGGGAATTTTTTCTCCCCCCCCCCCCCCCCGCCCCCCTGAGGGGGGACACACGAAGTAATGTGGGCACCGGTGGAAAAGGGGAATGAGGGAACTGCGCCATTAGGGGCGGGACCGAAAGGGAAGCGCAGGTTTTTTCCCGCGCTATGGAAATTGAGGCAGAAAAAAGGGCGCAGGAAGGAAGGGGGCCTCACACGCAGGGAGGTCAAAGGATAAACGGGGGAAGCCGAGGTCAGCCAGAGTTAGCTGACTCCCGGAAGCAATATCGGGGGAGCAATCAAGCTAGAGGGGAATCTAGCGGGGGGGGGATTAACTGGGTTGCTGCTGCTGAGGGTAAGGGGGAGCTGATACGAGACGAGGTGGTCGGGACGGGAGGGCGCCGTCTGGGGGACAGACGGGTGCGTGGGACCTGGGTGGGGAGCTGGCTTAAAAAAGGGGATGGCTAGTTGACGAGGGGGGGGGGGGTAAATGGCCCCCCAACCCGGCTGATTACGTGGAATGTGAGAGGTTTAAATGGGCCAATTAGAGGGCAAGGGTGTTTGCGCACTTAAAGAGACTGAAGGCGGACGTGGTTATGCTCCAGGAGACGCACCTGAAATTGGCGGATCAGGTTAGACTGAGGAAAGGATGGGTGGGACAGGTATTCCACTGAGGGTTAGATGCGAAAAACAGAGGGGTGGCAATACTGGTGGGGAAACGGGTATCGTTCGAGGCTAAGACCATAGTGGTGGATAGTGGGGGCAGGTACGTGATGGTGAGTGGCAGATTGGAAGGTGAGTCGGTTGTGCTGGTGAACGTATATGCCCCGAACTGGGACGACGCGGGATTCATGAAGCGAATGCTGGGACGTATCCCGGACCTGGAGGCGGGAAGCTTGGTAATGGGGGGGGATTTTAACACAGTGCTGGACCCAGGGCTGGACCGGTCCAGATCCAGGACCGGGAGAAGGCCGGCAGCGGCCAAGGTGCTTAAGGGATTTATGAAGCAGATGGGAGGGGTAGATCCGTGGAGATTTGCTAGTCCGATGGGGAAAGAGTTTTCCTTCTTCTCCCACGTCCTGGAGTATACTCCCGGATAAACTTTTTTGTCTTGGGAAGGGCGCTGATCCCGAAAGTGGCAGGAAAGGAGTACTCGGCTATAACCATTTCAGATCACACCCCACATTGGGTGGATCTGGATCTAGGAGAGGAAAAGGAGCAGCGCCCACTTTGGAGATTAGACAAGGGACTACTGGCGGACGAGGGGGTATGCGGAAGGGTGAGGGGATGCATCGAAAGATACCTGGAGGTCAATGATGGTGGGGAGGTCCAGGTGGGGGTAGTCTGGGAAGCGCTAAAGGCGGTGGTTAGAGGAGAGCTGATTTCCATTAGAGCCCACAAGTGGAAACAAGAGGGTAAAGAAAGAGAGAGATTGGTTGGGGAAATTCTGAGGGTGGATAGGCAGTATGCGGAGGCCCCGGATGAAGGGCTATACAGGGAAAGACGAAGACTACAGACGGAGTTTGACCTGCTGACCACGGGAAAGGCGGAGACGCAGTGGAGGAAGGCACAGGGAATACTATATGAATATGGGGAAAAGGCGAGCCGGCTGCTGGCCCAACAACTTCGAAAGAGGGGGGCAGCGAGAGAGATCGGAGGAGTCAGGGACGAAACAGGAAAGATGGAGCAGAGAGCAGGGAAAGTGAACGAGGTGTTCAAGACATTTTATGAGAGGTTGTATAAGTCCCAACCCCCGGAGGGGAAAGAGGGAATGATACACTTTTTGGACCAGCTGGAGTTCCCGAGCGTGGAGGAGCAGGAGGTGGCAGGTCTTGGGGCGCAGATTGAGGTGGATGAGGTGATTAAAGGACTGGGGAACATGCAGGCAGGGAAGGCCCCGGGACCAGATGGGTTCCGGTGGAATTTTACAGGAAGTATATGGACCTGCTGGCCCCACTTCTGGCGAGAACCTTCAATGAGGCTAAGGAAACGGGGACACTACCGCCGACAATGTCGGAGGCGACGATATCTTTAATTCTGAAACGAGACAAAGACCCGCTGCATTGCGGGTCATACAGGCCCATCTCCCTCCTAAACGTAGACGCCAAACTGCTGGCCAAAGTGATGGCGACAAGGATAGAGGATTGTGTCCCAGGGGTGGTACACGACGACCAGACAGGGTTTGTTAAAGGGAGACAATTGAACGCCAATATACGAAGGTTGCTGGGGGTGATGATGATGCCCCCACCGGAGGGGGAGGCAGAGATAGTGGTGGCGATGGATGCAGAGAAGGCATTCGATAGAGTGGAGTGGGACTATTTGTGGGAGGTGCTGAAGAGATTTGGGTTCGGAGAGGGGTTCATTAGATGGGTTAGACTCCTGTACGGGGCCCCGGTGGCAAGCGTTGTTACAAATAGGCAAAGATCGGGGTACTTCCGATTCCAGAGGGGTACAAGACAGGGGTGCCCCCTGTCCCCGTTGCTGTTCGTGTTGGCAATTGAGCCATTGGCCATAGCGCTGAGGGACTCTAAGAAGTGGAGGGGGGTGCTTAGAGGGGGAGAGGAACATCGAGTGTCACTATATGCAGACGATTTACTGCTATATGTGGCGGACCCAGGAGAGGGGATGCCAGAGGTAATGCAGATACTTAGGGAGTTTGGAGAGTTCTCGGGATATAAATTAAATATGGGAAAGAGCGAACTTTTTGTGATGCACCCCGGGGAACCGGGCAGGGGGATAGATGCTTTGCCGCTGAGGAGAGTGATAGGGACTTTTCGATACCTGGGGATTCAGGTGGCCAGGAACTGGGGAACCCTACACAAACTTAACCTGACGCGACTGGTAGAGCAGATGGAGGAGGACTTTAAGAGGTGGGATATGATGCCCCTGTCATTGGCGGGCAGAGCACAGGCGGTCAAGATGGTGGTCCTCCCGAGGTTTCTTTTCGTGTTTCAGTGCCTCCCCACCCTGATTACTAAGGCCTTTTAAAAAAAAATAGATAGGAGCATTATGACCTTTGTATGGGCGGGAAAGACCCCGAGGGTAAAGAGGGGGTTCCTGCAGCGCAGTGGGGACAGAGGGGGATTGGCACTGCCGAGTCTGAGTGACTACTATTGGGCCGCGAATGTGTCGATGGTCCGTAAGTGGATGAGGGAAGAGGAAGGTGCGGCGTGGAAAAGGCTGGAGATGGCGTCCTGTAAGGGAACAAGCCTGAAAGCGCTGGCGACGGCGCCGCTACCGTTCTCCCCGAAAGGGTACACCACAAACCCAGTGGTGGTGGCGACCTTGAAGATCTGGGGCAGTGGAGACGACACAGGGGAGTGACGGGTGCCTCGGTGTGGTCCCCGATAAGGAATAACCACAGGTTCGTCCCGGGGAAGAGAGATGGGGGATTTCAATGTTGGCAGCGAGCAGGAATTAGGAAGCTGAAGGACCTGTTTGTGGACGGGACGTTTGCGAGTTTGGGAGCATTGGAAGAAAAATATAAGTTGCCACCAGGGAATGCTTTCCGATACATGCAAGTGAGGGCATTTACGAGGCAACAGGTGAGGGAATTTCCGCAACTCCCGACGCAAGGGATCCAGGATAGAGTGATTTCGGGGGCATGGGTTGGAGAAGGTAAAATGTCGGAAATATACAGGGAGATGAGAGACGAGGGGGAGACGATGGTAGAGGAGCTGAAGGGAAAATGGGAAGAGGAGCTGGGGGAAGAGATTGAGGAGGGGCTGTGGGCAGATGCCCTAAGCAGGGTAAATTCCTCGTCCTCATGTGCCAGGCTTAGCCTGATTCAATTTAAGGTTCTACACAGGGCGCATATGACGGGAGCAAGACTGAGCAGGTTTTTTGGGGTGGAGGATAGGTGTGGGAGGTGCTCGGGAAGCTCGGCGAACCACACCCACATGTTCTGGTCGTGTCCGGCACTGCATGAGTTCTGGGAGGGTGTGGCAAGAGTGGTCTCAAAGGTGGTGGGGGTCCGGGTCAAACCAAGCTGGGGGTTAGCTATATTTGGGGTTGCAGAAGAGCCGGGAGTGCAGGAGGCGAAAGAGGCCGACGTTCTGGCCTTTGCGTCCCTAGTATCCCGGCGTAGGATTCTACTTATGTGGAAAGAAGCGAAGCCCCCGGGCTTGGAGGCCTGGATAAACGACATGGCAGGGTTCATAAGACTGGAGCGAATAAAATATGCGTTAAGAGGATCGGCTCAGGGGTTCACCAGGCGGTGGCAACTGTTCCTTGACTATCTCGCGGAACGATAATGGAAAAACAGATATTATCCTGTGTTTTTGTTTTTTGCCAGTTGTTGATATTTGATATTTGCTTTTTGTTTATCTCTTTTTTTTCATTTGTTGGTAGTTTAATATATTATTTAAATAACGTTTAATGCATATTCCTTTATTATGTTGTAAAAACGGAAAATCGCTGTTAAAAAAAATGAAAGAATGGGCACTGTTTGACCAACCCATAAATACACTCATCCCAGCACCTACAGACAGGTCAGTCAGGCTGAAATGCTTTGGAAGACAATTATTGCAGATGGAAGTTTCAACTACGAAAAGAAAATGGGAATTGTGTAAATGCCTGACTCCTTGATGCCTTCCCAAAGGACTGCAGCCACCGCGTGCCAGGCTTTTGGTGGCTCTGCACAAGAGAATTTGTGCCAGGCTCTTCACATTGCTGATCAGTAAACCTGAGGCAGGGGAGAACTACTGCAGATTACTCAGTTCACCTCCTCTCTGCCAGGTTGCCCCTGCTCTCTCCTGCCTTCCTTGCTGCCCCATCACCCTCACCCTCCAGCCCTAAGTGCAGGCTGCCCACATCTCCAATAAAATGGTTTTGAAGGCAGTCCAGCACCAAGCTGTCAGTAGAAGTCAGAATTCTGTTCTTCAATGCAGAAAATAGACAAATGCAACTCAGAATTTTACCAGTAACCTAGGAGTACATGACCCTTTATATAGTGGGTTGTTGGAATTGTGACTTACTCAGCAATTTGCTCACCTTTATCACGTAGCTAGTCAGGACTGGGGCAGACCAATTTCCCATAAGGTTCATACAAACACAGGTCTATTATTTAAATATACTGATCAGCCTTTTAAATAGTACAGGACTGTGCTTTGCATGTCATAGAGTCCTAGAGTTTTTACAGCATGAGAAGAGACCCTTCGGCCCTTCCTGTCCACACTGGCCATCAAGCACCTCAGTATTCTAATTTTATTCTCTAGCATTTTGCCCTTAGCCTTGTTTGTTAAGGCATTTCAAGTGCTCCCCTAAATACTTCTTAAATGTTGTGAGGGTTCCCGCCTCTACCACCGTTTCAGACAGTGAGTTCCAGATTCCCACCATCCTCTGGGTGAAAATGTCCCCCCTCATATCCCCTCTAAACCTCCTGCCCTTTAAATTAAATCTATACCCCCTGGATATTGGCCCCTCTGCTAAGGGGAAAGGTTCCTCCCAATCCACAATATCTGTGCCCTTCACAATGTTAAACACTAGGAGGACCTTGATTCATTATGGCAAGTGATGCACTTTCAGCATAAAATAAACATTAGTATGTCACCTATCAGATTAGGGCCAAATTTTCATCAAGGCACATTTTGGAGTGCAACCCAATTTTCCTTCACATTCCTGACTTTGCGAAATTTTCCTCTGGTCCTTTTGTGGGTCGCGAATGCCTAGTTTGCAAAATGTACAGCTGCCCCTGCTGAAGTCAGGTATCCTATTATCAATGGGAGACACAATTTGAATTTCCTCCCACTCACCATTTTTATCTGGTGCTGTAAGTTTTGAAAACCCATTTAGCACACACCAGGGGCGTCATTCTCCGCCGGCGGGAGTCTCCGTTTTGCCGGCGCCGGGGGGTTTCCCGACGGCGTGGGGCTGCCCCACAATGGGAAACCCCATTGACCGGCCGGTGTTACGGAGACTCCCGCCGGCGGGTCGGGGCTGAAATGTGGCGGGGCGGGTAGGAGAATTTCGCCCCAGGTTTGAGAGTTTGTGAAGAAAATGGAAATCCTGCGGAGGAGTCTGGAACTTTCTGAAAGGTAAGTGTTAAATGTTTTGATACCTTCAGATGTCAATTAGATGCTTTATTCTAATGTAAATGTGTTTATAATATGGTCATTCATCATAGAGATCTGTCCTGTAAAGGTAAGTTGACCCCCACATTGACCAACAGTGTGGGATTGTTCACTTGCATTACATTACTTTTCTCATGGAGAAAATACCATAATGTACTTAAAATGTTTTTAAAATGTCCTTTGCTGTCATGTTTTTGTGCTGTGATTTAATGTTTTTTTAAAATTCTGATTTAATTGACCTGGCTGTTAATATAAAACATTGCTTCGGAAGGTAGAATAAAATGGCCTACATCTGCCCCATCCATTTGAAATACAGGGCAGCATGGTGGCGCAGTGGCTAGCACTGCTGTTTCACGGCGCAGAGGTCCCAGATTCAATCCCGGCCCCAGGTCACTGACCATGTGAGGTTTGCACATTCTCCCCGTGTTTGCATGGGTTTTGCCCCCACAATCCAAAGATGTGCAGGGTAGGTGGATTTGCCACGCAAAATTGCCCCTTAATTGGCAAAAATAAATTGGGTACTCTAAATTTATCAAAAAACAATAAATGGAAATGTACATCTATGTCAGTGGAACTGGAAGCTTTTGTTAAGACAGCTGTTCCATTAGGAATCCTTGGCTGGTTTCCAAAAGCTTCAGCTCAGCAGCTTGTCATATTAATCCAAGAACTATTGATACGTTTTTAAGACTCTACAAACAGAATGTGGCTTTGATATAGTTTTTGTTTGTTTACAAACTGTAGAGGCATTTAAAGATTACAGCTTTTTTCCCATGGCTTTTTGGTTCGGTATCAATGATTATGTGTTTAAATTTAGAATTTTCTTTCTTAGATTATGTGAGGGTTAATGTTTTTCCAATGATTTTAAAATACTTCCCATTGCTATTGCTCCGGTTTCCTTCCACAGTCCAAAGATGTGCAAGTTAGGTGGACTGGCCATGCTAAATTGTCCTTAATGTCCAAAATTGCCCTTAGTGTTGGGTGGGGTAACTGGGTTATGGGGACAGGGTGGAGGTGTGCGGTTGGGAAGGGTGCTCTTTCCAAGAGCTGTTGCAGACTAGATGGGCCCAATGGCCTCCTTCTGCACTGTAAATTCTATGAATCTATGAATCCAATGCATGGCTCCTGAGAACTGTACATAGTACATCTTAGGTCAATGACTATGGGGGATACATGAGGGCATAAAGTTGGCATGGGGAATCTAGAAGGTAGTCCGACATGGGGGAATGTGAGGTGGAATGGCATGAGGGTGGTGGGAGTGAGGCAAGGCGAGGTTAAGGCAGACTTTAAACATTGTTGGGATCTGGGCTGTTGTGTTGGAGAACTGAGACGGGCCTTCTAACATACCTGCCTCTGCACTCATGCACCTCACGTACTTCGTCGCAACTCGCCATCTGACCCATGTGTGAAAGGATGAAAATCCCTCGTAAAGCCACACGTGGTCCAGGTTTGCTTTTTGTGAGCTGCAAAAGTGCACAGGTCAGGTTTTCCTGGACTCCGATAAACATTCAGCCCCCTTGGTGCTTGCCTTAATGCCTGTAAAACAAGCGCAGTGTGATTTAATTTCTAGGCTAGAATATATAAACAGAAGAATACACTATCAATTTCTTATGAAACAAATATGATTTTTCCCAGTGCTCACAAGCCTACAAGCCACTCTTCACCCACATGCCACACGCACACTGTCTTGGGCACCTCATGACAGCTTCATTGTCCAATGTCAGAAAGAAATAAAGACGCACGCTTTTCGCTTTTATCAGATGTCATCCTAGCTACTGAGTCACACAGAGATTCAATATCATCGGGAACTTATGACACATTTAATACCCACTTGGATAAAGAACAAATATGCAGAGGCGAACTGGGAGAGGGAACTCATCACTAAGTCAAACACTGTAACCACATGTGAAAGTTATGTAATGCTGAGATGCCCTGACATCTGACTTCTCTTTACTTTCTAGAATTGGACCGCTGTCATCTCTTCAAGATAATAAATTTGCTGCATCATTATGTGTGATATATAGTCATATAATCTTTGGAGAAACACCAGGCCGGGAGGAAACAAATAACCACAATTTCTCAATGTTGTTTAAAACTACAAAAAGGAATTTTTTTTTGGACTCATTGCAACATGTGGCCTAGTGACAATGAGCTGTAAAACATGACCCCACCCACGCACCACATTTCACCCCCGGAATCCATTCAAAATGACAGGACACATTCAACATTCTTCCGCGTTGGTTCCATCTTCTTTTTACTTTTGCTGATAAATTGCTGTCGACCAAACCTGGGCTGGCACAAAATAAAGTCACGCAAAAATCTACAAGAAATGAATGCTCAAAATGAAATGATCTGTACAGAGCTCAGATATGGATTCCATTCCCATTCTTTTCCTGCACCTCGTGCTGCATTAAGGTTGGCTCCCGTCTGTTTCCATAGTTAGTTATTCCCAGAACAGGTCGCTAGTCTGTCGCCAAGGGCTGATAGATTGAGGGTGCGCCACTCCACATCCCGCATGGCTGGCCAGGAGTCTCTCCCGCTCCTATTGCCAGCAATTGGCATGTTTCGAAGGAGCTGAAGATTGACACCATCAACCTGTTTGACCGAGTTAAATTGCATCTAAGTGCAATAGGTTAGGTGGGGTTACTGGGTTACGGTGGAGGTGTGGGTTTATGTAGAGTGCTCTTTCCAAGGGCTGGTGCAGACTTGATGGGCCAAATGGCCTCCTTCTGCATTGTAAATTCTATGATTCTATGACTTATGAATGCACCTTCTACAGGGCAGCATGGTGGTGCCGAGGTCCCAGGTTCGATCCTGGCTCTGGGTCACTGCCCGTGTGGAGTTTGCACATTCTCCCCGTGTTTGCGTGGGTTTCGCCCCCACAACCCAAAGATGTGCAGTGTAGGTGGATTGGCCACGCTAAATTGCCCCTTAATTGGAAAAAATGAATTGGGCACTCTAAATTTAAAAAAAAAAAATGAATGTACATTCCTTGGTCATCAAGTCCTGGGGTGGAACTCGAATCTGGTTCCTCGGAGACAGGGACCTACTCACTACACCACGAGACCCTCAAGACATGGATTAGAGAATGGTAAAAGGGCAGAAGTAATATATGCAGCAGACGGAAGGAGAAATATGAAAGAAATAAAAGACACATAAGGGACAACAAGATGTGATTAGAACTAAAAGCAAGTAAGTAAGTTGAATGAAAAATACCAAAAGCTGATAATACTAGTAAAAAATAAGAATGCAGACAGTGACATGACAGTGTTTTAAAGGTGGTTAGGAATATCGGGGGGGGGGTGGGGGGGGGGGGGGGGGGGGGGGGGGGTGTAAGGTGTCCCCAGCATTAGAACAAACCTGCTCACCTCCCCCATCACTAAAATCATCCAGCTGCTGCTGTCTTGTGTGGTGGAGGCTGACTCACTGGATTCCTTCAAGAGCTGGACCTGTTTCTGGTTGCCACGGTCACCATCTCTTACGAAAAGTGAGGAATTCAGGGCTAGGAAACATCTCCAGCAGCAGAAGGGTAAGGTGGGGTTGTGGTGACTGTCCCAATGAGAGTTCTTGCTATTTTACAGTCTCTAACCACCACCCACCCCCCCTCCCTCCCGCCACACAACCCTCCACTTCCTCGCTCCATTTCCCCCAACTGGAGGCGAGAGAAGTTCAGCCAATATTTTCAGGAGGGGTGGAGTGTGTATGTTGCAATATCATAGATTATCATAGAGTTTACAGTGCAGAAGGAGGCCATTCGGCCCATCGAGTCTGCACCAGCTCTTGGAAAGAGCACCCTACCCAAGGTTAACACCTTCACCCTATCCCCATAACCCAGTAACCCCACCCAACACTAAGGGCAATTTTGGACACTAAGGGCAATTTATCATGGCCAATCCACCTAACCTGCGCATCTTTGGACTGTGGGAGGAAACCGGAGCACCCGGAGGAAACCCACGCACACATGGGGAGGATGTGCAGACTCCGCACAGACAGTGACCCAAGCCGAAATCGAATCTGGGACCCTGGAGCTGTGAAGCAATTGTGCTATTCGCAATTATGTGGGGGCAGTTGTAAGGACTAAAGTGTTTTCACTTGCCTGTCGTTGTTTAATGTTCATAAATTGATTTTTTTTTTTGCTGTCTCCAGTCAACTAGTTTGGTTTAGCAGAGGTCTTACTAAAAATTACCCAAAGCACATTTCCATCGATCTTGGGAGAGGGCAAGGTTGGGCTCAGGGGTCATTCTGATTGGCATGCAAGGAATAATTGTCATGGGTCCATGAGTGAAGCAAATTCACTGGAGTGAGGGAAGCACAAATTTGCAGTACAGTTTCAATAACTCTGCACCCAAATGGCCATTTTTCATTTGTAGACAGGTCATTTGACCACCTGGCCTGCAGAAGGGTGGCTATACCTAACTCACAAGGAATTACTTTTTCAACAGTCTCCCCGAGTAATCTGCTGGACAGGTTCTTTTTAAAAATAAATTTAGAGTACCCAATTCATTTTTCCCCCCCCCCCAATTAAGGGGCAATTTAGTGTGGCCAATCCACCTCGCCTGCACATCTTTGGGTAGTGGGGGTGAAACCCACACAAACACGGGGAGAATGTGCAAACTCCACACGGACAGCGACCCAGAGCCGGATTGAACCTGGGACCTCGGCACCGTGAGGCAACAGGGCTAACCTACTGCGCCACCGTGCTGCCCCCTGCTGGACAGGTTGTTACAGAGTTAGCATGAAACTGATGTCACCTCCTTAAATTCAGGTCAACAGCTTTAGCTTATTATTGTTCCTCCTTTCTTGAAGAAGCTACTGAGCTGAGGTACAGTTCCATGGATTGCCGATTGTCCTTTGGCACGCCTGTCCATTCATCTCTGCTTCTGGAAAGGGAGACTAATCATCAGTACATGGAATCATAGCTGAACACTATCCTAATTTCACCTGAGACCCATATATGAACTCTTTTTGGAGAATTAGTTACTGGATAGCAAACAGGTAGCGAATCACGAGTAATTTAGTCTTCTTTACAGTCCAGAAATTAGTTACTAAACTAAGAGGATCGGGTTAACTTTGGAATATCATGGTAAAACAACTTCAATACCAAATCCTAATCCAATGTGAAGATGGTGGTTTGTCACTGAACTAGTAATCCAGAAACCCAGGGTAATCCCTGGGGACCTACGTTCGAATCCATGTATCAGAGAATACATCTCTGCTGGTGGAACATCACGTGATCTATAGTGATGCCTGCAGTGAATGTTTGCACGGGCTTCAGTTTCTCCATCTTGGATTGTATGAGCAACACCCTGAATAAAACCTCTCACCATGTTTTAAGAACCCAGAATGTGGGCACCCTCCATAGCTTTTCTCTTTGCGGCAAACTCAAAGATATAACCAAGGAGAACACTGGCGATGAGGATTGAGGCAAGAAAACTGAATTGCTGAACTAAAGCAAAAAAATGTCGAATAAATCGGTGGAGATGGCGTAAGAGCACAGAAGGATTCTTGGAACTTGGCTCTCACACACACGTTGGGCAAAGCAAGCCAACGATGTTGCAGATTTAAAAAAAATAAATCTGCAAGTAAAGAAGAAGTACAGTTTGACAGCTTGCTTGCCTTTGAAGGGCTCATGAAAGCATTTGATGAAGACTGTGAGACTTGGAACTTATGTGAGAAAAGGTTCCAATTATATCTCAGTGAATCAAACACCGGAGGACCTAAAGGTCGCAACTTTTCTCAGTTCCGTAGAGCGTAAAACTTTTATAGGCAGCTACAAAATGTAGTTTAGCCAGCAACACCGGGAGATAAGTCCTATATTGAACTATGAAGATTTTAGTGGGATATTTCTCACCTAGTCTGTTATTAATTGCATCGGTTCCATCCAATTCCCGTACCAGCATCCCCGAACAGGCGCTGGAATGTGGCGACGAGGGGCTTTTCACAGTAACTTCATTTGAAACCTACTTGTGACAATAGCGATTTTCATAGTCAGGAAGAAGGTGAAAGCATTGTACAATTCATGACGATTTTAAGAAGGTTAGCAAATACTGCGAGTTTAGTGCAACACTTGATGATACTCTTCGTGATAGGCTGGTTTGTAAACGCTGCAGTGAATATATTCAGAGAAAGCTGCTTACTGTAAGCAATTTAAGTCTCAAAGCTGCTATGGAAATTGTCACATCTATGGAGCTAGCAATGAAAGATGCTTCCCTGCTAGGGGCTGGAGTGAAGATCCACAAATTGGACACCACAAGAAACAAGGCTGCAAGGGGACACACATGTCACCGATGTACACTGGTTGGGTTCTGAGCAGGGGAAATGCTGGAGTAGTGTGCAAGAATTGTGGGAAAAAGGGCAATATTGCCAAGCCATCTTGGGCTCAGGAATCATCATCAACACCAAGTGTGTTGGGGGGGGGGGGGGTGTTTGCCGGGGGGGGGGGGGGGGGGAGGTGTTGGTTAATTATTTGTTAAGGGGGTTCCTGGTTGTTCTCTTTGCGGTTTAAGTTGTGTTTGATGTTTATATATATATATAAATGCCTGAATAAGAACATATAAGATATTACATGGAATTAATTGAATTGACTGAAATCTGGCAACTATGATGCTGTGGATCTTAAGAGGAGGCCAAGATCGATCATTCGCTCTACATTTCTGGCTGAAGATGGTTGCAGATGACTTCCACTTGTGACCATGGAGTGATTGGTCATATAAAGGGCTGTTCCTGTTCAAAGTCACAGAAGAGGGCTATTTTTACCCAGATCCGGGTGGAACTTTGATGAAAAGGCGTAGGTGAATGTTAGAGGAGCGGTTTACCCCTGGAATGTCTTCTGATCACTGGACACGGCAGAAAACAGTGAGAGGTTTGGCTGGAAAGTTGAAACAGTCTTGTGCTTCACAAACAGTCTCTTCCAGCATGCAGGTGGAGGGAGGGGCAAGCTGTAAGGCCCCAGGTACAGGAACTGATTACTTTTATCAAGGAGGAATTCCATAAACAGAGGAAAGAAATGCATGAGGATCATGCAAAGGCCATTGCAGATGCTGTGGCACCCTGAAGAGTACTTTGGAGTGGATGAAGAGGTGTTTGGAGGTGCAGGGGTCACAGATTTGGGAGATTGAAGGAGTGATCTCGGACCACAGCGATCGTGTGGTGGCTCTGGAGGCGGAGGTGGGTCTCCTAGGAGACCTTTGTAAAACGCTGATGGCAAAGGTTGAGGAGCAGGAGAATACCTCAAGAGACAGAACCTGCGAATAGTGGGCCTGCCTGAAGGAGTGGAAGGTGTGAGTGCCACGAGGTTCGTCTCGAGGATGCTGGCGGGACTGGTGGCAGAAGGGGTGCTAGATAAGGCACCTGAAGTGGACCGAGCGCATAGGTCTCTGAGTCAAAAGGCTAGAGCTGGGGAGCCGCCGCGGGCGGTGTTCGTGAGACTCCATAAATTTGTGGAGAAAGAGAAAATTCTACGGTGGGCCAGGAAGGAGCGTAGCTGCGACTGGGAGGGAAATAACGTCCGGATATATCAGGATCATCGGAGCCGAGTTGGCAAAACGGCGGGCAGGTTTCAACAAGGCCAAGGCGGTGCTGTACCAGCGGCAGATCAGGTTTGGTGTGCTCTACCCGGCAAAATTATGGGTGACGTTCAGAGGCCGGGAGTATTACTTCGAGACCCCAGAAGCGGCCGAAGACTTCATTAAGGAGCATAAACTGGGGGAGAACTGAGTGGACAATGCTTGGGAACCGGGGGGCTGGCACTATGTAATGGTCGGAGCATGTTTGAAGTGGGTGTAGGGATTGGGGGATTTTCGCCTTTTTTTGTGGGGGGCGGGGTTCTGTTCAATGTTGAGATTGTAAGGAGTTGTAGGGGTTGAAACGTTTACGTGGGGTTGGATGTTCTCATCCCCCTCCTGTTTTATGGGACTGTTTGTGTTTAACATCTGTTTGTTTGCTTTTGGAGAAGGCTACCTGTAGTTCAGGAGAAGTCCTTGTTTGGGTGGGGGAGGGTAAGGCCAGCACAGGCCTTCTTCTTTGAGCTGAGGAGTGGGGGGGGGGAGGTCATTACGATGTGCCTTTGGGCAGGGGCAGCCGCGCTAAGCAGGTTATGCTGGTGAACGGAAGTGAGATGGTGGGGGAGTAGGCCAAGAGGGGTGGCCGGGGGGAGGGGGGAAAGGGGAAGTGGGGGGGGAAGAAGGGGAAGCGGAAAAAACGGGGGTGTGGTTTCTGTGACGCAGCAGGGGGTGTGAAATGACATGGTCAAGGGCGAAGAAAGGGGCCATCTGGGATGGGCTTGGTACAGAGTGGAATTAAAGGGGCAGGAGTTAAGTGGGGAAGATGACGAACGGTAGAGGGGATTGGAGGCGCAAGCCTCCTGTCAGGTTTGGTAACGTGGAACGTCCGGGGACTTAATGGGCTGGTTAAAAGGTTGCGGGTGTTCGCGCACCTCAGGAGCTTGAAAGCAGGGATTGTCTTTTTGCAGGAGACACACCTCTGTGCGAAGGACCAGGTTAGGTTAAGGAAGGGGTGGGTCGGGCAGGTTTTTCACTCGGGGTTTGATTTGAAATCGAGGGGTGTGGTGAGTTTAATGAGGCAAAAATATGGGATTCATGAGTGCCAAGGAGGTGAAGGATCCAGGTGGGAGATACGTGATTGAGAGTGGGGTATTGGAAGGGGCACCGGTAGTGTTGGTAAATGTGTATGCCCCAAATTGGGATGATGTAGATTTCATGAGGGGGTTGCTGGCAGCAATCCAGGATTTGGCCACATACCAGTTGATCATGGGAGGAGATTTTAACTGTGTCCTGGAGCGAGGGTCGATAGATCGAGCCCCAGGTCGATGGGTAGGGTTCGAATGGCAAGGGAGCTGGGGTGGTGGGGGGTGGTGGGGGGGGGGGGGGGGGGGGGGGGGGGGGGGGGGGTGGGTGGGGGGGGGGGGGGGGGGGGGTGGGGGGGGGTGGGTGGGGGGGGGGGGGGTGGGGGGGGGGGTGGGGGGGGTGGGGGGGTGGGGGGCGGTGGGGGGGGGGGTGGGTGGGGGGGGTTTATGGAGAGGATGGGTATGGTGGATCCATGGCACTTTCAGAACCCAGAGGGGAGTATTCCTTCTTTTCACACGTCTATAAGGTGTATTCGAGGAAAGATTACTTTGTAGTGAGTTGGGATCTTTGGGTGGGGTGGAGGGGCAGAGTATGCGGGGATAGTTATCTCGGACCATGCACCCCACTGCCTGGATATTCGATTCAGTACGGGACGAGAGCAGAGGCCGGGGTGGAGGTTTGACTCGGGATTGTTGGCGGGATGGAGCATTTTGTGATAAGGTGCGGTGGCGATTAGGGATTATGTGGAGTTCAATCAGAATGGGGAGTGTCGGCGGGCATTTTTTGGGAAGCACTGAAGGCAGTGGTCCGAGAGAGAATTATCTGATTTACGGTTCGTGTGAATAAGGAAAGGAGGGCGGAACATGACCGTCTAGTGAGCGAGATAGTGGAGGTGGACAGGGAATATTCGAGGGTGGAGGGAATGGCGAGGAGGAAAAAGTTGCAGGGGCAATGTGACAGGCTGACAACGGGGAGGGCAGTAGGGCAACTGCGTAGGGCAAGAGGGGAGCAATACGAGTATGGGGAGAAGGCAAACCGCATGCTGGTGCATCAGCTGCGCAGGCAGGCTGCGTCCAGGGAAATATTGAAGATCCGGAGTGGGGCTGGGATGTGGTGTCAGAGCCAGGGAAGATAAATGAGGCATTTAGAGAGTATTACCAGGGACTTTATGAGGCAGACCCAGGAGGAGAGGAGGGGGACATGGGTCGGTTTCTGGACGAGCTGGAATTTCCCCAGGTGGAGGAAGCAAAGAGGCAGGGTGTTGGAGAGCCCTTGGGCTGAGGAGATGCTGGATAGTTTCAGGGTATGAGGTCGGGGAAGGCCCCTGGGCCGGATGGGTACCCGGCAGAATTTTATAAGAAATTTGCGGCGGACCTGGCACCACATCTGTTGGGGGCGATTTAATGAAGCACTGGAGAAGGGGGAGTTGCCGGAGACGGACGAAGCAGGCAGTAATCACACTAATCCCAAAAAAGGGAAGG